>NC_070607.1:92596503-92905634 GCF_027172205.1 Podarcis raffonei
GGAGGCCCAGGGCAATGGTGCCAAAAGCGCTGGGCAGAACCCCTTGGCAGCTGAATGAGGATGTCTGCTGCTGACGCCAGTCCTGCTGAGAAGGGGAGTGGAGGTTATGTGCATAGCTAATCCTTTTCCTGCCCGAGATTTTTCAAAAAATAAAAATCAGACACACTTCAAGCTGCTTTTCCGTCCCCTCGAGGGGGAAAAGATATGGGTATGAAGTTTGGCAAAGCAAACACAAAAACACGGGGCAGGCAGTGGATGATCCAAACCTCTTTTCTGGCTTAGCGACATGAAAAAGCCAGTTTATCTAATTGTGTTCTGCTGATCAATTACTTAATTAATTGAATGATTAAATTTATATCCGGGCTTTCCTCCCAAAGGAGCCCAGAGCAGAGAAAAGTTGTACAACAATACAAGAATAACGTAACAACATGACTAAATCATTTTAAAGTAATTTAAAATATCTTGAAACGTGTAAAACCTAAAAACCACCAAAAAAAATCTTATAATGGGTAAAATGGTTGCATACCCTCACAGCTAATAATTGTCGTGGTTGCCAGGAGCAGGAATTTTCAGCCACCAAATGCCTGGGTGAACAGGAATTTTTACAAGCTCCATCTGAAAGTTAATAAGGAGGGAGGGTATTCCACAACCTGGGAGCCACCACCAAGAAGGCCCTGTCTAATGGCATATGAATAATTAAGAAAAAAATATGCAGCTGCAATTTATTTTCCTGCTCAATATTTACTATGCACATGTGTGTAGCAGGATGTAGATACGATAAAGCAACTGTCATCTGACAAGTATCAGGAGTGTTTCACTTTCCCGCTACTAATGTTCAGAGGCTGAACTCCTTACAGACACTTACAGGTATTTCAAGCTGTCAAGTCCTTCGAAGGATCTTCGTGCAATTTGCTTTATCAGGTTGTTGTTCAAAAGCCTGTGAGAAAATAAGGGAAAGGAAGGCACACATTAATGCATTGCTTTGAAGGCGGCAGGCTGCGGTCTCAGTATTATGACTGCAGATACTCCAAGTGTCCCTGTTTTCCAGGGACGTCCCTGCTTTAGAGAAGCCATCCCGGTTTTCTGATTTGATCCCAGAATGTCCCACATTTCCTAAGGATGTTCCTATTTTTACTGAATAAATGTTGGAGGGTATGGAGATATATCCTAGGGTTGCCATATTTCAAAAAGTAAAAACCAGCACACGCTAGGCTTGCACCCTAGGGTGTAAAAATGGTGTCAGGGGGCAATTTTCCCATAAAAAGAACTCAACAATTCTGGTGGGTTTCTACAAAAATGCCAAAAAATTTGACTTGCCTAAGATTCAGGACAATTTGGCCCGGACATCAATTCTGCCTTTGAAATCCTGATAATGTCTGGGAAAATCCAGACATATGGCAGCCCTAAGTTATCCGACTCCCGAGTCATCTGAAGGGAATCCTGTACAGGGTAGGGTTTTTTTAATGTTTTGTTATGTTTTTTCATATATGTTGGAAGCTGCCCAGAGTGGCTGGGGCAACCCATTAAGATGTGTGGGGTATGAAAAGCAAAGTTATCATTATGGAATGGGACGTCCTTATTTTCATTGGAGAAATGTTGGAGGGTATGAGATTGGTGAGGCCATGAGAGGCCTTCTCAGAGGCTGCTCCAAGACTGTGGAACTCCCTTCCACAAGAGGACAGCCCAGCTCCTTCTCTGTTTTCCTTTTGCTAGGAGACAAATATTTTTTTTTATCTTGACTGGCCTTTGGCCAACAGCTGGCTGTTGTGACAGCGTCTTCTTAGGCTGGGTCTTAGGCTTGTGTGTGTGTGTGCTTTTAAGTGTTCTCACCAAGGTTCTCAATAGTGTTTCTTATTTAATTGTTTTCTAATATTTATGCTCATTGTGTGTTTTTGTTTGAGGTTGAATCCGAACAAGACAGAAGTACTGTTCTTGGGGGACAAGAGGCGGGCTGGTGTGGAGGACTCCCTGGTTCTGAATTGGGTAACTGTGCCCCTGAAGGACCAGGTGCACAGCCTGGGAGTCATTTTGGACTCACAGCTGTCCATGGAGGCACAGGACAGCTATCTATCAGCTCCCTCTGGTACGCAGGCTGAGACCCTACCTGCCCATGGACTGTCTTGCCAGAGTGGTGCATGCTCTGGTTAGCTTCCACTTGGACTACTGCAATGTGCTGTACGTGGGGCTACGTTTGAAAGTGACCCAGAAACTACAATTAATCCAGAATGTGGCAGCTAGACTGGTGACTGGGAGCGGCTGCCGAGACCACATGACACCGGTCTTGAAAGACCTAAATTGGCTCCCAGTACATTTCCGAGCACAATTCACAGTGTTGGTGTTGACCTTTAAAGCCCTAAACAGCCTCAGCCCAGTATACCTGAAGGAGCATCTCTACGCCCCCCCATCATTCTGCATGGACATTGAGATCCAGTGCCGAGGGCCTTCTGGTGGTTCCCTCGCTGTGAGAAGCTAAGTTACAGGGAACCAGGCAGAGGGCCTTCTCGGTAGTGGCGCCCGCCCTGTGGAACGCCCTCCCAGCAGATGTCAAAGAGATAAACAACTACCTGACATTTAGAAGACATCTGAAGGCTGCCCTGTTCAGGGAAGTTTTTAATGTGTGACATTTTGATGTATTTTTAATCTTTGTTGGAAGCTGCCCAGAGTGGCTGGGGAAACCCAGCCAGATGGGTGGGGTACAAATAATAAATTATTATTATTATTATTATTATTTGTTTGCACCTGGCTTAATTTATGCTGCGAGCCACCTCAGGTCCTGCACTGGGAGGAAGGCAGGATACAAATGACATTAAATAAATAAAGGATAAATTTGGATTGGACTTAAACTCCCACCGCCAGAGCACCATAACCCTGTTCTGGATCAGGGTGCTATGTAACTGCATTTTTGCAAAAGATCCACTGAAGAATGACTGGACCAGGCCAAATCCTGCCACCTTATGTAGCCAGGCCCTTAAATTAATGTGTTTGTTTTGCATCCTGCCAAAGAGGGGGGTGGGGAGGGAGGGAGAGAAATGTCTTATCTGCTTCAGAATTCTCCTGTGGTGCCATTTGGAATTTGTCTGCCTCTCTCACTGGGTCAGAGCTGGAACACCAGCAAGCTCCGCGGTCCAAAGGAAGGCAAATTGAGCTCCGCAGGCAAGGTCAGGAGGACGGATACAATAGGATCCTGTCCGTGGTCTGGACTCTTGTTTACCTTTCAGCACTGTTTTCGCCATCGTTGTCATAACATTCCTTTCCAGCCCCGAAGCACATGAGAAAACCCTTGCGGTTGTGGATTCCAAGCTAATCTTTTTGGCACTGCACTTCTCTCTTTGGTAAACGAAAAGTTTGCTGTGGAACAGGAAGGTTCTCTACCATTCCAGAGGAGGCCTCTGCTGTGGCTCACCTAGGCTGGTTCTTCACTCTCCCATCATCATCATCATCATCTACTGGGTTGTCCCAGCCACTCTGGGTGGCTTCCAACACATATAAAAACACAACAAAACATCAAACATTAAAAACTTCCTAATACAGGGCTGCCTTCAGATGTCTTCTAAAAGCCAGATAGTTGTTTATTTCCTTGACATCTGGTGGGAGGGCATTCCACAGGGCAGGCACCACCACCAAGAAGGTCCTCTGCCTGGTTCCCTGTAACTTGGCTTCTCGCAGCGAGGGAACCGCCAGAAGGCCCTTGGCGCTGGACCTCAGTGTCCAGGCAGAATGATGGGGGTGGAGACGCTCCTTCAGGTATACTGAACCAAGGCTGTTTAGGGCTTTCAAGGTCAGCACCAACACTTTGAATTGTGCTCGGAAACGTACTGGGAGCCAATGTACGTCTTTCAGGACCGGTGTTACATGGTCTCGGTGGCCGCTCCCAGTTACCAGTCTAGCTGCCGTATTCTGGATTAGTTGTTGAAATATACTTGGAGTCGAGAGTGGATTTCATGCTCTATATTCAGCTCATAGTGGTGAGGAGGAATGGAAGTTCCCCAAGAATGTCTGCTTTATATACATTATTTACACAATGGGCCCCACGTGATTGGCTAATTCCGGGATTCACCTGTAGGCCAATCAGGTTGCGGATTCACTTCCACCTGGTGCTGGATTGGGTGGCTCCTGTGGACCAATCAGACTGCAGCATTCTGTATCCTCTTGTTCTAGGACCAATCAGACTGCTGCATTCTGAATCCTATTGTTCTAGGACCAATCAGATTGCTGCCTTTTGGATCCTATTCAACTCAGTACATAACAGTTGTAGTTTCTGGGTCACCTTCAAAGGTAGCCCCATGTAGAGCGCATTGCAGTAATCCAAGCGGGAGATAACCAGAGCATGCACCACTCTGGTGAGACAGGGCAAACCTTAATCAGAGTTAAGCATGTTGGTTCTATGGGGCTGGATCTATCCCACACAAGCAGCTTCCTGTTGGAACTACAGCCTGAATCAAGTTCATTCCTGCCCCACTGACTCACAGTAAAACTCAAAGGGGGAGGAATCTGACCGACTGCCCTGATGCCTTACTATCATGATCTCCACCATCGTGTGGCGTTCCAGTTCTTCGCTTGGAATGGAGGCATCATCCCGGGGTTGCCATGGCAACTGCAAACAAAGCAGGCCGGTTAAGCCAAACGGGACCAGCCAGTATTTTAGATTATATGCAATTAGGCTGTGGCAAGAAACAATTAGCCATCTGTTCCCACAGGGAGGATTTAATATCCGGGGGAAATTGCTCTCCTCCACCAACTTCCCTCAGTATTTGTGTTGTGGCACTGGCCAAGAGAAGAGGGTGATAACATTCTTGGCTCTCCTGCTGTGAGTCTTCTTGGCCAGAGATCCCTTGATCCAATCCTTTTTTTAAAAAATTACCCAGACTTTTAAATCATCCTCAACCAGTTCGAAACAGATCATTGGCAACTGACTGCTTTTTTTGTTTTGTTTTTAAGGAAAGGGGTTTTAACAGTGCTGTGCTGTTTTCATCATCTGTATTTTGTTTTTTTTTAATATTGTTTTAATTTTATTATAGTTTTTTTTTTAAAAAAAGAATCTTTTATATGTTTTTTAAAGCTTTTTTGTATTTTATCTGCGTCGTTTTAATTTGTGCAAGTCCGGAGTGGAATCTGGACACATTAAAAAAACATGCTGTGAAAATGCTTTTTTAAAGAAGCATTTTGAAAAATATATTGAATTTGCCATGAGCTCACCATCACAATCTAGTGTCACATTTATATAATGCACATAAAATGTTATATTTGCAGCTGTTTAGCTGAGTCCCCAAATCTGGGTAAAATGTGGGGTAAGAATGATGATGATGATAAATGCCCCCCAGCCTGGTGGAACTTTTCATCTTCCATCCGTGAAACAAGATTTACCAACTATTGAAGAATGGCAGATTAAGATGATGGACTATATGGAACTTGCCGAACTGACCGGGAGACTCCGAGACCAGAGAGAAGAGACGGTGGAAGAAGACTGGAAGAAGTTTAAGGAATATTTGAAAAAAATATGTTAATATTTAAATCCAAAGAATAGCTTTGGAAGTGGATATAGGCTGTAGGGTTAGAAGTAGAAGATAGCGTATTTTAAAATAGTATTATTTGTAAGTGATAAAATGTGAAATTATTTTAAGGTAAAGGTAAAGAGACCCCTGACCATTAGTTTCAGTCGTGACCGACTCTGGGGTTGCGGCACTCATCTCGCTTTATTGGCTGAGGGAGATGGCGTACAGCTTCCAGGTCATGTGGCCAGCATGACTAAGCCGCTTCTGGAGAACCAGAGCAGCGCACGGAAACGCCGTTTACCTTCCCGCCAGAGCGGTACCTATTTATCTACTTGCACTTTGACGTGCTTTCAAACTGCTAGGTTGGCAGGAGCAGGGACCGAGCAACGGGAGCTCACCCCGTCGCGGGGATTCGAACCACCGACCTTCTGATCGGCAAGTCCTAGGCTCTGTGGTTTAACCCACAGCGCCACCCGCGGCCCTCGAAGTTATTTTAAGTGTGATTAAAAAAAAGATGGTCAGAAATTATGATATATGTAAACTGCTAAAGATGAAGTAAAATGAAAATCAGATTGGTGGGACTTGGGGAAGCCCACTTAACAATGTTTAGAAAAATAAGGCTATGACAAGAATTTGTTTGTATTGTTTGTTTTTCTGTTTGTGTTCTTTATTTGCGTTATAAAATGAATATTTTTTTTTGAAAAATAAAAACATCTTCCATCCGCTGGGATGGAAGGCAGAGAGGCAGGCAGATTCCTGCATTGCAGGGGGTTGGGGTCCGTTCCAATTGCATGATTCTATTATTCTAACCAGATCAAATCAGGCCTTGAGCTGTCACACAACGGCAGCAGAGCTGACACAAAATCCAGTGGATCCCTGCCCGCTCCGTTGCAAAGCCCTATTGTTTTTAGTACTGTGTAGAATCAATTTTCCTTTTGCGTTACCGACATTCAGATTATTTCCTATTGTTCCTAATACATTTTTTTATTAAAAATTTTATATTTATTGTTGTTCGTTTGATAGGCTGTGAACCACTATGGGCAGAATTCTGTGGAGAACTGACATACAAATAAATGGATTGTGACGATGAACCCTCTAACCACTGCGGCACCTAACCACTCTTCAATTTATTTTATTTTATTTAAAGGAATTTATGAATTGCTTACTACAGTATTTCAAAAACCTCTAAGAGGTGTACAGTCCAAAAAGCAAGCGATATATCACGAACGCAAAAGCATAACCAAAAATCAATGAAAGAGCAATATAGAAGTGAGAAATTTCAAGCATGCAAAACAAATAACTCTACGACTTTTAGAAGGCAGCCCTTTATAGGGAAGTTGTTTGATGTTCAACGTTTTATTACGCTTTTATATATGTTGAAAGCCGCCCAAAGTGGCTGGGGCAACCCAGTTAGATAGGCGGGGTGCAAATCATAAAATTACTATTATTGTTACTAAAACGTTCCAAGATGGCACTTGAAACTACATGTTTTTCCATTGAAATAATCAACCCTTTCTAAAAAAAGGTGCTGTTTAAAGGATCAGGGTATTTAATTGACTACAGCAGGCATGTCCAACTGCCAAGAGACTGCGATCTATTCCCACTATAAATAAGCTGGCAGTATACCCATTGGATAAGGGACATGGGTGGCGCTGTGGGTTAAAACACAGAGCCTAGGACTTGCCGATCAGAAGGTCAGCGGTTCGAATCCCCGCGACGGGGTGAGCTCCTGTTGCTCGTCCCTGCTCCTGCCCACCTAGCAGTTCGAAAGCATGTCAAAGTGCAAGTAGATAAATAGGTACCGCTCCGGCGGGAAGGTAAACGGTGTTTCCGTGCGCTGCTCTGGTTCGCCAGAAGCGGCTTAGTCATGCTGGCGACATGACCAGCTGTACACTGTACACTGGCTCCCTTGGCCAATAAAGCGAGATGAGCGCCGCAAGCCCAGAGTAATCTACAACTGGACCTAATGGTCAGTGGTCCCTTTACCTTTTTATACCCATTGGATATACCAAAGCTGTTGACCTTTGTTTGTGGTGGAAGAGCCACAGTTCTTGAGCATTTTTGGGGAGGGATCGATCAGGATCCTGCGATGACAATGATCGACCACAGGCACCCCACGATCGACTGGTAGATCGCGATCAACCGGTTGGACATGCCTGGACTACAGTTTGCACCCCTCCTATCAATTCAACTACTCTTGCTCAACCTCTAAAGGAGAAGACACAGGTGACCGTGTCTCCCTTGAGAGAGCTGCTGCTGAAAGGGAGCTAAGGGATGACAATAATAATAATAATAATAATAATAATAATAATAATAATAATAATAATTTATTATTTATACCCCGCCCATCTGGCTGAGTTTCCCCAGCCACTCTGGGCGGCTCCCAATCAAGTGTTAAAAACAATGCAGCATTAAATATTAAAAACTTCCCTAAACAGGGCTGTCTTCAGATGTCTTTTAAAAATAAGATTTGCTTATTTCCTTGACATCTGATAGGAGGGTGTTCCACAGGGCAGGCACCACTACCGAGAAGGCCCTCTGTTTGATTCCCTGTAACTTCACTTCTCGCAATGAGGGAACCGCCAGAAGGCCCTTGGTGCTGGACCTAAGTGTCCGGGCAGAATGATGGGGGTGGAGTTGCTCCTTCAGGTATACTGGACTGAGGCTGTTTAGGGTTTTAAAGGTCAGCACCAACACTTTGAATTGTGCTCAGAAACGTACTGGGAGCCAATGTAGGTCTTTCAAGACCGGTGTTATGTGATCTCGGCAGCCGCTCCCAGTCACCAGTCTAGCTGTCGCATTCTGGATTAATTGCTGTTTCCGGGTCACCTTCAAAGGTTGCCCCACGTAGAGCGCATTGCAGTAGTCAAAGCGGGAGATAACTAGAGCATGCACCACTCTGGCGAGACAGTCCAGAGGCAGGGAGGCTCTCAGCCTGCATACCAGATGGAGCTGATAAACAGCCGTCCTGGACACAGAATTAACCTGTGCCTCCATGGACAGCTGTGAGTCCAAAATGACCCCCAGGCTGCGCACCTGGTCCTTCAGGGGCACAGTTACCCCATTCAGGACCAGGGAGTCCCCCACCCCCGCCCACCCCCTGTCCCCCCAAAACAGTACTTCTGTCCTGTCAGGATTCAACCTCAATCTGTTAGCCGCCATCCATCATCCAACCGCCTCCAGGCACTCATACAGGATTGTGTTTTTAAACCGTCACCCCCTCCAAACTTTCTTGCATTCTGCAGTGAGGACCATTGGCCCAAAGCAGTCTGCTTGCAGCACCACTGCCAGAAACTGCAGCCACCCAGTTAGAACATCTGGGTTGGCGCATTTCGACTGGAGCCAGAAAAAGTGCCGGGGTGATTGCCAAAGGATCGGTGCCAAAGGGCGATGGCCCTTTGGGGTGGTCCTTTGGGAAGAGACCAGGGACTGAGCCAGCGAGCAGAAGCGTGGTTGTAAGCTGGAGGGTTCTGCTGCGACAGACCCATATGTAGGATTGTACCAAATGCTAATTCATTCCCCGCCTCCTAATTGAACGCAGCATGGAAGTCGCTCGAAGCAAACTCATCCCGGGCGCCTGCAGATGTGCTGTTATCCTGAAAGGACCTCGGCTCGCCAAGAGTGCTCCGAGGATCCAGCGATTTCTGGAGCCAAGCACCTCAGCTGTTTAAAATCTGAGATCCGACACAAACTCGAACCTGTCCAAAAACAACGGAGCAGGTGATACTGCTTACGGAGGCCAGAGCAAAAAAAAAAAGTTGGCTTGAAAGCCGCCCAGCATACCGTTTCTGAACTTTGCCTCTGTGTGCGCGAGCCAGCGGGGTTATTTCTGTCAGATTTGGATGGGACGGCCCACAGAGCACAGCTAAGCTGCGCCTCTGGGTTTTGGATTCCCATTTTAGGTACAAGAAGATTGAGCACTTACAGGGTGTTGAGGTTCTTCAGATTCCTGAAGGCTCCAGGCTGGATGGCTTTGATGCGGTTGAAGCGCAAATCCCTGGAAAGCAAAGGAGAATCTCTCAATCCATCAGTCACATGTGGGCTCTAAGAGTGCAGGAGGTGGCGGACATCAGGTTCACACGTGAAATCTAAATGCATCTCCAAAATACTCTCTGCAGAAAGCCTGGTACAGGTGTCCCACACACCCCTTACGTGCGACCGACTTGTGCACGGCACTGGGAAATAATTCAACCCAAACATGGAAATGGTGGGAGGGAACAGGAGAGTCCTTCTGGCTCACGAGGAGACCCTCCCCGGAACCCAAAGAGGATGTCAGTGAGGGCAGAGGAAGCTCCGAAAAGACTGGAGGCCCAGTGGGGTTTTGTTTAGGCCATGGGTAGGCAAACTAAGGCCCGGGGGCCGGATCTGGCCCAATTGCATTCTAAATCTGGCCCTCAGACGGTCTGGGAATCAGTGTGTTTTTACATGAGTAGAATGCGTCCTTTTATTTAAAATGCATCTCTGGGTTATTTGTGAGGCATAGGAATTCGTTCATTCCCCCCCCCAAAAAAAATATAGTCCGGCCCCCCACAAGGTCTGAGGGACAGTGGACCGGTCACCTGCTGAAAAAGTTTGCTGACGCCTGGTTTAGGCTGCTCAGCCTCCCCGCTTAACAGCTGGCATACGAAGCAGCGCAGAAGCAGCAGCCACTTCCCCTTCGCTCCTCCAGCCTCCTGAACAAGCTTCAGATCTAGCTGTGGATATTTTTGGATACAATATTTTTGGTATGGATTGAAGAGCGGGTGCCAGTGAGGGCATTTAAAGGGTGTTTAGTGGGTGCTCCCCATTTTACGCAATTTCACTTATGCAGGACCAGTGGCCAGGGATGATGGGAATTGTAGTCCCAAAACTGCTGGAGGGCCAAATTTGGCCACCACTGCCCTAGAAGCTTATTCACACCTTATTCTTGGTGTTGTATGGCCTTCTGCTAAGAAAGGCGACAGGGCTCTGGCATGCACCAGCTCTAGCCACTCTAGAATCATAGAAGTCCAGAGCTGGAAGGGAGCCAAGGGTCATCTAGTCCAACCCCCTGCAATACAGGAATCTCAGCTAAAGCATCCATGACAGATGGCCATCCAACCTCTGCTTAAAAACCTCCAAGGAAGAAAAGTCCACAGCCTCCCAAGCGTGTCAATTCCACTTTAGTACAGCTCTTACTGTCAGAATGGGACGTGGGTGGCGCTATGGGTTAAACCACAGAGCCTAGGGCTTGCTGATCAGAAGGTCGGCGGTACCGCTCAGGCGGGAAGGTAAACGGCGTTTCCGTGCACTGCTCTGGTTCGCCAGAAGCGGCTTAGTCATGCTGGCCACATGACCCGGAAGCTGTACGCCGGCTCCCTCGGCCAATAAAGCGAGATGAGCACCGCAACCCCAGAGTCGGTCACGACTGGACCTAATGGTCAGGGGTCCTTTACCTTTACCTTTACTGTCAGAAAGGTTTTTCCAAACGTTAAGTCGGAATCTCCTTTCTTGTAACTTGAGGCGCTTGGTTAGAGTCCTACCCTCCAGAGCAGGGGAAAACAAGCTTGTCCCCTCTTCCATGTGACAGCCCTTAAGTGGCGATGCTCTACTGCCCTGCAAAGTCCATGGGAGCAGGGATGGTGAACCTGTGACCATTACCATTGACTACTGGCCATGCTTTTTGGGGGGCTGATGTGAATCAGAGTCCAAAACATCTGGAGGTCCCCAGGCTGCAGCAGAGCAGTGTGTGTGTGTGTGTGTGTGTGTGTGTGTGTGTGTGTAGGCCTCCTTTCCTGAACTTCTTGACAAAATGTGTAGGGTTTTTTGGTGACACTGAAAGCTAAAAACGCACAACAGTTGCTGAGCAGCGTGATAATGCCCTTTCGCAAGTGATGGTTAAACCACATCGAATCACAGAGCTATATTCGTGCAGGAATCTTGAGAATCGACCTTTGATTTCAGCCCTGAAGACTCCAAAGGTCTAATTTCCAGATTATCAAGGTATAACATCTACAGTGGAGGTGAAGCAAACCTCTTCTCCAAACCTTTTCCTGCTTTTTCATACAGCCTCTGGGTTTCTTATACTGCAGTGATCAATGCTAATTGATTTATTGCTAATCATCGATCTGGATCTTATTGCTATATCGCTAGGTATTGCTGCTGCTTTATTGTTCTGCAAACCACCGTGGTAGTTCCTTGAAAAGAAAGGCAGTTGCAGAAATGATTTTAATAAAATATAAATATGATGGAAGGGCTGGCGCCATGTTGTTTTTACGGTAATTAACTGTATGCTTTTAATAGATGGGAGAGATTTAATTCTGCCAATGCTTTTTAATGGTGGTTTTCCCCCCCCTCCTCTGTTTTTACCTGTTATTATTTTTTTACGAAAGCTCATACCAAGAACTAACTTAGTTGGTCTTTAAGGTGCTACTGAAAGAAAATTTTTTTTTTTGTTTTGACTATGGCAGACCAACACGGCTACCTATCTGTAACTGGAATTATTTTTATCTGTAACCCGTCTTGAGTCCCTGTCAGGAAAAAAGGAGGGGTATAAATTTATTTTTTTTATTTCTCTCCTTTTCCCCTGACTGGGACTCAAGGTAATAGTAAAAATAATTGGAGGCAGGGAAAGGGAGGATTTATAGAGAAACATAAAAGAGTGAGAAGCCAGGGTTGCTGCATTCAATTGTTCAACATGGTGAGGACAATCTGGCTAACCGGATTCAAAAATACACACTCACACCCTGCTCACCCACAAAAACAAATTCTCACTACAGCCACACCCAGCCTCTCTTACAACCAAGGAAATGCAAGTATTCACTTTCCTAACTGTTTCAATTCATAAACCAAGAAATTATACATTGACCACTAGGAACGAAACGTATGTTGCAGATATTTTTCCACATTTATTATGCTATTTTTGTGCTATACAAATGACATGGGAAAACTTATTTGTATAACATTATTCTTGTTTATGAAACCCAGTTAAAACAAACACGGTGACGACACTCTGCACATGGTCAAATGCACTGCTCACATAGTGGCTGAGAAACCCAAACCACGATTGCCTGCATTATGGGACAGCAGGAAACATGGATAGAAAAAGGTGCAAGAAAATGCATAGCAAAGAAATGAAAATATCTACACATTCCGTTCTTGGAAGTGTTGGGAAAGTGCACCTAGAAAAAAAGCAATAAGAATATTTCTTTCTTTTGACACATAAAGGCAGCCCTGCCGAAGCAAGGCCTCAAAAAATTAGTTGAAAACTCATAAATGTTCCTCCCCACGGAAATCTTTAGTAAAAGGCGAAAGATTTATACGATCTGAGGTGAAACCAGAGTATGCTCTTAGCAAGCCGACGAGCCCCGCCACTGCGCGGGCGCCTGCCACTGAGGTTACGGTGATCCTATATTTTAGCTTTCCCCCGCCCCGAAAAAGACTTTTTATAGGTGAAAAAGGAAAAATAAAAGATGGCTCCAGTGTTTCTCCTGCGGTAGTAGAAGCCGTTCGCGTTAACGGCGAAAACGACGGAGGGAAAACCGGCTCCCTTCAGCGCAATGCATCATGGTCCCAACGAATGCTAATGAAGCCTTGCCGGCTCTCAGCCCCGCCCGCGCAAAGCTAGTATTGAGGAACCATAGAGATAAGAAAAATAGATACATACACATGGGGAAAAACTGACTTTTCACTTGACAGCGGCTTGTTACATGGGCGTGGCCAGAATTTTTGTTAGCGGGGGCTGGCCTTTGTCAAAGGGGGGGGGGAGAGAACCTCAGCTAGGTATTTTTATTGATTTTTATCGATGGGGGGGCTGTGGACCTGTTCTACTCCCTAGGGCAATGGTGGCCAAACCTGTCCCTCCAGCTGTTTTAGGACTACAACTCCCATCATCCTTAGCTAACAGGAACAGTGATCAGGAATGATGGGAATTGTAGTTCCAAAACAGCTGGAGGGCCAAGTTTGGCCACCACTGCCCTAGGGGCAATATTCCCATCCTAGCAACTTCCAGATATTCTGTACTATCAACCCCCACTGCCCAACTTTCCCGGAAAGGGGCAGGAGAAAGTGGGAGAAAGTGTACGGTCCTTAGGTCCCATCTCCTGCCCTGATTTGTAAAGAACTCATGTATGTATTTAACAGTCACTACCCACAAAGACGCGGGATGCGGGTGGCGCTGTGGGTTAAACCACAGAGCCTAGGACTTGCTGATCAGAAGGTCGGCAGTTCGAATCCCTGCGATGGGGTGGGCTCCCGTTGCTCGGTCCCTGCTCCTGCCAACTTAGCAGTTCGAAAGCACATCAAAGTGCAAGTACCGTATTTTTCGCCCTATAGGACGCACTGGCCCATAGGACACACCTAGATTTTTTTGGGGGGGGAATAAAGGGGAAAAAATTATTTCCCCCCCCCAGGCGTGGGGCTGGGGCGGGGGAAGCTCAAGCTTCCCCCTCCCCCAGCCCCCAGAACGGGACCCAGAGCCATGCCGAAGCTGCGTGCAGCCTTGGCATCGCTCTGGGAGCTTGCGGGGCTGGAGGAGGGGGAAGCCCTCCGCCAGCCTTCTAACCAAGTCGGAGGACAGCGGGAAAGGCGCGCTGTGCCTCTCCCGCTGTCCCCCGAGTTTGCGGGGCTGGCGACGGGGAGGAATCATAGAATCATAGAGTTGGAAGAGACCACAAGGGCCATCGAGTCCAACCCCCTGCCAAGCAGGAAACACCATCAGAGCACTCCTGACATAATAGAATCATAGGAGCAGGCTTCTCCCCCCCGCCAGCCTTCTAACCAAGTCGGGGGACAGCAGGAAAGGCGCACTGCGCCTCCCGCTGTCCCCCGAGTTTGTGGGGCTGGCGGTGGGGCTCTCCAGGCTTCAGCGAAAGCCTGCATTCGCCCCATAGGACGCACACACATTTCCCCTTCATTTTTGGAGGGGAAAAAGTGCGTCCTATAGGGCAAAAAATGCGGTAGATAAATAGGTACCGCTCCGACGGGAAGGTAAATGGCGTTTCCGTATGCTGCTCTGGTTCACCAGAAGCGGCTTAGTCATGCTGGCCACATGACCCGGAAGCTGTACGCCGGCTCCCTCGGCCAGTAAAGCGAGATGAGTGCTACAACCCCAGAGTCGGCCGTGACTGGACCTAACTGTCAGGGGTTCCTTTACCTTTACTTTACCCAGAAAGAATCCTGGGAACTGTAGTTTGTTAAGGATGCTGGGAATTGTAGCTATATCTGTTATGTATTGAAGTTCTCACCCTGGCCACCAGGAGTATCGTGTATATAGTTTTCACTCAGGTCCACGTCAGTTACTTTAGGCAGGAAACCCTGGGTTGTTGTTGCTACAATGTTGACAGCCGGCTGCCTATAAAAGCAGGCTGGCTGAGCTGTTTGCTGTTCAGTTCTGTTCCAGCTTACAAATAAAGAGCTGCTTTGGAGAAATCGCTGCGTCATCTGCTATGTCTACCCACTATTTAACAATATCATTGTTTAATATTGTTGGCACCCGTCTGCTTCGAGACACAATGGAATAGTGCACCATGGGAGGTGGGCAAAGTCAAAACATTGGAGGTTTACAGCAGCCTTTAACAAACTACAGTTCCCAGCATTCTTTAGGGGAAGCCACACCTGTTTAAAGTGGTATACAAGAGCACTTTAAACTTATTGTTGGGGCTGGGATGTGACCTTAGGTGTTAAGTTGTGGGTGAACATATCAGACGACACAGCTCTTGTTTATTCACAGGCCAGAACAGAACTGAACTGAAGGGTTCAGTCAGCCTGCTTATATAGAGCTCCAGTACAACGTAACTGTAACAATTTTCTAAAAACTATCCAATCACTGAACGTCACTTCCGATCCTTTATGTGCATAACTATGTACAGTATCCCCCTGCTGGCCCAGGGTGAGAACTTCAGTACATAACATTAGGCATCACAGCAAAAGTCCTGGATATCTGGAATTGACCCCTTTCTGCTCTGTGTTCAGGATGCAGTATCTCCGCTCCCTTCCAGGCGACAGATTTATTGAGCCTTCACTCTGCCTTGTTGGCACAAAGTTTGCCGGGAGGCTAGACAGCAACGGCTTTTCCAGTGTGCGCTTCCCCTGTCGCTTTTTGTTCTGCCAAAAGTCTGAGTGCACTTCGCAGATCGTTGCTCTTTCCAGGTGGGACCCAAATCAAAGTTGATCTGGCGTTCTGATGCACCTAAAACCTGCCTTTTTTGTGGTAGGAAACTGAAGGGGGACATGCACCACAATGTGTGGGATAACGAAGGCAGCCAGTGTGGTGTAGTGGTTAGAGTGTGTTAACGGAGAAATCTGAGGGCTCCCTTGGACAAAAAGCAAGGACACCAGCCAGGAATACCAGAGCAAAACAGCAGCCAGTAGGCTTGGTTTTTATGGAAGACTGTCGCGACAGGACTCCCACCTGCCACCAGATGAAACAAGATGGAAGCCCTGAACAAAAGGAGACCCCAACTTTTATTAGCTACTGCTCCCGTTGCTCGGTCTCAGCGCCTGCCAACCTAGCAGTTCGAAAGCACCCCCGGGTGCAAGTAGATAAATAGGGACCGCTTACTAGCGGGAAGGTAAACGGCGTTCCGTGTGCTGCGCTGGCTCGCCAGATGCGGCTTTGTCATGCTGGCCACGTGACCCGGAAGTGTCTGTGGACAGCGATGGCCCCCGGCCTCTTGAGTGAGATGGGCGCACAACCCTAGAGTCTGTCAAGACTGGCCCATACGGGCAGGGGTACCTTTACCTTTAATCCCCCAACTACATCATGACTACATCATTGACACATCACAAAAAGGAGGGGTCGAGGGAAGAATTGTGGTGGTAACCTGAGTGTCTTGTCACCTGGCCGGTTCCACCTTTCCCCCTCCCCATGAGTACTTTCCAGAGGACAAAGGGAGTTTGCAGTTTCCTGTCCCCAGAGGGAAGAGCTGATCACTGCCCTTTGTTCCACTCCATGCTGAATCCACTCCCATATGCAGGTTCTTTGTGAGCGTGATGGTCTTCTGTCTAGGACCATCAAGGTTGGCATGCCAACTGGGTAGAGCTCCTACAGACGTGTTGGTACGCTCGAGGGATTATGGCTGCCCTGTATCAAACCTTCCCCCTTTGATAGTCCTTCCTTTATAGAGCAAAATAAAAGTGGAACAGTACAGATCCGATATACGGGTGATTTTCTATGAATTTATAACAGAAGCATCGCATATGTGGTGTGTGAGTCTTTACTGAGCGAGTCTTTACAGTGAGGCCATCAAGCTCACTGGGTGACCTCGGGCCAGTCACTCTCAGCCTAACCCACCTCATAAGGTTGTTGTTGTCGTGAGGATAATATGGGGAGGAGTAATAATAATAATAATAATAATAATTTTTATTTATATCCCGCCCTCCCCGGCCGAAGCCGGGCTCAGGGCGGCTAACAACACTAAAACAGTGCAACATTATAAAAACATTATAAAAATTAATTAAAATCGAAATTGATGGCAACCATAAACTAAAGTTTTGTAAAGATTGCCAAGGAGGGAGTCAGGCTGCGCCCTGACCAAAGGCCTGGTGGAACAGCTCTGTCTTGCAGGCCCTGCGGAAAGATGTCAAGTCCTGCAGGGCCCTTGTCTCTTGTGACAGAGCGTTCCACCAGATTGGAGCCGCAGCCGAGAAAGCCCTGGCTCTAGTTGAGGCCAGCCTAACCTCTCTGTGGCCTGGGACCTTCAAGATGTTTTTATTTGAAGACCGTAAGTAGAAGTATATATGCTACCTTGAGCTCCTGGAATAGCTCAAAGGGAATATAAATGTAATGAAAATAAAAATAAGAACAAAAACAAAAATGAAAAAATAAAGAAACATTTTTTTTTTCAGTACAGCATTGTCTAACCTCCCTGCAATCAAATCAGAATTTATATGTCCACTGAATAGCTGAGTTTGCCTCCTGGCAAAAAATTGTGCAAAACGGGCCATGCTCAATTAACAGGTAGTCTGGAAATAACTTGAGTGCTGTCTTTTTGGAAGCAGGCTTGGTTTTTTTGCAAGAGTGCCAAATCCTCTTTAATCGCAGAAGCTTAATTCACCGGTATGCGAGTGAATCCCACCTGCGAATCAGCAACAGTCTGGACTTAGTTTTACTGCAGTCATTGCAACCCTGAACCTCATGCAGACTGGCGCAGCCAAAACTGAAGGCAAATAAATGAATAATGAGAGAAACTTCCTAAGTAATGTTAAGTGAATTCCCATCCCCATGTTCTCCCCCCGCATTGCACACACACATACCTTGTCTTTATTTTTATCTGGTTAGTTTAATGCACAGGTTGAACAGCAGGGGAAGAACCTGATTTTAATTAGAAGGTTTAGCGGAGCCAAAGAAGGGGCCTGAATACAGGAGATGGCCCCGTTCCAGCTTCAGGCTCTCGAACTCCACAACTGCAAATGAATTATTTCTAAGTAAAACATTTTCTGTACTTTGTGGTAACAGCAAGGCCAAAAAAAAGGAGGATGTATTTAAATGGAAGAGACCTTTGGATGTAGAATGAGCAAAGGGAGAGTGATGGGTGATTATGGGCAGGAGACATCCTTTTGCAGGTTCAGTTCCCTATCTGTAAAATGGGTATTATTATTATTATTATTATTATTATTATTATTATTATTACTCTGCCCATCTGGGTTTCCCTATTCCTTAGGGAATAGTAAGGATCTGCTTAGCGCAGTTGTTGTGGACTACAAATACTATCATCCCTGAACACTGACCACACTGACGGGGGCTCATAGGAATTATAGTCCAAAACACCTGGGGAGTGCCGGGTTGTCAAAGGCTGGTGTTCATCATTTTGAGGGCCTTAATGGAAATTCTGGATGTGCATAAAAGGTAAAGGTAAAGGGACTCTGGGGTTGCGGCCCTCATCTCGCTTTACTGGCCGAGGAAGCCAGCGTACAGCTTCCGGGTCATGTGGCCAGCATGACTAAGCCGCTTCTGGCGAACCAGAGCAGGGCACGGAAACACCGTTTACCTTCCCGCCGGAGTGGTACCTATTCATCTACTTGCACTTTGACGTGCTTTCGAACTGCTAGGTTGGCAGGAGCAGGGACCGAGCAACGGGAGCTCACCCCGTCACGGGGATTTGAACCACCAACCTTCTGATCGGCAAGCCCTAGGCTCTGTGGTTTAACCCACAGCGCCACCCGTGTCCCTTTCTGGATGTGCATACACAGCAGTAATTCAGACGTTTCTGCAAATGGGCTCTGTATGGAGGGGCATGTACAAACCAGACCTTAGTCTACTTCTGAATGTAACATTGTTGTTGTTGTTTAGTCGTTTAGTCGTGTCCGACTCTTCGTGACCCCATGGACCAGAGCACGCCAGGCACTCCTGTCTTCCACTGCCTCCCGCAGTTTGGTCAAACTCATGTTCATAGCTTTGAGAACACTGTCCAACCATCTCGTCCTCTGTCATCCCCTTCTCCTTGTGCCCTCCATCTTTCCCAACATCAGGGTCTTTTCCAGGGGGTCTTCTCTTCTCATGAGGTGGCCAAAGTATTGGAGTCTCAGCTTCAGGATCTGTCCTTCCAGTCAGCACTCAGGGCTGATTTCCTTCAGAATGGAGAGGTTTGATCTTCTTGCAGTCCATGGGACTCTCAAGAGTCTCCTCCAGCACCATAATTCAAAAGCATCAATTCTTCGGCGATCAGCCTTCTTTATGGTCCAGCTCTCACTTCCATACATCACTACTGGGAAAACCATAGCTTTAACTATACAGACCTTTGTTGGCAAGGTGATGTCTCTGCTTTTTAAGATGCTGTCTAGGTTTGTCATTGCTTTTCTCCCAATTAGCAGGCGTCTTTTAATTTCATGATTACTGTCACCATCTGCAGTGATCATGGAGCCCAAGAAAGTAAAATCTCTCACTGCCTCCATTTCTTCCCCTTCTATTTTCCAGGAGGTGAGGGAATAAAACCATAGGGGCACAAAAGAGACTGCTGGATCGGGTCAGTTCTCACAGTGGCCAACCAGATGCCTGTGGGAAACCCTCAAGCAGGATTCGAACACAAGAGCCCTCTCTCCGCCTGTGGTTTCCAGCAACTGACATTCAGAAGCATTGTTGCCTCCAATCGTGGAGGCAGAACAAAGCCATCGAGAGCCCTCTCCTCCTCCTCCTCCTCCTCCTCCTCCTCCTCCTCCTCCTTGAATTTATCCAGTCTTTTAAAGCCATGCAGGTTGGTAGCCATCACAGCTTCTTGTGGCAGTGAGTTCCATAGTTTATCTTTCCTGAATCTTCTTTTATCTGTCCTGAATCTTCCAACATTGTTGGCAGGGACATCCCGAAGGCCTTTAGGGAGATATTCTTATATGCGACGGCCACAGCTTGGACTTTGGTGGCAAAGGGGTGGAAGGAACAAGAAGCCCCGACAATAATGGACTGGCATTACAAGCTACAAGAATTTGCTGAAATGGCGCAGTTGACAAATACCCTGAGAGGCAATTCAAATCAAAAATTTATGGAAAAGTGGGATAGATATAAAACATATGTTCAAAAATACAGTAAAGGTTCGCTATCTATGCTAGCTATCTATGCTATGCAGTAAAGGTTCGCTATCTATGCTAGAGGGACGCGGGTGGCGCTGTGGGTAAAACCTCAGCGCCTAGGACTTGCTGATCGTCAGGACGGCGGTTCGAATCCCTGCGGCAGGGTGCGCTCCCGTTGCTCGGTCCTAGCGCCTGCCAACCTAGCAGTTCGAAAGCACCCCCGGGTGCAAGTAGATAAATAGGGACCGCTTACTAGCGGGAAGGTAAACGGCGTTTCCGTGTGCTGCGCTGGCTCGCCAGATGCAGCTTGTCACGCTGGCCACGTGACCCGGAAGTGTCTGCGGACAGCGCTGGCTCCCGGCCTATAGAGTGAGATGGGCGCACAACCCTAGAGTCTGTCAAGACTGGCCCGTATGGGCAGGGGTACCTTTAGCTTTACCTTATCTATGCTAGCATTTGATTGGCGTTGGAGTGAGACTGAGTTGAGAAATAAGACTAAGAGCACATATTGATATAGGAATGTATTGGATAAAATGTAAAGAAATATACAATAATAAGAGTACTCTCATTTGTAAAAAAGGAATATACAATGGGATAGACAGGAAATCTAGTGTGTGGGTATATGATTTTTTGTTTTTTCTCTTTGTTCTTTCTTTTGTTTTGTTTCATTTTTTTCTAGGTATATAGAATTTGTATATAATTTTTGTATACATGTTGGAAATTATAGTAAGTAATGTAATATGACAATGTTTACCGACGTAATATAAGAATGTTAACAAATAAATAAAATGCAAATTTAAAAAAAGAAAAAGAAAAAAAATTTAAAAAAGAGATTCTTCCAACATTCAGCTTCAATGAATGTCCATGGTTTCTAGTGCTATGAGAGAAGGAGAAACGCTTTTCCTCTTCTCAATTTCTCCATCCCTGGGCTAATTTCTACATCTCACCAGCGTAAGATCTGTGAGTTGCCACCACCTTTCCAGCCAGATATCCCTCTCTTTTCCATCTATCCTTAAACTTGGACTTTTTTTAAAAAAAAACCACCCAAATGTGACACTACGAGACAAATGGCCAAAGACCTACTTGGTTCGAAAGTTACTGTCTGCACAAACGGTCCACAGCTGTTGCTTTTCTGCAAGCTGTTGGCTCCGTCCTGCCAGATCACATCTGGGCTGCTGTTGCTCCGGAGGAACAGGCTGCAGCCAACACATATCCATCACATACTTTCAGCGCTGACCTCTCTGTCCATTTGCCCTTTCTGTTTTGGGATGAAGAGGGATTTCTCATTAAGCGGGTTGCTGGCTTCAGTCTGCAATGGGAGCCAGGACCTCTGCATGTTCCAACTGCAAGGGGCAGGACATGCATGGAAGCCAGAATAATAAGAATCGAGGATCCTGACCCGGCTTTGCATACAAACTCTGAGCGGACTGCTTCTCCAAGGAAGACGTTTAAAAATTGGCAGTAGCGGGGGGGGTGGTGTTATGAGAACTGGGGACAGTGGTGTTCAGACTTTCTCTGATCAGGGATTGCTTCCCACATTGACTTTTCTGGCAAGGAACTGCCCCAGGCATCAGCCACAGAATGGTTGTGTAAAGGAGTCTGGGGGATATTTGAGGAGTCACACAAGTCTGTTGGACCATGCCGTAACGTTCTGTGTGAACGGAGGCTGTATCTCAGGACAGCTGTGCGTCGGTGGGTATCTGGATGATTCACGTTTGATCAGCATACATTTAAAGCACCCCTCCAGAAAAAAAAGAACCCAGGGAATTGTAGTTTGTTAAGGGCGCTGGGAATTCTAGCTCTGTAAGGGATGAACTAGAGTTCCCAAGATTCTTCGGGTGTGTGTGCTCTAAATGTATACAGTACATATGCAGGGTCAGTCCTGTAACAACAACAGGCTTTTCTCCTGCTCCTTATTCAGGCGCTGAGCACGTGTGAATTGTAGTACAGTGGTACCTCAGGTTACATACGCTTCAGGTTACAGACTCCGCTAACCCAGAAATATTACCTCGGGTTAAGAACTTTGCTTCAGGATGAGAACAGAAATTGTGCTCCGGTGGCCCGGCAGCAGCAGGAGGACCCATTAGCTAAAGTGGTACCTCAGGTTAAGAACAGTTTCAGGTTAAGAACGGACCTCCGGAACGAATTAAGTTCTTAACCCGAAGTACCACTGAAACTTACATGTGTTTGTACCATTTCGCGGTATTTGTACTGGTTTGCAGGTCATTCCAGTGTTTGACTCATGGAGGCGCTGTTGATAATAAGCTCCGCCCCATGCTGACAAAAGTGGGAGGGGATTGCAGGCGCGGGGGACCTAACTGGACTAGAGTCCTGGCGTGGGGTGAAAAGGTAAAGGTAAAGGGACCCCTGACCGTTAGGTCCAGTTGTGACCGACTCTGGGGTTGCGGCGATCTTGGTTTACTGGCCGAGGGAGCTGGTGTACAGCTTCCAGGTCACGTGGCCAGCATGACTAAGCTGCTTCTGGCGAACCAGAGCAGCACACGGAAACGCCATTTACCTTCCCGCTGGAGCGGTACCTATTTATCTACTTGCACTTTGACGTGCTTTCGAACTGCTAGGTTGGCAGGAGCAGGGACCGAGCAATGGGAGCTCACCCTGTCGTGGGGATTCGAACCGCCGACCTTCTAATCGGCAAGTCCTAGGCTCTGTGGTTTGATAATAAGCTCTGCCCCATGCTGACTAAACTGGGAGGGAATTCCAGGCGCGGGGGACCTAATCCGGACAGGGACCTAATCCTGGCGTGGGGTTAGAGGGGCTTTAACCATTTCCTCCACCACTGCTGCATCTCAATCTGGCTTGCTCTCCCTCCTGCACTTGCAGTTCGAATTGCCAGAAAAGGGACCCATAGGAGATGTTCTGCAAAGCAAACCTATTGGTTTCAGGAAACACCTTCTCAATTATCCCTCCCTATTGAGAAACTTCTGGTGAGCTTTTAAGGAACTTCAGGGTCCCTGGAACAAAAATGTACACAATCCAAGTAACAGCAGTCCTTTGGAGAACTGATGAGGAAATGTCACTCATGCTAAGCCACTGTCTGTAAAGGTTAATTGATATCTGACTTTAACTTTTTAATATAGTTTTTATTGCATGGTTTTACTGCTGTAGGGACTCAGGTGGCACTGTGGGTTAAACCACAGAGCCTAGGACTTGCCAATCAGAAGGTCGGCGATTCGAATCCCCGTGACGGGGTGAGCTCCCATTGCTCGGTCCCTGCTCCTGCCAACCTAGCAGTTCGAAAGCACGTCAAAGTGCATGTAGATAAATAGGTACCACTCCGGCGGGAAGGTAAACAGTGTTTCCGTGTGCTGCTCTGGTTCACCAGTCATGCTGGCCACATGACCTGGAAGCTGTACGCTGGCTCCCTCAGCCAGTAAAGCAAGATGAGCGCTGCAATCCCAGAGTCGGTCACGACTGGACCTAATGGTTGGGGTCCCTTTACCTTTACTTTACTGCTGTAAACCACTTTGCCGTTGTTGTTTTTAATGTCACAGCAGTATATAAAGAAATAAAATAATGATTTGAAGAGGAATATGATGTATCCCACTACAGTGGGGTCAACATGCCAAGTGAAAAATGCTTTTTTTTTGGTAAACTTTTTGAGCTTTTTCTCTTCTTCCTTCTTTTTTTTACAATCAATCGGTGTATTCATTGTATGAAATAAATAACTAAGCGTATCTGCTCAGTCTGCTGCCCAGGTGCTTAGGAATGATGGGCAACTACAAGGCCTTCTTGGGGTGCTTTTAAATCAGACCTGGTCTGGACAGCACTTTTAAATAAATGATAATAATGAAAGCCAGTGTGGCATAATGGTTAGGGTGTTCGGCTAGGGCCCAGGAGACCAGGGTTCGAATCCACACTCGGCCATGAGACTCACTGGGTGACCGTAGGCTACTCACCATCTCTTAACCTATCCAACATCACAGGGTTGTTGCGTGGGTGAAATGGGGAGAACCGTGTACACCCCCCTTGAGAAGATAAAGGTGGTATATAAATGAAACAAACAAATGGAAATCTTCAAACAGAGGACTTACCCCTGACAGCCTTTTGTAGAAGGTAAAGGTAAAGGGACCCCTGACCATTAGGTCCAGTCGTGGCTGACTCTGGGGTTGTTGCAGTGCTCATCTTGCTTTACTGGCCGAGGGAGCCGGCGTACAGCTTCTGGGTCATGTGGCCAGCATGACTAAGCTGCTTCTGGCAAACCAGAGCAGCGCACGGAAATGCTGTTTACCTTCCTGCCAGAGTGGTACCTATTTATCTACTTGCAGTTTGACGTGCTTTCGAACTGCTAGGTTGGCAGGAGCAGGGACTGAGCAACAGGAGCTCACCCCATCATTGGGATTCGAACCGCCGACCTTCTGATTGGCAAGTCCTAGGCTCTGTGGTTTAACCCACAGCAACACCCGTGTCCCTACGACAGCCTTTTGTAAACAGTGTTTAATGCTGATTCGATAGATCAGCAAAATGTGCGGTAGGCATTGGGGTCAAGTTCGCCTCCCCTACTGTTCAGGGCTGTTGCTTCTCCCAACATACAGAAGGGCTGTGGCTCAGTGGTAGGGCATCTGCCCTGCATGCAGAACGTCCCAAGTTCGGTCCCCAGCGTCTCCAGACAGAGCTGGAAAAAACTCCCTGCCAGAAAATTCTAGGGAGCTGCTGCCAGCCTGTGTAGGCAGTACCAAGCTAGATTGACCAATTGGCTGAGACTGCATAAGGCAGTTTCCTGTGTTTAAAGAGAGGGCTGAGATGCTACACGAACCTTGAACCAAAAAATGCAAAACAAGAAAGTCCACAGTCACATCTATGCCAGGAGCATGTGGAAGAACACTTGGTAGCTTGAAACGTGCGCCTTACAGCTAATGTTTCTGGAAAAGGGCTGGCAGACACCCTGGATGTGGCTTGTCCATTTGGCTTCCTTGATACTATACTATGGACCTTTTTGTTCATTTAGCTGAAAACAAGTGTACCTATTTTCCTTCTGTCAGATGTTGGTCGGCAATAGAAACACACTCCCCCCTACCCTGTGCTTTCATCCTGGGAGTTTGAGACTCAGACTCAGACTTGCTAAGGCCACTTCCTTCCTCTCCAGCCGTGTCAGTTTCACCCATTGCTCCCCTCTCCCAGCCACTTTGCATGGACTTCCTCAGCTACACACACACACACACACACACACACACACACACACACACATGTACATCACACCCAATCCAGTGGACGTTTGGGAATTTTGCAGATTTACACACAGGTACCCCTGTATATTTCTGCTGGAGTTGGTTCAATGAGGACTGTGTGCATTTGCTCTGTCTGCACCCCACCCTCCGAACGTTAAGCTGCGGCTTAAAGATAAAGGAAACGGGAACACTGAAAGTGCAAAGAAGTTTAGAAAGCACATGTGTTTGCTTTTAGAAATGCAAGACTGGCGTTATGTTGAACGAATGAACACACACACACACACACACAGAGCTGAGTTTTCCACTTCCCGCAGGAGGGATAGGCTATTCTGACGATAGGATTTTACCCAACACCAGCCCGGCAGCATCAAAACTTTGGGCACAATCTTTCCAGAAGTTCTTTACAAGGAGATGCATTTAAATGAGTGGGAGATGCACAAGGGCATCTGTCACAGAATTGTAGAGTTGGAATGGCCCCAAAGGATCATCTAAGTCCAACATCCGGCAATGCAGGAATCACAGCTGTGTCGTTTTCACGCGAAGCTGTCTACCTTCGACTCACACAAACGCAGACAAATGCACAAACACACTCCAAGGAACAAGGGAGAGGAGGGACTCCCCCAGCTGACATCTCATTTCAGGTTGCTAAGATGAGGCCACCTGCTTGGGCCCCCCACTTTTAAATCCCCACATTTGAAAGCAGATGAGCGAGGGACTGTGACGAGGATATGGAGTAAGCACTTGGAAGGAAATAGATGCTCTGAACAAACGAATCCCAAGCCACCTTTCAAGTCACATAAAGATCCACTTCCATGCTAAAAGTGCATGCTATTTTATAACATACTCCAAACATCTCCTCCTTTCTGCAAATCCTTTGCTTAACTACCCCCACCCCGGGGTCTGCAGCAAAACCTAAACATGTTGAGTGCATTTCTGCACATTCTTCCCTTGTTAAGCTCTGACTTTCCCCCTTTCCATGTGAAACGGCGGACTGTAAACTCCTTGGAGACAGAGACCTTTTCTTTTCCTGCTTCTGCTCTCAACTGCTCGGTGCATGAACGGTGCCGTAGGAATAATATTGCTTTTGCTCAATCCCCCGTTTGCAGAATTCTTTTCTGCAAAGCAACTTCCAGTGCTTTGTAACCAATAACACACACACACACACACAATCTTGGGGAACTTATAATTTCCAATAGTTTCTCCAGAAATGTGAATGTCTTTGGTGCCACAACAACTCCCCAAAGTAGGTCCACTCTCCCATGTAGAGGCAAGGAACTTGCAACCACGAGACAGTAATTTGCCCAAGGCCACGCCACGGGTCTGTGGCAGAGGTGGAACTTGACCCTCCCACCTTCCGGATCCCAAACCCGGATCTAGCGGCACTCCACTAAACTGGCGCACACAGTTTAACACCCAGAGGAGAATCGCCAAAGGAAAGTGCTACTTACAGGACATTGGTCTGTGGTGGGACTTCAGGGATGGTTTCTAGCATCAAATGCATGCATCTGACTGTGGTCCTGAAGCATAAGCACCGGCTGGGGCAGGAGCTGGCTGAGACAGGTAAGAGAAGCACCAGGTAGATGCTGGGGAGGAGGCCTGCGGCTCTGCCCAGCATGGTGTTTGCAGGGATGTTAAGTTCCCCAGATTCTGAGCTGCAAAGAAGCAGACCGAAATCTCCCAGCCTTGAGGGACGGGGAGGAGAAGAAGGGGGGAGGAAGGAGGAGGTGGGGACACACACGGACATATGTTTCCAATTAAGTTAAGGCAGTCTGACAGGCCAACTCCCACCCTCCCAGCTTACGATGCACATACAACATCCGAAAATCAAACTGCGACCCCAGTTGGGCTCTGCTCTCCACAGCAGATTCCTCGTTAATTCTGCCTTGGCTCCCAGCCTGATTAGCAGGAACTCTTCGTTTTCCCTGGGTGGCAGGGGGGGGGGGGTCTCAGGACCCAAAGATCAGCAAGGAGGGTGGGACAGAGAAGCCTGCTTTGCAGAGGGATCTTGGAGACCCAGTCGTTGTTACTAAAGAGATGCAATGGTCGAAGGGCAAAGGCACCATCACCCTTGGAGCACAGATGTAGCAGACTCTAGAGACACTGCTAATGGCTGGTGTACTCTTTCACCAGAGCATCACCAACAAAAGAAAGCACTTTCCACAAGGGCTTGCATGCTGCAGGTGCACCAAACTGCTATGACATGGGGGGGGGCGTACCTGTCTCTAGGCATAACACCCTGATATTGGAGGCTAAGCAGGGTCCAGACAGGTTAGTACTTGGAGGGGAGACCTCCTGGGAGTGCCTGGTGCTGTAGGCATGGTGAGGAACCTCTGGTCCTCCAGATGTTGTTTGAAGCCACCTCCCACGAGCCCCAACCAGTACAACCAATGGTCAGGGTTGATGGGAACACCAGACCAGCAGCATCTAGAGTGCCATGGGTTTCTTAAACCTGGGCTAGGAGTTCATAACGCCCAACCACTGAAACCGCCGTGTTCAGTCTGATAAGCAGCGATGGACTCTGAAAACTCTAGAGCAAGCAAGACTAGGAAACTCTGGTTCATGGGCCAATCTTGGTCCACTAGGGACTTCAATTTGGATCTTGAGGCCATTTTACTTAAACCACATCCACCTGACCTTCAGCTGGTTGGGAGGACAGGATTAAATCCTGCACTGGCTGCACACACCTGTTCCCAGCAGGGAAGGGGTTCCCATAGCCAAGGTAGCAGGATTTAATATCCACTCATCAGTTGTTGGCAGGGGATAAATCCTGCTCTATTCAAGCTGCCTAATGTTCCCATTTGAGCCATTGGTTTTTGGAGACTCAAGTGTGTATGTGCACTGTTCTTTTCTTTTTTTCTTTCTTCTTCTTATTCTTAGCACGCTGGGCATGTCAACTCAAGCACCTTTGGCCCTTAACCAACAGTGAAACATGCACCAGTGGAAAGATAATAGGAAGAGCTATCCACAGAGGTGCAGATTTGATACCTGATTTGATTTCATTATTTTATATATGTTGGAAGCCGCCCAGAGTAGCTGGGGCAATCCAACCAAATGGGCAGGGCATCATCATCATCTGACGGTGGCAGGTGAAGGCTCTTGACAGCCCCATGTCCTTGGTTGGAAGGTGGGGAGAAAGGTGCTCCTAGATGTATCTCCATGCAAGAACCATCAGGCTCTACCCAAATTCCATCTTGGCTCCACACTGACTGACCAGGCCCTGCCCTGGTTCCATGGTGGGCTTTGGACTCTAAATGTTCTAAGGCTAAGCCAGGCATCCCCAAACTCGGCCCTCTAGATGTTTTGGGACTACAGTTCCCATCATCCCTGACCACTGGCGTCCTGTTGGCTAGGGATGATGGGAGTTGTAGTTCCAAAACATCTAGAGGGCCAAATTTGGGGATGCCTGTTCTAAGCCCTCAGTTACCTCCACTTGGTCTCTGCTACTCCCCCGCCCCCAAATTTCCTTAGAATGCGGTGACCCAGACCAGACAAATTACTCCATTTAAGGCCGTACCAGTGCCAAATAGAGCAGCCGTCATGAGTTTCGGGGATTATTCACACTTGGCCGGCCTCTGGGTATTAACTAACATTAATTAATTGTGCTTGTCGGAGCAAAGAACCTCACTGGGTTCCTGGCAGAGTTGGACGCATTCATGAAGAGTATCCCATCATTCATTATAATTTCCCATCATTTATATATCACTGTCAATGTTCAATTTATGATTTATTTATTTTTAATCCTCGTGGAAAATCTTCAGTATTTTAGTGCAAATTTCTCCTAAGCACGTTTTGTATGCAGCTTTTACTAATGCATGGATTTTTGCAAGTTATTTCCCTCAACATGCTATTTCATTCTGTGTTGTCTTCACCTGTATATGCATTTTTGTAAACATCCTTTGGCTGGCGAACGGCATCGCAAAATTCGGAGAACGACGAATTATCGAAGGTTGGCTGTGCTTCAGTTCTCATAAAGTTTAAAAAAGTGCAAATGTGATTGCTTCGGCTTTCAATGTGAATGGGATCAAACTTCTGCCCCATCTCTAGTAGTGGCGAGGGAGTGATAATCTGAGGAGAGGGGAGCTGTTGCATGTGAGGAGTGTGCATGAGATAGCATATAAGGGTCCCAGGAGGTTGACTAAGGGTGAATGCAACCATCAGGCCAAAGAAGCCTAGCTGCCCCTATAGTAAGGATGAGGAAGCTGTGGTCCTGCAGATGACCAGATATGATGGGAGTTGTAGTCCAGGGGTAGGCAACTTAAGGCCCGGGGGCTGGATCTGGCCCAATCGCCTTCTAAATCCAGCCTGCGGACGGTCCGGGAATCAGCGTGTTTTTACATGAGTAGAATGTGTGCTTTTATTTAAAATGCATCTCTGGGTTATTTGTGGGGCATAGGAATTCGTTCATTTTCCCCTCCCCCAAATATAGTCCGGCCCACCACATGGTCTGAGGGACAGTGGACCGGCCTACGGCTGAAAAAGGATGCTGACCCCTGTTGTGGTCCAACAACACTTAGAAGGTAACAGATTCCCCATACCTGACCTGTAGAGCAACTTGGTGCTGCCCAGATGTTGCTGGGCCGATCAATGTAGAGATCTACCTTCTAGACTTTGAGTACTTACCTGTGACATCAATGGGCCACCTAGCTCCCCGAGGAGCTGGCTTCAGGCACTAGGCCTGTTGGCAGACCCACTCTGTGCTACAAAGATGTCTGCAGATGTGGCATGAAGGCTGGCAGGATTAGCCCTGACCTGTGGGAATCCCTTGCAGACGACTGCAGTGCCTCGAGACAGACGGTCAGGTTGTGCATCCACAGCAGTGACCAGAGGAGGAATGAGCGCTGGGAGGAGCGCAGAGAGAAGAAATGCCACGGTGCAGCTGCAGCAGCACAACAACTGGATGCCTTCCTCTGCCCCAGCTGCAACAAAACATGTCTCTCCCATATCGGTCTCTACAGCCACAGCAGGCGCTGTAATCATCCAACTGTTTGACTTCACCCACAAAGGGGCACTTCTCCATTGTCTCCTGAAACAGACGGATGCCAAAAACAGCAACCTAGCTAACTTGCAACTGATCTGGAGAAAACTCTTTTGAAGCCCTCCAACAAGTGTTTGGGTGATTAATGTCATCGGTGCGTGATTCTGCTAGCAAATGCTGTTATGATACTTAAGACATCATTTCAATTGAGGATTAAGGAGTCAAAACCAAATATTTCACAGAACAGCTTTTTTCTTCAGTGGCAAAGAAAGCGATTTTCTTTTCTGAGAGCCTTCAGTTATGGCCCACAGAGGTCAGGAAGGGCTGCCCTTGCTCCTCAGCCCAAGAGCACAGAGGACCTGCGTGGTGCATGGGGTCCAATAAGATGATCAGCACCGTCAATTAAGCTCAATGGCCGCTTTACACAAGCACCTCAAAGCAAAATACGAAATAAAAAGATATGAAAAACAACATGAAATAATTACAACACAAAGCACCATGCATTGTAAAACAACCCCAGAGTTCCCTAACATGGGTCTTTAAAAACCACAGACAGCCCCCCTGCCACCATCAAAATTTATATCCGCTTATACATTCACGCAAACACAACCAATCACTGCAAAGAAACATTCCCCATCTCCACCTCCCTGGCTGACTCAGTGGATGGGTTTGCTCATGCTTGGGGATTGACTCATTGCTCCGCTGGGGATTAAGGAAGGAAAGAATCTTTCCCCAGGCCAATCGGGGTGTGTGTGTGTGTGTGTGTGTGTGTGTGTGTGTGTGTGTACCAATAACTAAGGATTATTTGTTTTTCTTTGTGGTGGGTGGCTTGGCTCTCACGCGTGAGTGAGATGGAACTATTGCTCCGAGGTCTTTAACCGGGGTTGCACCTGCTCATTCTGTGAATGGGTGGTATGATAGCAGGGTTTGCAGCGTAGGCTGACTAGGGTTGCGCTGGCTGATTCCAGCGACCCTTCTCCTCCTCCTCTCCTGTGCATGCACGTGTGAGCATGCGCACTCATGCACGGCACTTTGAATTGCTCCCGTTTTACTTCTTGGTAAGCCCGCACCCCACCCGGCAGTTCCCAACACTGCGCTCCAAGAGCATGATTATACACTTCCGCTGTAAAGCTTTTCGTCTCGGCAGATGGTTGAAGGTGGTACATTTTAAAGGTAAAGGGACCCCTGACCATTAGGTCTAGTCGTGACTGACTCTGGGGTTGCGGCGCTCATCTCGCTTTACTGGCCGAGGCAGCCGGTATACAGCTTCCAGGTCATGTGGCCAGCATGACTAAACCGCTTCTGGCGAACCAGAGCAGCGCACTGAAACGCCATTTACCTTCCCGCTGAAGTGGTACCTATTTATCTACTTGCACTTAGAAGTGCTTTTGAACTGCTAGGTTGGCAGGAGCTGGGACCGAGCAATGGGAGCTCACCCCGTCGCGGTGATTCGAACCGCCAACCTTCTGATCGGCAAAGTCCTAGGCTCTGTGGTTTAACCGACAGCGCCACCCGTGTCTCTGCAAAAGGACAGAACGCCAAGCTGTTTCAGTTGCGCCTACACCCAAAAGGGAATTTGATGAGAGGGAATTGGAAGCTTGCACATTCCACGATGGCAGCACTGAAGAGGAAGGGTCTTCTTCTTCCGGCACCTTTCATTTCACTACCCCGATTACCTGGCATGGTTTGAAAGGAAAACGACATAGTGGTAAAAAAAACAACAGCAGCTTTCTAGCACGACACTGAAGACTTTGTTGCTTGCAGTTCCATGTTTCAAGCCTCCAAACAATCTGCTATTTGTTTTCCTTGGCTCTAACTCAACAACCAAGGACAAACTTTGCTGGAAGCCATCGCCCTTGGAGGATTCCTACAACTTGGGAAGAGCGCACCCCCTAGTGGCAAACAAAAGCACCTTCTCTCTCTCTCAAAAGCTTGATGCATCGACTGATGGGCCGAGTTATGTGACTATGGTGAGCGCTCCCAGACATCAAGGGCTGCTTGCGCATGCAAGCTTTTTGCAGAGTTGACCCAATGTTGTCCTCAAAATGCCAGCCTGCACTTTTTAGCCATTTAATGATTTCCCAGTAAGTAAAAACAACCCGTTATGCATCCAAAGTCACTGTTAGCAAGGAAGCTCGTGAGCACATTTTTTGGGTAGGGGCCAGCTGTTCCCCTGCCCCAAATTCCAAACCCATTTCCATCTATTGCTGTGTGCTGATGTCACTCTTTCTCCAGGTAAACCTCATAGACTGTATTAACAGTGCATAACATCAGACTTCAATAATAATAATAATAATAATAATAATAATAATAATAATAATATGGAGGTCTTTCACAATACCCTATTATTCTGGCATGTCATTGCTGGTTTTCAGGGAGTAGAAACATAACGTTCTGCTATCAGTTTCTTTCTGAGCTTGCCATCCACCCTCAACTCCACCGAAATCAAGCAGATCAATGTGGCTAAATATCACTCTAGTGTGATGAGAAATGACTGCTGGGAGGAGTGCAGAGGCCCTGGTGCATCTACAGCAGCACAACTGGACGCCTTCCTCTGCCCCAGCTGCAACAAAACATGTCTCTCCAGCATCAGACTCTCCAGCCACAGCAGGTTAGAAAATCTTTCCAGTATGGGATTTCTGAACACCAAGCAAAAGCAACTGAAGGAGGCTTACAATGGGAACATATTTATTGACACAAGACGTTTCATTTTGATAAAAATTTGTTTTTTAAATCATTTGCTTCCAACGTTTCTCCATGCCTCAGAAAGTACTCCCCACCCCTGAAAACCTTCATTTCTACAGCTATGTACATCTTCAGCTACCATATGAAAACGAAACCTATGGAGGAAAGCTTCCTTCTGCATGCGGACAACTTGGCGACCCTACCGAAAGCTACGAAACAACCACATGAGGCTTAAACGCAGGTATGTGAAACTGCAGACGGTTGATGTCCGAGGGCGAAATAAAAGATGAACAGATTTCACAAAATAATAATCATAATAACAATGACAGCAGCTACAGTTAGTTTACTAAGAACAACCACTGAACTGGATTAAACATTGTGTAAATGCTGGTGTGTAGGAATACCACTGACAATTTCCCTCCTGTTACAATGCTACAGCCTACGTTATTTCACAATTATGTTGTGTGTGCACACATACACACGCAAGCGAACATTTGCTACTTTTGCATTTCGATAACACAGCAAGTGGACAGAGCATAATTACTCATGAATTTATTTTCAACCAAAATGAGGGGAAAGCCCTACAAGAGCCTATCTTTCTGTTAAAAAAAGGAGAGTCCTGGAAGATTTTAAACTAGACAAGATGATAGGGGGAGAACCCCTTACACAATGTCTTTGATAACGCTGCAGGGGAAAAGAAGTCAAACATGGTTAATGGAAAGATTGCCTCCCTCTGGGGCAGCTTTCGCTGACAACTCAAAGAGGCTTGTTCACCAGATCATTTGAAAATTAAGTCGACGTTACAGAGGGCAACTTCATAGCTTCTCTGGCAAGCTGCTCTTTGGGAGATGAAAACTGGTCTTGCTCACTGGGGAGGCACATGCCATACAAGAGCCATTGCCGTCCACAAAAGATAACGCCAGGCTAAATGGATCATTAGTCTGGCTCGGTATAAGGCAGCTTCATATAAATTTAAAATGCTGAATGGTTGAAGCACAGGAGAACTAAGAAGTACATAAGGATTTTGACAGACAGCTGTGGTGTGTTACTTTTCAGATTTTACTTTATAAGATGCATTTTGAACTTGCAGGTGCAAAATGGGGACCAGAGTTCTACAAAGGATTAGTTTTTGTTGCCTTAAAACCTTTCAGTTGACACAAAATGAAATAATAGAACACTGGACATGCAATGTCTGGGCTGCAGATCATAGCAGATCCCTGCTTTCATGAGTACAGCTTGGGGACACCTCTGAATACTATGGGCTGGATAAGAAAGACACTTGCATCCTTAAGTATGGATTCACATATGCATGTGGGAGATGATCGACTCCTACATGGGACAATTTTCATTTGTCTATTTGCAAGTTGAGATGAAAATGCCAATGAGATGACCATTTTACAAGATGAACAGGAAACTCCAAAGACTATAAAATGGACCAAAAGAATTGCATTAAATTTCAACTTCCAGGAAAATCCTAGACTTTCAACAAGATCCACTCTTCCTTCTTTTCTCACTCCAAATTCCTAGGCTAAAGATTACCTACCAACGCTAGAGAAATAATTTAAGTAGATGTGCCACGGAGCAGTCTAACACATCTTTGTACACTGTCAAACTAAAGTATAGCTGTGTAACTGGTGAAAAGGGACAAAATCAAACTAAGATGAATGAGGCTGTATAATTATATGCCTTTCGCCTAGAAAAAGCTACACAAAGAGTCACCTATGCTGCAGCGGAGGTCTCTGCTGGGTCAATGACAACACTATGCACCTAGCCTTTTAGGTTTTCTTTAAAAAAAAAAACAAACACTGATTCCAGATTCTGGGCACCCTCTGAAAAAAAAAAGAAGCACCTTGCAAGTGATGAGGTGCTTACCCCAATTAAAAAAAGAACTTCAAAGCTGTCAACATTACATACCCAATTCAGCACTCCTGCAACAGACCTTCAGACAGGTCTGATGGCTTTTTAAATACTAATCAGTTTCTGCACTTCCTCCCCCCTCTGCTGCTCTCCCTAACCACTTAATATCCTTTCAGAGAATGTAACCACAAACTGGATGAGCCCAGCAAGTTTTTCATGCCATCAAATAAAAAAAAAAAAGGAAAAAAAAAGAAAAAAAAGAAAGAAAAAAGAGAGAGGGAGAGAAAGTGAGTTTTGCAGCATAAAACACTGCATCTTAATTATTTCTGTTTCAACCTCACAATGCCCATTTCTCTCTCTCCTATCAAATAGGAATTCTCCTAATGAGTCTTTTAGGAGGCCATATTGATACTCTTAGAGGGTAACCTCCCTTGTAAAAAAAAAGTGTTTGCCTAAACCAAGCCCCTGCTGATTTAAAAACAACAGCTTTAACTGGGCATCGCACATACACCAAACCCACAATTTTGTACTTTTTTTTGTAAAATTGTGCTTTTTTTGTGGGCTTTTGGAGGAGACCAGACTTTGTGGGTGTGAGTCTGTCTTCTTCCTGATTTCCACTTTTAGGGTGAAGCAACTTGTTTGGGTGCTGCCCAAAATGATTCTGAAACCGCCACCTGGCAAAAAACAATAGTTGAGAAATCCAGAGATGTCTCGGCAAAGTTGGTTTCCCTCCGATACTGAATGAGACCCTCATTTCAGTAAGCAGCTGAACGCTTTGCTGCCAGCCTGCCCCCACCCCCCCACCCCAACCGAGGAAGCTCTGCTGTAGGACAAAACTGGAGCACACTAACCAAGGGAAGGAATCTGAAAAATGCTATCACATTTTAAGTACACGGCAGCCACGTTCCCCCGGCCAGCTTACCACCATGCGTGGTCACATTAACAGGCAAGCGAGTGGCATACATCTGTCAAGCCCTACTGAGTTGTTTTATTGTCCTGCCTACCTCTCTGCTGGATGCTGACAGTGACCCTTATTTCTCTCTGTAATAAAGCAGGTAATATTTCAAAGGGTCAGGCAGAGGCAGGCTCAAGACCTTCTCTCTCAAGACATTTATAGGAGGCTCGGGCTTCAGTTCAGGGACAGCTTTTTCCACCTCTTCCAACTTGCTCTCCTCCTCCTCCAACTCCTCGCAATTGTTATCGTCGGAGGGGTTGGAGATCCGGCTGGCAAAGACCTCTTTGTCCAAGAAGACGATGGTTTCCATGCGGCGGCGGCGGATGCGCCTTCGCTTAAACCTCGGCGGGTTCCTGAGGCCGTTGCCGTTTCTGCCCGCCGTTTCCTGGTGAATCAGCTTCTTAATGGTGCTGCGGATAGCAATGCGTGCAAGGTCCTGAAGCGTGCGGACCATCACTGGTGCTGGAAATGTGAGAGAGGGAAGAGTAAGAAGCGTAGGACCTTGGCTGGCATGGACTAAAGAGCAGGCACACTTCCTCAGATCATGGCTCTTTCCATATGAACCTACCTGGACCCTGAGATCACCATTTGAGGCCCTTCTTTGCGTGCCTCCTCCTTGAGAGGTTCAGAGGATGGCAACAGGAGAACGGGCCTTCTCTGCAGTGGCTCCCCGTTTGTGGAATGCTCTTCCCAGGGAAGTTCACCTGGCGCCTTCATTATACACCTTTAGGCACCAGGCAAAAACCAGGCCTTTGGTTGATCCGATTTATATCCTATGCCCTTTTAAAATGTGTTTTTTTGTGGCGAGGGGCTATTGGGGTTGTTGTTTTTATTTTTATTAGGTATTTTGTGGTTTTATATCTTGATTTTATTCTGTGAACCGCCCTGAGACCCCCAGGTATAGGGCGGTATAAAGGCAAAGGGACCCCTGACCATTAGGTCCAGTTCTGACCGACTCTGGGGTTGCGGCGCTCATCTCGCTTTATTGGCCGAGGGAGCCGGCGTACAGCTTCCGGGTCATGTGACCAGCATGACTAAGCCGCTTCTGGCGAACCAGAGCAGTGCATGGAAACACCGTTTACCTTCCCGCCAGAGCGATACCTACTTATCTACTTGCACTATGATGTGTTTTCGAACTGCTAGGTTGGCAGGAGCAGGCAACGGGAGCTCACCCCGTCATGGGGATTCGAACCACCGACCTTCTGATCGGCAAGTCCTAGGCTCTGTGGTTTAACCCACAGCACCACCCGCGTCCCATAGGGCGGTATATAATTCAGTAAATAATAACAATAATAATGGCTGGAAGAAACTGACAGCTAGTCAGGAGAGCACAGCAGCTTTGCCACAGATTTCGCCAGCAAAGCCGAGGTATATGTCGTCATACAAGAGCCGGCAGCTGGCTAACCCATGCCATTCTCAAAGTAGGGCAGGTCACCACACAAGTTGCTGTGTAACTGGTGCCTCCATGCTAGCCAATGCAGTGATGATATCACCAGCATGAGCACACACAGGCAGAACTGAATGCTGGGTGAGTCCTGTTTCCATGGTGAGAAAGTGCACAGCCTAGGGCAAGTCAGACTGCAAGCTATGGCAAAGAGTGCCCACCTCTGAGGAATGTCTCTCTGAGCCTTTCACAGCCCAACCCAACAAATAAACAGACAAATAGAGAAGGTGCATAGATAAGTGGCACACTTACGCAAGTGAACAAGTTTTGACTTCCCCGAATCTGCGTGGTTGGGCTGGATCAGAGGAGCAAAGGAAACAGCTAAGATCTTCTTTGTCTCCCAGGCCAAAGGGCCAGTTCGTGTTATCTTTGTCAGCTGCGTTTGAGAACAAAAACATAAGATGAATCACCTCTTGATAGCAAGAATAGATGGCCTATTTCTCAGCCTTGAAAATGAACCCTCTCCCCTTTCTGCCACACAGCTGGTAATTTGGTGAATTGAGCTCACTGCAAAAAGCAAGGGGTAAACGGTACATAGGAATGAGAGGACCTGTCGTCCCACAAGCAAACCTTTTCTTCCAATGGCATCACGAGGATCCCACCAACTTTCAGTAAGTTCTTCATGTAATCTTCATGCTCCTTCTGGACTCCCGCACCACAGTAGACACGGTCATATTGAGAGCAGTCTGGAGAGATCTCCAAGCAGTTGCCGCTGACAAAGGAAGGCTCGCAGAATTCAAACCTGAGAAGTGAGTGACGCTTGTAGATGGCACAAGTATTTCACAGGCTGGAGCTTCTAAGCCCCCACATATTAAAATATCAATCCAAATAATATCGAGGCAAGCAAAGTATATGGCCAATACATTCCAGAACTGCAAACTTTGCCATTTTGGAATACTGTTATGGAAACTTGGCAAACACAGTTTTCTAAGGTAGCTGGGGCCGAAATGAGCAATTTACCTTCTTATACAGTTGGTCTATCAAAACCAGTATTTAAAAAACCCCCAACACTGCATCGTAAAACAAAAAAGGGCAAGATACCAAGGCTACGAGATAACTTATGGACCTAACCCAAACAAAAACGTCCAACCTTGCCACCCAGAGCCACTGTGCTGCATCCTCTATGTGGGCTACAAGCCAGCCCCCCATGCCTTCCACCACTGTCCCCGGTCCCTTCCCAGCTCCCTTGTTCCCAATCAACTACCTCCAGAACGTCCTGACGATGGACCTCTCTCCACGATGCTCTGAGATGACTGAATGGCCAGTGCAGGCAGTAGCCTCCTTACCTGGTCTTTGCTCCGCCCCCAGGCCACCGTCGATTGGCTGATTTAAACCAAGGCCAGGCAGGAGCACTGCAGCCTCTGCAGCCAGCCCAGGGATGGAGCAATGGCAGGCTTTTATGGCATGGCTCCGGAGGCCAGGGAGCCCGTGCTGGGTTGCAAAAACCACCCACCAACGCGACTGTGAGCCGTCAGTCTACTATTGGCAGCACCTCTCCAGAGTCTCAGGTTGAACTCTTTCCCAGCCATATAAGTTAATTTTAACTGGAGATGCCAGAGACAGAACCTACACCTCTTGTGTACAAAGCAAGTGCTCTGCCACTGGGTTATGGCTCCTTCCTGCCTTCTCCCAGAAGTACACTTTCCTTGGGGATGGGGGTCCAGCAGTAAAAGCATGTTTGGTTTGCAGCGTGGTGTATATTCCTCCTTCTTGCCCAGTGAAACCACAATGTCAATTTCCCGATGGAAAAGCAAGTTTTGGGTTGTATGAAAAACAACTCATTTCTTTAGGCAAGCTTACCCTGACGCGTAATTTTTATTCTGTATATTTGTTTTTTGAAAATGCTTGGTAAACATTGTCATATTACATTACAGAGCTTATTATATTTGTAATGTAATAGAAGAATGTTAATAAATAAATAAAACTGGGGAATAAAAGAAAAAGAAAATGCTGGCTTTATCTATATTTTGATAATTTAATTATGTCTACTGTTTTTAAAGCTATTTTTAATCAATATTTTATACTACGTTATGTAAACCACTTAGAGATTTGATTAAAATCTTAATTTTAATATTGATAAATAAATAAAAACTTCACCCACTGCATTGTTTTATCTCAGAAGCCTTTTCAAAAACTGCATTCCTTTGTAATGTACCATAAAGAAGCTGAATAAAATTTCTAGAGTGAACCCAACTAATTGCTTTTGTTTCTAAGCTCAGGCATGTATCAGGTATGTAAAATCCACAAGAGTGGAAGACAGAACTGTTCTCGATTTCTTTCTGCGTCCTAGCACCTAATATTGCATATGCAAGACACCCATATGCATCTTGAACTCACCGTATGCTGCTAACTAGGAGTTACCACCTAGATTGCTACAATGTTCTGGAAATCAGTTTAAATGCAAATAGGCATGTCCAATCTTACTTGTCAAAGCTGTCACTGGTTCTGATGAAGAAGTCCAGCTTCTGCTTTGCATATTCTATAACGTCAGAGTGAAGCTCTACGCCATGGTTAACGCCGAAAGGGCCTGCATATGTTTAGGGAATGCAAGGGGAAAAAACATTTGAAAAACAACTGGATGGAGAACCAGAATGAACCCAGAAAGCTTTGCTCAGACTCTGAGCTGGTTTTGATCTTCTCTTAAGGCGCAGGTACAAAGCAAATTCCTCAAAACTTGAGAGCTGGTTACTAGCATAAATTACCCAACCTGCAGAACTGAATGGCTACCAAATGAGTCCAACATGTCAGTAAAAGTTCAGTGGTACCTTGGGTTAAGTACTTAATTCGTTCCGGAGGTCCGTTCTTGACCTGAAACTGTTCTTAACCTGAAGCACCACTTTAGCTAATAGGGCCTCCTGCTGCCGCTGTGCCGCCGGAGCACGATTTCTGTTCTCATCCTGAAGCAAAGTTCTTAACCCGAGGTACTATTTCTGGGTTAGCAGAGTCTGTAACCTGAAGCACTGTAACCTCAAGCATCTGTAACCTCAAGCGTATGTAACCCGAGGTACCACTGTAACAGGCAGGGAGGAACAGGAGAGGATGCCAGTGAGAGGAAAACCACGAAGGGAGCATGAGAAAGTACATCTGAAAGATGTGCAAGTTTGGGTTTGGCCAATCCAACACCTGGAGTGCTCTGGTCCATGGGGTCACAAAGAGTTGGACACGACTAAACAACAACAACAATCCAACACCTGGCTTTTACATGGCTTTTTTATTTTGTAAGCTTACTTTATTTTCAAGTTATTAGCAAAGCATATTTAAAAACTTGGAGAAATGCATTCGGAGACTTCTGTTAAGTTGCTTACGGATGGTATATCTAGTGAAAGTTACCTTCCCATATAATTAATGGGCTCAAAGGTAGTTCTCCCAAGAGCTTCTGTTTACCTGCCCTCTGTTTCTCCAGAGGAAACAAATCTTTCCCATTTCTCTAGACCAGAAGGCCATTTACACCAACATATTTTGACCCAACTAAGCAAGAATCTCCTCCAGTTGGTTTTGCATTTACTTCCATTCTTAGAGCTTCATAACACCATTAGAGAAGGCTGTTTCTCGAAGGGTGGGGGGGAGGCAAATGACAAGCTGCCAACCACCCATTCCTGGTTTTATTTACTGCTGTGCTACAATATGAAGTGGAGCATGAAAAATGAGTGAAGCACAGCAACAGTTGATGGGAATTTCAAGGGCAGGGGACCACAGCTGTTTTTCTCTGAGCAAGGGAGTAAAGCATCAAGTTTAGGAGAGTCAGCTCAACAATGCAAAATCCAGATTTTTCTCTGCTCATTGAAATTTCACAATATTTTGCATCTGCAGGATCGCTCTGGAGCAGTTTCCATGGCATATGTGTGTGAAAACGTTTTGCCCAAGTGCACCATCCTAACTGATGACCCTGGAAGCAGAGTACGGGGCCAGCAATGAGGCGCGCTGCATGGATGATCCAGTTAGGCAAACATTTTCACATCTATGCACCCTGGGAACTGCTCCAGGGTCCATCTTCGGAATCTAAAAGAATGGTGCTTAAGCCTTTCTAGATACATCCCTGCCATTCAGCAGTTACACTGAAAGCTCAAAAACAAAAACAAGCACTAATTTTGAACTCCAGAAAATAACTGGCAGAGTTGCAGCTTGCCCCAATTGTTTATTGCTGATAACTCCCTTCTATAAGCTATTATTGCTGCTGAAAAACAAAAGGGTGGGTGGGATGGGATGGAGAGAGCACACACAGTCGTATTTAGGAACAAACTTCAACAGAAAATGCAGTGTAGCAATTAGTGTTGGGCTTAACGAGTGAGACCACCTGGATTCAAATAGCTGCTCAGTCATAAAACTCACAGGATAGTTAAACACTCTCAGCATAATCTACCCCACAGGGTTGTTGTGAAGTTATAGGGGAGGCAGCATGTGTGCAACGCTTGGCTTCTCGGAGGAAGGATGCATTGAAAATGAAAATAAATAAAATGTTGTAATTAAAAAAAGGAACTTGTTGAACGCAGGTTATTTTTATTGGGAAAGGGAGAGGAGAAGGGTGCTCTCAAAGACTCAGCTGCCGGATAAAAGGCTGTTTATTCTTTCATTACTTGTTAACTGTTCCATTTTTAATGATTTCAAAGTGTGTTGTAAGCCACCCTGGCATTTTTTAAAGCTGAAAGGCCGGGTAAAGATGCTCTAAATAAATAATAAATGTGCAGCAAGGTGCTCAGGCTGTTCCTGAACACACGCATACACACATAATTTGGAAAGCCAGGCAACCACCTGTGCTTGTGCTGGATGTGTTTCTTTTTCAAACTTTATGTGTTATTATGTGTAGTAGTGAAGAACAGGTAGCCCTCCTAGGCACATAACCAACTCTGGTCCTAGAGAGATGCACTGTTCCAAACCAGACACCATGGGGCCACTTGGCACATTATTTGATGTGCAAGATGATTTACTCACCATCTTCTGTCTGAAGTGACCCCACAGAAGAGCAGAATATGGAGTCATGAAGATAGGAGAGATCTTAAGAGGTTTGAGCATATTACACTGATCCTGGTCCGACTGCACTGGCCACCCATTAGTTACTGGGCCCAATTCAAAGTGTTGGTTTTGACCTATAAAGCCTTAAATGGCTCAGGACCACCATACCTCAAGGACTGCCTCTTTCCAAATGTACCTACCCGGACCCTGAGATCATCTTCTGAGGCCCTCCTTCGTGTGTCCCTTCCTCGAGAGGTCTGGAGGGTGGCAACACAAGAACAGGGCCTTCTCTGCAGTGGCTCCCTGTCTTTGGAATACTCTCCCTAGGGACTTTCGCCTGGCACCTTCATTATACCCCTTTAGGCGCCAGGCAAAAACATTTCTTTTAAACCAGGTCTTGGGTTGATCTGATTTGCATCCTATGCCCTTTTAAAATGTGTTTTTGTTTTGTGGGGAGGGGCTATTGGGTTGGGGTTTTTTTTTTTTATGTACTTTGTGGTTTTATATCTTGATTTTATTCTGTGAACCGCCCTGAGTATAGGGCAGTACATAAACTAACTAACTAACTAACTAACCAGTTAGTTAGTGTGAGAGCCAGTGTGGTGTAGTGGTTAAGAGCGGTGGGCTCGTAATCTGAATCTGGTGAACCGGGTTCACGTCCCCACTCCTCCACATGCAGCTGCTGGGTGACCTTGGGCCAGTCACACTTCTCTGAAGTCTCTCAGCCCCACTCACCTCACAGAGTGTTTTGTGTGGGGGAGGAAGGGAAAGGAGAATGTTAGCCGCTTTGAGACACCTTCGGGTAGTGATAAAGCGGGATATCAAATCCAAACTCTTCTTCTTCTAACTAACTAACTAACTAACTAACTAACTAACTAAATAAATAAATAAATAAATAAAAACAACAACTATCCAAACCATAGCTGTCAACTTTTGCCTTTTCTTGCGAGGAATCCTATTCGGAATAAGGGAATTTCCCTTTAAAAAAGGGGGAAAGTTGACAGCTATGATCCAAACCCCTTGCTCAATGCTGGAAGCAACTACAGCATCTCAGATAGATGGCTGTCCGGTCTTGGCTAAGAGTCGAGCCTGTCCTGAAGCACCCTGTCCCACTGTCAAATAGCTCTACTGAAACTTGCCACCTTGCAATCTCCACTCCGTAGGTTGTCCTGCCCTCTTAGAGCAACAGAGGACAAGCCTGCTCTACCTTCTGCAAGACAGGACAGCCTTTCAGATATTTGAAGACCACTACAGTAGACCCTCGGGTTAAATTACTCTTGAGTAACGTAAACTTCGGGTTGCGAAAGCGGCAAACCCGAAAGTATTTTTCCAGGTTTCGCCACTCACACAGAAGCGCTCTGCACGTCACGCACATATGCAGAAGCGCATGCGCAGAAGCACTCTATCACGCCGCACACAGAAGCGGCACCTCTGTATACGGATTTTTCGGGGTGTGCACGGACCCCCGGAACGAATTAAATTCGTATCCAGAGGGTCCACTGTATTATGTTTGTTCTTAATCTTCTCCTCAAAACATGCCCACAGGTTAAACGCGCCCACCGTACTGTCAGTGAAAAGAATATGTGTTGACCCCACACAGTAAGAAACTAGAGTTGCAGGGATCATTTAGCTGATCAAAAGAGTCACTTACCCAAGATGAGCCCAACCATGGAGCTCAGATAGCCAGTGCCACTTCCCAGGTTCAAGAAGGAAAGCCCAGGCTGCAGATCCAGGGCTTCCATGACCTCCGAATAAATGCAGGGAGCAGAAAGGTGGATGTTCCCGTGCTTCCATGCCAAGTCTTTGTACGCATTGTCCTTAAACTCCTCCAGGTAGTAGTCTGCCCGGTCGACAGCCCTGAAGGCCTGCTCCACGAGCTCTGTCCGGATGTACTGAGCCTCTTTCAGGTTATCAATTAGCTCGTCATTGTCCTCTCCTGCGCTCACAGCACCTCCCATTGTCCACGCTAACAAATTCAAAAACCAATTCTGGAGAGCAGAGGAGGGAAAAAGGAGAAAGTCACTGTACCAGTCAAAGAAAACTGTTCAAGTACAAAAGTCCAGGTGATGTTAAGTGCACTGTAGAGCATATCCTGCATGTCAAAAGACACAGAACCAAAATCACTTTCACATATACAAACATCACCAGTTACTGCTCTCCTTTTTTGCTCTGGGGGATTTCAAACACATTAGAGCAGAAAAACCCTTTGATATGATATACCAGTGACCCTTCTGGACACTTTTTATTGTGTTGTCAGCTGTTCTGTGAAGTTGCTTCTGGTTATGGAAACATCATGGATTCTGGATAGTTCTATATTGCATTCCCCACACCGAAGCATATTCTGCCTTTTGCCAACATTCGGAGCAGAAAAGCACTAATACTGCATGGAGGAACTTTGAACATTTCTTAGAAGAGGAGGATTGGCGAGACCTCAAGCCTATGTATCACAACAGGTCTGGTCTCACATTTCTTGAGGCTTCTTGAGCCTACTTCTTAACCCCATGCTGCACGGATGGGGAATCTGTGGCCCTCCAGAGGCTGTTGGACTACTGACCATGCTGATGAGTCCAAGAACATCTGGCGGGTCAGATTCCTTATCCCTACCATATTGGTTTTCTAAGTGCCACCACTGGACAATGGATCAAGGAGGGTTCTTGGGATGAACGCAAACAGTGCAAACTTAAAGCATGTCAGGATTGCAGCCTAAATCAGGAATGGCTGGGTGGGCATTACTCCAAAAACATCCCAACTGACCACTCTTGTTGCTGGAGATTACCTGATGAAGCAACTTGCTCCAAACTGGGAGGTGCTTGCTTGCATGTGGAAGAAAACACAGCTCTCCTTTGTGCTAGTTCACTGCAGTTTGCTGGAAGGAGAACTTTGCAAATGAGATGGACTGTCAAGGAGAATCCCTTCAGATCTCCCATGTAAGCTTCACTTGGCTCTTAAAGAGACATTCTTTAATAATTTATACCCCAGCCAGATGGGCGGGGTATAACAACAACAACAACAACAACAACAACAACAACACCCCGAGAAAATCAGACTCCAAACTGAGCCACGTGTGCATGCCTGAACACATGCACAAGGCAGACTGTGTTGGTAAGAAAAATATGCATAAGACTCTATGCATGATGAGGGTGCTCATCAATGGTTCCTCTTCATCCTGGAGAAGAGTGACTAGTGGGGTGCCACAGGGTTCTGTCTTGGGCCCGGTCTTATTCAACATCTTTATCAACGACTTGGATGATGGACTCAAGGGCATCCTGATCAAATTTGCAGATGACACCAAACTGGGAGGGGTGGCTAACACCCCAGAGGACAGGATCACACTTCAAAACGACCTTGACAGATTAGAGAACTGGGCCAAAACAAACAAGATGAATTTTAACAGGGAGAAATGTAAAGTATTGCACTTTGGCAAAAAAAATGAGAGGCACAAATACAAGATGGGTGACACCTGGCTTGAGAGCAGTACATGTGAAAAGGATCTAGGAGTCTTGGTTGACCACAAGCTTGACATGAGCCAACAGTGTGACGCGGCAGCTAAAAAAGCCAATGCAATTCTGGGCTGCATCAATAGGAGCATAGCATCTAGATCAAGGGAAGTAATAGTGCCACTGTATTCTGCTCTGGTCAGACCTCACCTGGAGTACTGTGTCCAGTTCTGGGCACCACAGTTCAAGAAGGACACTGACAAACTGGAACGTGTCCAGAGGAGGGCAACCAAAATGGTCAAAGGCCTGGAAACGATGCCTAATGAGGAACGGCTAAGGGAGCTGGGCATGTTTAGCCTGGAGAAGAGGAGGTTAAGGGGTGATATGATAGCCATGTTCAAATATATAAAAGGATGTCACATAGAGGAGGGAGAAAGGTTGTTTTCTGCTGCTCCAGAGAAGCGGACACGGAGCAATGGATCCAAACTACAAGAAAGAAGTTTCCACCTAAACATTAGGAAGAACTTCCTGACAGTAAGAGCTGTTTGACAGTGGAATTTGCTGCCAAGGAGTGTGGTGGAGTCTCCTCCTTTGGAGGTCTTTAAGCAGAGGCTTGACAACCATATGTCAGGAGTGCTCTGATGGTGTTTCCTGCTTGGCAGGGGGTTGGACTCGATGGCCCTTGTGGTCTCTTCCAACTCTATGATTCTATGTAGACCTACACAAATGCCTGCTTTACAGAGAAAATACAGCCTTTTGTATTAATGTGCATAAGGGAGCAAGTAGAAGATGGAAGGCAAATGTCTGCCTTAGTGTGGCCAGCTGGCCAATTAAAAAATAGCAATTCGACCTAAAAGCTAAAATAGAAATGAATAGTCAAAAATCCTCCTAGGTGAACCTGGCATGCCCTTAAAGTAGTACACCCGGTACCTTGGCTCCCAGCCTTATAATCAACTGAGGCTGTAGCTCTAGTTATAAACAAAATATACCAGAGGGATGGCAAACAGACTCAAACCAAAACCTTACTGTTAAGGCAAATGTACAAACACCACACCAACACCCAGAGGTGAATGGTAGTGGGGTTAGAGAGCAATTTGGAGATCATTGCAGTGATCTGTACCACAATATAATATGCAACAATCTTTGAACAATACCAGCCCTTTTTAAAAGAACCGGTTCTAATGGGAAATTACCTAATTTGCAATGCCAAAGCTGTTTCATTTTTCTCTACAGACAGCTAACATTTCATACTGGAAGAGCACAACATGAATTTTTATTTACAGTGCTTTTTCTGGCAAGAACTGCAGAAGCGGCAAATTCAGTGTTTGTTCCTGCTTTAGAAGGTTCTGCCTCAGCTTCATTGTTGCATGTATTCAGCAGAAACAACGTTTCAACCGTGCACATCAAAAACTTAGGAACAGCACCAGAAGGTACTGCAAAATCTAACCAAGGCACAGGAGATTATGATCATCCTTGCAGAAATCTTGAGCATCTTTGAAACAATTCTCATCAGCAATGCTCAGACTCATTACCACAAAAGTAAACCAGACTTTGCACACATTGAGTTTAAAATTTATGCACAATGCATTCCTCCGTTTGTATATGCCTGCTTATCTGCATGTTTTGACTATAAACTGCATATTTGACTGTGCTCAGAATTAGACACCGAGACAGTGTAATCTCTTTAGCACAGATACTCTTTGGGCAATAGAGGAGTTAAGGCAGCAACAGAATAGAAGTATTCCATGAGACCTATTTGATTCAGGGATGACCATCAAGTGGCCCACCCGCACCTATGCCCCTGTAGTAGCTAAATTTGTAACTTTATGCCCCATACAAGCTCCTCCTGGTTGCCTTTAGAGGTGTAAGTGCCCAGGGCCTGATGTCTTTCTCCTACTTTCTGGAAAGGCTCAGTGCCAGGATGAGATTTCAGCTTCTGCTAACTATGTATATGTTGACAAAGAGGTAAAAGGGATGATAACTTGGCCATTTGCTTCTGCATTCTTCCCCAGACTAGCCTTCTGACCAATCTAGTTGTTGATTAACTGGTCCAGCAGATACCTGAAGAACCCCGAGGGCATCCAGCACAAGAAGCCTCTGCTGCATCTAGTCCAGAGTTGTATTTTCCAATGGCCAGCCAGACTGATGTTGCTGGGAAGCCCAGAAGCATTGCATGAAGATATTAACTCTCTCCTTTACCCCCAATAACTGGTATTCAATGCATATGACATATGAACCCTACAGGCATTAGTCAGCGTATTGGTGGCAGTCAAATCCTTTGAAAAACTTACTTTTTCCTCAAGAGAAACACAGCCCAAAGACTTTGCTTATATTTCCGTAGAGCTCCCCTACCTTCATTTGTCTTCCTGTTGAAATTAATTTGTAAGTTCTTTGGGACAAGGGCCTGTTTTGTTCTTTCTGGCGTTGACCTGTGTTGCTCCGTAAAGCACCAGGCACAATAACTGTGCAGTATAGTGGTACCTCTGGATGCGAACAGGATCCGTTCCAGAGCCCCGTTTGCATCCTGAAGCGAACGTAACACGCAACTGCGCGTCTGTGCGTGTCGCGTTTTGCCACTTCCACACATGATGTCATTTTGAGCACCTGCGCATGTGGCGAAACCCGGAAGCAATGCGTTCCGTTACTTCCGGGTTGCCACGGAGTGCAACCCAAAAATGCTTAACCTGAAGCGTATTCATCCCGAGGTATGACTGTAAAAATTAAGGTGGTAACATACAATCCTCACATTATCGAAATGTGTACCTCCAGCTGTGAAGGGACTAACTGTTGCTTTCTAAAAAAGAGAAACCTAACAGAGTCTAGGAATTCCTATTCAGTGTGAAGTATTTGGCTGCAGAAAATATTCCAGGGATGGAGAGCTAACCTCCCAACAGCATCCAGAGGGTGATTTAAGTTTGAATGCACCTCTTTCCAGCTTTCTCCTTCTGACCTTTAATACAGCTTAGGCCTTATTTACATACACCCACAATAGAAGAGGCTTAACCTCTCCCTCCACCCCATTTGCTTTCCATTCTTCACAAAGCAACATGATCACAAAGTCAAAAAGCACCCCAACACAAGGCAGCTGCCATCTGATCTGGCTGCAGTCCAGTCACAGGGCTATTAGCATGCCTCTGCATGCTCTGTTCTGCCACTACAAGAGAGAATTGGTTTGCGGCCAACCCAGGGCACGCTTGCTGAAAACAGAGTCTCCTGTCCACGTTGCCCTAACACAGAGGAACTGTGTAGCACAGGGAGAGAGGGTGGCGGGTGGTAACGAATAGTCTTCCCACAACACAGAGCAATGCTCCTTTTGCAGCCAAGACCTGCTGCAGACACCCTGGATTCAAAATGCATTAGAGCCACTGAATGATTTGTGTATTCCATTTGTTTTCTGGCACTAGAATTACAGCCGCTGGCAGCTGCCCCGTGCCTCGTGCGTAGATACGGAACCAAAACACTGTTATGTGGACTAAAGGCCAGGATGCTGAATGGTACAAATAATTAGGTGGAGTTACAGAACTTTGCACGTCTGTCTGGATACTCACTGGATGCCACCTGGAAAAATGAAATACTTTTAATGATCAAAGCTCAGATCTCAAAGCCAATAGCAACATTTTCAGTAAACCAGGAAGAACCTCCATGGTTTATTCTAGAAATGGTGAAGGATAAGGCCATATCATAATGGGTGAAAGAGGGAAATTTGCATTTACTGATAAACTTCTACAGCAGCTCTCATTGCAACAGTTAACTAAGAGTCCCTAGGACTAAAGCAGGACACAATGCTTATACCATCAGTGATATTGGAGGTAAACTGCGGGTGAATACTGTTTCACTTCGTAAGTTTATGGCTCTAGCCGAAAGCCATGACAAACTTGTTTTAAGCAATAGTAATAATAAACAGAATACATTCATAATATAAAAATCTGCAAACATTCTGCCAAGTTCCTGATCATTAAAACACATTTTTCCTTGTGTACCTCTGATAACTACAATTCTAGTATTATTTTCCCTTTTTAAAATCCAGTTTGCCAGCATTCATTATGAAAGGGGGAGAAGTTACCAAAGACACCAACAAACTCAAATCCACCTTCAATTTCAGATTAAACCTCCAACTCGTCACATAAATTTATAGTGACCCCTTTTTGCTGAATTATTTTTTTTCTGCAGCCAGAACATAGAGGATCATTATTTGTTATGAAGCTATTAGTGTCACTCAAAAGAAACCAAACCATTTCTGTCAAGGTGTGTGACTGCTTGCTTGTGGGACCAAAGGTTTTAGAAAGAAATCTCTTGGATCACTATATAAGGGATAGGCTAAAAGATAATGAGTGATGTCTTCCACCTGACACTGACTATAAATACAAAGTCTGTCTGCATATGGGACCTTGTTGTAGAGACTATCCGAGACTGCAGAGGGCATCACTTGGAAATGCAGCCCAATATAGGCATTTCTTAAGGAAACTGGTGAAAGTTTGGTTAGATAATTAGCTGAAAATGCTCTGTTCTCAGGAACGGATACCAAGGAGGAAATACGGAGTCTCTAAATAGTTGCAGGTCCCTTCTAGATTCTATCCAGGAGAGCAAATCCCTTAGCTGACACTTACTCAAGGTCAAAGCAGAGCTCAGCTCTGGTAAATAATAACAGTCTAAAACATGTTGACAAGCTGCTTTCCAGGGTTTGTTATCACCCAATTCCCAATTCCATAAAGCACAGTGCAGGGAAAAGCTCAATAGACATAATAGCAATTTTAAAAATATGCTTTAACTGAGTGTAGTCAGCTCTTGCCTTTAATTGTTGACCACCTGGATTCTGAAGGCAGCTCTGTTTAGGGAAGCTTTTAATGTCTGACAGACTACTGTATTTTAATATTTTGTTGGAAGCCGCCCAGAGTGGCTGGGGAAACCCAGCCAGATGGGTGGGGTATAAATAATAAATTATTATTATTATTCTGTACGAGGAAGCACTGCTGAAATTCCCGAGTATAGCTTTTGAAAAACATTATTCTGCAGTTTCCAAAACTTTAATGGAGTTCAAATCAGAGCCCCAGATTTCAATGCCATAGTAAGCATTTCTCTATCAAGTATATTTGGGGCAGGTTCAATCAGCTGCCCTCCTTTATTGTAAAAGATCTTCACCTGCAGTGTCAGAAACAGGTTGTGGGGGAAGGATGAGTGAAATTTTAGAGCAGGGTGGGAAACCTATGGCTTTCAAGATTTGCTGTATTACAACTCCCATTGTCTCTGAACACTGACTATACTGGGTTGTGCTGATGAGAAATGGGAGAGCAATAATAGCTAGAGGGTCATCCCTGTTTTAGACCCGAATGCCCGAGATGGTGTGGTAACATTAGGTGGTCTTATTATCAAAAGGAGTAGGGGGGCTGGCTGCATTATCCCACTGCCATAAGGCTAGGGATAAGTAGTGAAAAAGATTGAGGGACTGCACCCACTGCTCTGGAGGCTGGGGCTGGAAATACAAAGAACTAATATTATGGTAACCCATTCTCACAAGAGAGGGCTTACCAAGGACACATTCAGGAGAGAAACCATTTAAGTGTGCTGTTTGTGGAAAGAGCTGCATAATCAAAGAACCCACATAGGGGGGAAACCATTTAAATGCATAGAGTTTCAGAGGAACTTTTGTGGGAGTGGTAACCTTACTCAGCATTGAAAAACACAGATAGGAGAATTTGCCTGAATGCAAACAGTTGTTGTGGTCCAAGGGGTGACTTTGGGTCACAGTCCCAGGAGAAAACTGCCTCTCAGCAGAACACTCACCCCAATGGGCTCCCCAGAGCAATACATTTTGAACCAGCATAGCTTGTTCTTGGCAGGATGCCCAGAAGGAGTTTGTAGGCACTAGTGAGAGACTTGGGGAAGGTGAATAAGATCCACTGGCTCTCCCACCTCCTACTGGTTGACCTTACCTGGAGGCTTTTCCCCTTCTGCAGCAGAGATCAGAAAAGTGCCAAGAGCCAGGTGGCAGCAGAGTGTATTGAGCTCTAATTTGTGTTATGTAGCAACTCTAAAACTAGGCCTTTGGCTGATTAAGCAATCTATGGTCTTTTAAATATGGTTGTGGGTGGGGGTTATTGGTTGTTGTTATATGTATTTTGTGTTTTCATTTTGTATTTTTATGCTGTATACTGCCTTGTAATCTTCGGATGAAGGGTGGCTTATAAATTTAATTAATATTACCGTATTTTTTGCACCATAACACTCACTTTTTTCCTCCTAGAAAGTAAGGGGAAATGTCTGTGCGTGTTATGGAGTGAATGCCTACGGATGGCGGGGGGATCTGCTGCAGTCGTGAGAGGATCCATGGTTCCCCTTCCTTCCCTCCTCCGTGGCTCGCTTTGAAAAAGCAAAGCAGGAGAAGAGCCACTGAGTGGGGAGGAGAGAGGGACAGAGACCCTGCTTGCTTTAAAGGAGCAAAGCGGGAGAGGAGAGGAGCCTTCTCCTCTTATACCCCTCTTCTGCATTATTAACAGCATCCTTCTCCACCCACCCCACGCATGTTCCTTGTCCCTTGAGTGCTTTTCCTTCCCTCCCCACTTAAAACGTGGTTACAAAGCACGGATCCACATGGATCCTCAGGATTTTTGCACTGGGTCACCCCAAATTCACCATCAGATCACATAGCATGTCCATGGCTACAGCTTGCACCCAAAAATATCATGCACCCACTGTTGCCTGGGGCCGCAGTGGTGCAAAAATGTGGTTACAAAGCATGGATTCACATGGATCCTCAGGATTTTTGCATTGGGCTACCCCAAACTCACTGTCAGATCACATGTCTGTGGCCACAGCATGAACCACAAAAATCATACATCCACTGTTTCGTTTAGAATAATTTTTTTCTTGTTTTCCTCCTCTAAAAACTATGTGCGTGTTATGGTCAGGTGCGTGTTATAGAGCGAAAAATACGGTAATATTAATGCTTAGCTTCCATTGGAGATTGCAGAGGCTTGGGGTTGGGAGGAGAATTATCACAAAGCCATGGATGACAACAGCAAAATTTTTAAAAATGTACCCATTACTCTGGAGAAAGTAATTTGGTTGGCATCCTTCTGTCTTGGGAGACAATAGAGGAATATGCCTTTGAGTGTGAGGTAAGGCTGTTGGAAGGTTGCAGCGCCTGCTGGGGCAGATGAAGGCATCTGGTTGTGCTGCAGCAGCTGCACCATGGTGTTTCTTTTCTCTGTGTTCTTAGCAGTAGTCATTTCTCCTCTGGTCATTGCTATGGATACATGCCTTGACTGCCTGTCTCTAGGGTCTGCAGTGGCAGAGTGAAAACTATGAGAGGGTGACCCACAACTTTGTGTAGACGGTAGTGAAAAAGAACTGCGGTTTTATGCCCATTATCTTGGAAGTTGGGCTAGAAAGATACACATTATGGGGTCTCATTATAAGAGAGATAAAGAGCTGGCTTGTCCCATTACCAAGCTGGGAAGAATCATCTACTTTATTGTGGAGGTGGGGTGAATAAGGGAGGAAAGGAAGTTATGGGGTATTTTTATTACAAGAAAAGTGGGGAAAGAGGGGGAAAGGGCTGCCAGGCCCAGTGCAGGGAGGAAGAGAGATTTTTAAAAGTGTGGTGAGGGAAATAAGTTATGGAGTTCTACCCTCAAGGTGTAGGGGGATGGGGGGAGAGAAGGGGTAGAAAGACCCCAGTCTAAGCAAGATATGTGTGGGGTGGGATTTTATAGCCTTTATTCTAATTACTTGGAGAAGGGATAAAGTGAACCAAAGCAGAGAAATTCTCAAGTGCTGTCATTTTGGCTGCAACACCTCACTTATCAGGGAGTAATGAGTAAGCTCTACTAAATTCAGTAGAACTTACTTCTGAGTAGACATGGTTAGGATTGTGCTGTTGCTATCTTAATAGCGCCCTGTCTTTTACGGCAAATCCTCACAAGGTGTCTTAAAATAAATTTTAAAAAACTGACTACAGCAACAGCAGAAGCATGCTGGACTAAAAGCGGATATGTGAGGAGCTGTAGGCAATGGCAGAATAGGGACCATTCAGAGTAAAGTGGCCAAACCACCTGCTCCGTGGGGCAGGAGAAATACAGAGCAGCAGCCTTACATAAACCCCACTGTGTCCAGTTGTGATTACTCTTAAGGTTAGCAGGCGTAGGGGTTGCAGCCTTGGTTTATACCAGTGGCTTCCCAAACTTTCTTGAGGCTGCCCTCCCTCTTCTCAGTGCCATGAAACCTACCCTATTAAAAAAAAAAAGCATTATGCAGAACAGCACTTTGCAGGACCCGCTAAATCAAGCAAGCGCAACAAAACCGGGGAAAAGAAACAGCAACAGTTAATTGCACGCCGATTCAAACCCCAATTAAAACCACTTAAGTTTAATTCGGGCGAGGCTGCTGTACTTGATCCAGAGGGACCAGCCCTTTCAAAGCCTGGTCTTTTTTTACACTTCCAGGAGACACCCCCACATCACCCCAGCCCACCCCAAAGCCCCCTACCATGACCTTGGAGTCTGGGGTGGGGGGTGTGACTGGGGGGGGAGGGTGAGGAAGCGTGTCACCCCATAACAAAGTGCCTCTCCCCCCCCTAAGAAGGAAGCCCTTTCTGGGCCCTGCACCACCATGGAGGCTGGAGACTGGGGAGGAGGAGACCCCCTAACCCGGGCGGGGTAAGCACCCCATTGGCTGTTGTGGTAAACAATCTGGGGGGGGGAGAGGGGGGAAGAAAGGGCCGGGGCCTTTTCTGCCAGGCGGTGTGAGGCGCCCTTTGTCACGGGATTGGGGGGGGCTATTATGACCTGGAGCCCCCCCCCAAGACTGACAGAAAGGAAAGGGGGAGGGGTCTCCTTGCCCCCTCAAGCTTACCTGTTCCTCCAGCGCCAACTGCCGCCGCCCCTCAAGCCTCCGCTCGCTTCCTCCGCACGCCGAGGCTCTCGCCCCCCCGCAACTGTAAACAGTCGCCCAGCTGGAGAAACAGCCACCCTCAGGGCAGCGGCGCCACTGCGCAGGCGCCAACGGCACGGGGCGGGCAGACGGAGCGACGCGCGACGCGGCGGACGGGGAGGGAAGGAGGGTTGGTGAGAGGGGAATGGTCCATTTGTGGATGGAGGGGACGCCCGCCGCGGCCTTTCGGAAAGGGGAGGGAAGTACCACTGGGTGCGGGGGAGAGGAGCGGCGCGGGCGACGGAAGGCGGCTGGTGATGACGAAGGACGGCGGCCTAGGCTCCCATGGAAGGGTTAATGGGGGCGGGGAGGACTTTGAGGCCACTCGCCTTTCTAAAATGTTATCTGCCGTTATATTACTTACCATGTATTTAATTGGTTTTTGTTCGTTTGTTTATTACGTATTAGTAGGTCTTTAAAATTGTGTCTTATTTATTAGCTATTATTAAGTTGTTGTTTTTAAAATAGTATTTATTTATTATGCATTACTAGGTTTTTTTTAAAAAAATACTTATTTTATTATTAGGTTTTTTTAAAAAATTGTTTTTTTAAGAAAATATAATTTATCATTGGGTTTAAAAAAATATTTATTATTAGGTGTTTATATATATATATATATATATATAAGGTTTTTATTATTTGATTTTCTAAAAAAAGTACCCTTCACTATTAAGGTGCCAGTGTGTGTGTGTGTGTGTGTGTGTGTGTAGTATAGTATAGTATAGTATAGTATAGTACCAGCAGCCTATACAGTGGTCCCTCGGGTTACATACGCTTCCAGTTACAGTCTCTGCTAACCCAGAAATAGTGCTTCAGGTTAAGAACTTTGCTTCAGGATGAGAACAGAAATCGTGCTCTGGCGGCGCAGCAGCAGCAGGAGGCCCCATTAGCTAAAGTGGTGCTTCAGGTTAAGAACAGTTTCAGGTTAAGTACAGATCTCCGGAACGAATTAAGTACTTAACCCGAGTTACCACTGTACAATAAGATGTATGACACCATAAGAACAGTTGATATACGATTAACATGATCAAACCAGACAATCTGAATGAATGTGAACGGTTACATAGATCAGCCTGCATTTTTAAAAAAGTTGTCCAAGGCGCTCCTGCCCGCACCTTCTGTGAAGGAAGCATCCTGGTGCCTTTCTCCAGGCTGGAACTAAGCTGGTCCTAGGAGGCCAGAGCTTGGGGGGAAATGAGACAATTAATATATCTTATTATTTAGTTTAATAACCACATACATATAGATGGTCTGATTCAGCAGGACTCTTCTTGGAGCCAATTTGATTCCCTCCCTCCCTCTCTTTCTTTTTTCTTTTCCTTCTCCTCCTGCAACGAGGCTACATTTTAATATTTTAATGTTTCATTATTTTAATGTATTTTATTTTTGTTTTTAAGTTGTAATCATTCATCTTGTTTTTATTATTGCTTGTAAGCCGCTCTGAGCCCGGCCTTGGCTGGGGAGGGCGGGGTATAAATAAAAAATTATTATTATTATTATTCTTAGGCCTCACTTGTTGAATTTCTACCTGTCAAGTCGTTATTAGCTACAGCAGCTGTTCCCCAAAAAAAGATTTCTAGAATCAATAAATTGTAAAGTTGGAAAGGATCTCCAAGGTCATGTAGTCCAACTGCCTACAATGCAGGAATCTAATCTCCACTCCTAACCTGCACATTTTACTTCTAGAGATCTCATTTGCTTCCCCTAAATTAAACTCTGCTACTTTCCCCTCCTGAAACTCTTATAGAGTAGTGACTAACATAATCTGCACTATCCCAGGATATGGTCTGAAGGCTGAAGCTAAGCTGACCTAGATCAGCTTATGCCTGACCACCTAGCAACCACATACACATTGCCTTGGGTTTCCATGGGGGGGAAGTCGGATATAAATTTAAATAAATATATAAAAATTAAAACCTGTTTTTTGGGAATCCAAGCACTGACCTACCTTGCAGGGCTATTGGAAAGATTCCAAGGTAATGTACGTGAATCTCTTTGAACACTTGAACATAAATGCAAATATTCTCCTGCATGGCTAAGCACCCACACCGTTTGTTGTTTTGGCAGAGACCCTACACTGACTTGGTCACAAGGTGTCAGCATTGCTCTGCACAGAAAAGAATCTGTTCTCCGCTCTTTTTCCTCTCCTCCCCCCCATGGTTTGACACTGAAAACTGCTGTTTTTAAGGGATTGTATTTTTTATGATTTCATTTGCGAACTGCCCAAAGAGGAATGCGGTTGGTCATTCCTATATAAATGTATTAAGTGTCGAAGCCCTGCCTGACTTCCAGAACATCTGAACAGCTCTGGTCATGATTGACATTACCACCCCTGAGTGCCCTCTCTCGCTTCATGGAGCCTGTTTTGCTCCCTGATACACTGCAGAGGTTAGGGAGAGGAAACAAGCTGGGAGATGGCTCTTAACATGAGTGGAGGAAAACTCGGGTTGCATGCAATCAAACACAGGTAAGGGCTAATCATCGAGCCTGCGTGGAGGCAGTCAAGGCAGCAATGAAGGCATACTTTGCAGCCTCTATTGCATCCTTACGCTGTCCAGCAGAGCTTTTCCAGATAGTGAGGGTCCTCTTACCGTCTGGCCTGAAGGAGGTGGCAGAACTGATGAGAGCTTGCTGTGACTTTCTTGCAAAGCATTTTGAGGACAAAATTGTTTGCATCCAGCAGGATCTTGACTTCTGTTACAGCAGCTGAATCTCAAGGGGTATCCAGAGCACCGTCTAGCCCTGTTGTGTTGGATGAGTTTCAGTTAATAAGGCTAAAGGATGTGGACAGGGTGCAACCACTTGTACTCTGGGCCTTGTCCTCTCTTAAAGGTAAAGGGACCCCTGACCATTAGGTCCAGTTGTGGCCGACTCTGGGGTTGCGGCGCTCATCTCGCTTTAATGGCCGAGGAAGCCGGCGTATGGCTTCCGGGTCATGTGGCCAGCATGACTAAGCCGCTTCTGGCAAACCAGAGCAGCACACAGAAACGCTGTTTACCTTCCCGCTGGTGCGGTACCTATTTATCTACTTGCACTTTGACGTGCTTTCAAACTGCTAGGTTGGCAGGAGCAGGGACCGAGCAACAGGAGCTCATCCCACTGTGGGGATTCAAACCGCCAACCTTCTGATCAGCAAGTTCTAGGCTCTGTGGTTTAACCCATAGTGCCACCCGTGTCCCTTTTCCTCTCTTAGCTGATAAAAACTAGCAGGGAAGGGACAGTTGCCTGGGCCAGGAAGACTATTAATGGCTTCCTGTGAGGGCTTGACAAGCGCGTCAGTGTAAGGCCCATGGGTTTCGTGCTGAAGTATTCTTGCAGCCCACTTGGAATGAAAAGTTGGACCGACCTGATCGAGATGAAGGACGTGGCTTTTTTCTCATGGAGATCATCTTTCCAAGCAGAAGTCCAGTTCCTGCTACAGTGGGCCACTTCTGCATCACCTCCCAAAAGAGGGTGCATATTGGCGTAATATTTGTGCATGCTAATTTATATTCACAGATGTAAATTCTTATATAGAGAATACAGTGCATCTCGCTATAGTAGGAAAGGTCTAGGTTCTGACTGTGGATGAGCAGCTTAAAAGCACTCCTTTTCCTACCCCATCCACAGCTGTGTGCTTCCTTAGGATACTTGCATATTTAAATGAAATTAGAGTGGGGGGGGGATGGACCCCAGGACTTGGGCTTGAATGTGGCATCTTGGAAATCTCCTCTGGCCGCACCTTCCACTGGTCTTTGAACTCACAATGTCTCTAGCTTGTCTGGGTGAAGCACACGATGCATGTGCAGGAACTAGGCTACTGCTAAAGGTAAAATTTGCATTTGTTGCTCCACACAAATTTTACTTTCGGCCCCACCCACCAAATAAGATTCCCGAAGTGAATTGGTCTGAGACGGCTTCTCCACCCTTGAAATAGAGGAAGCTTTCACACAGAGGTCAGTCCCAGTTTCCCAATTCCCACTTGTGCATTTTTAAAGGCACTTCTCGGATGCTAATGTACTCCTGCGCTCCTAGTAATATAAAATAATCAAAAAGTATTAACAAGCTACAGCACAGTAGATGCTGTCCATATGGTGAATTCTTGAGAAATGCAAGAAGCACATCTGTTGTTCATTAGAAAATTAGACGGGTGAAGGCAAACCTCCTTTGTTGTGGCTGTATGTGGTTAATAGTTTGTTTTAATACATATTAATTGCCTTTCAAATTAGGGCCTCACGTTTTAACCACTGACTAAAACAACTAAAGCTTTAGTTGATTAATCAGCCTAAGTCCATTATAACCAGCAGAGCTGGGAGTTTGAGGTATGTTTACATTTTTGAGACAATTTTGTTCCCACGTGTTACTGTACTGTGGAATGAATTTAAAGAAAATGAAAATGAAATGTTATTCCTGCTAATAAAGAGCATTGGCTTTTGATTGCTTGATGGGAAGTTATCTTACTCTTCCTTCAGCTTCTCAGAAACTGCACCTGTATAATGGCTATTGGTAATACGGAAATGTAGTTACATTTAAATGGTTAATTAGTGATGGCAGTTTTAATAAGTTTGTGGCACTGCTGCCAGACCCAGCTCCTGTTAAACGGCCTGGAGAGCAGAAGGCCATCTGTAGTCCCCAATGAGGGGCCTGTTAAAACCAGAGAGAGAATACCTCACTAAGGAAGAATGGTCAGGAGGACCTATTAGGGGGTTATTGTTACTGTTTGTTGTTTAATAATAATAATAATAATAATAATAATAATAATAATAATAATAGTAGTAGTAGTAGTAGTAAAGGTAAAGGGACCCCTGACCATTAGGTCCAGTCGTGGCCGACTCTGGGGTTGCGGCACTCATCTCGCTTTATTGGCTGAGGGAGCCGGCGTACAGCTTCCGGGTCATGTGGCCAGAATGACTAAGCCGCTTCTGGCGAACCAGAGCAGCGCAGGGAAATGCTGTTTACTTTCCCGCCGGAGCGGTACCTATTTATCTACTTGCACTTTGACGTGCTTTCGAACTGCTAGGTTGGCAGGAGCAGGGACCAAGCAACGGGAGCTCACTCCGTCGCGGGGATTTGAACCGCCAACCTTCTGATCGGCAATTCCTAGGCTCTGTGGTTTAACCCACAGCGCCACCCGCAATAATAATAATAATAATAATAATAATAATAATAATAATAAATAATAATACCTTTATTGTCAGTGTACAACCTGTGTACAATGAAATTAACTGAGCCTCCCCCCCAAAACCCTCAATCTCATTGTACTCTGTGTTCTTGTCGCACAACTGAGCCTCCCCCCCAAAACCCTCAATCTCATTGTACTCTGTGTTCTTGTCGCACAACACACCAACCCCGAAAGTCAGTTGCACTATATTATTTTCCATTCAGCAGCCTGACAACCCACAAATAGAAACTGTTTTTTAGCCTCTTGGTACATCTGATTATACACTGGTAAAGGTAAAGGGACCCCTGACCAGTACTCTGTGAGTGGTTGCTTAGGCAGGGGGTTGCTTGGCAGGGGGTTGGACTCGATGGCCCTTGTGGTCTCTTCCAACTCTATGATTCTATGATTCATTGCCCAGGGACAGAACTGACTTCTGGATTCCAGCGAAAGCCAGCAAGGGAAAACGATATTGGGGAGAAAATGGAGCTGGGTACCAGACCCTCACCTCTCCCCGCATGCTCCCAGGGACTAGCATGCCCAAGCCCCACGCCAGGGAATCGGACGAAAAGCATGGCGAGCCCCTGGATTCCTTTAATGGAATTCCCTTGCAGCAGCAGCATTGGAGGGGCAGGCACAGCCAACCACATCCCCTCCACCAACCGAAAAATTAACCAATGCCTAACCACAACCTTACAAGTTGTGATGATTTGCTACGCAGCAGGCAAAAACCAAATGGCACCAGCCAATCAGCCAAATGGACAAAATTCCTACCAGGCCCCTGCCCCAAAAGCAGACGACCCCATGATAGGCGTATCAAGGTCAAACGCAAGAGCCCTAAATTAGGGAGGGTGGGCAGGTGATCCGGTGCACGCAGCGAAAGAGAACGCTCAATGCTGCGTGCCCTGTATATAAAACCCTTGGTCCATCCCACAAATTGGCAGCATCAAAATTTCCCCAGTAACCCAAACAGCTCAATCACTGCCAATGGCCATCTAAACGATCCCGCCCAGCAACAGAGGGGGGGCCTGTCAGACCCCCACCTCAACACGTGCTCTCCATGAAGGAGAACACTCTTTACAGAAGTGTATCTATGCTGACCAAACTGCGGGAGGCAGTGGAAGACAGGAGTGCCTGGCGTGCTCTGGTCCATGGGGTCACGAAGAGTCGGACACGACTAAACGACTAAACAACAACAACAACATCTATGCTTCAGATTGTTCTGAATCACTCTCCCAGGGTTGCTGACTCTTCCATGCTTAACAAGTTGCAGGTGCAGGATAAACACACCCAAATTAACCAGCACACCTAACTTAACCCTTTCTTGTCCTCTGCATGCACAGACCCTTACTCATTAAAAGAGATGACAGTTTTGTTTTGGAGGCAATCACAGGTTTGCATACGCTCCCTGCCCAATGTCTACATTCCAATGTACATTTAGAGACTCTATTTTTTAAAAAATTTATATTTATTGAGATTTTAACAATAAACTCATCACTAGCAATAACAATAACAATAACAATAACAACAAAAACCACTACACACTACACAAATACAAAGAAGAAAAAATACGAAACAAGAAAGAAAAATGAACAATCAAACACGTACAAGAAAAAGAAAAACAGCACATAAAAATAAACTTTCCAAAATGTCCTTTCATTAACTTGTTCCTTTGACTTCCTCTCGCCTCCCTTTTTGCATTCTATTTTAATTTGTTATTTTAGCAAATCCTTCTGATTTAACATTACCTGCTTTTTCATAATAATATATTACACACACTCTTAAAAACAACTTTTGCAAAAGTCAAATTGTTTAATACCAGTCTCTTTCTAAACTTCTTTAATTTTGCCGTATTTCTGTAAATAGTCTTTAAATTTCTTCCATTCTTCTTCCACCTTCTCTTCTCCCTGGTCTCGAATTCTGCTGGTCATTTCTGCCATTTCCATGTAGTCGATCATCTTCATCTGCCAATCTTCCCGGGTGGGTAAATCTTGTGTCTTCCAATGTTTTGCAATAAGTATTCTTGCTGCTGTCGTAGCATACATAAAGAAAGTTCTATCCTTCTTTGGCACCAATTGGCTGACCATGCCCAAGAGAAAGGCCTCTGGTTTTTTCAGAAAGGTATACTTAAATACCCTTTTAATTTCATTATAGATCATTTCCCAAAAGGCCTTAATCTTTGGGCATGTCCACCAAAGGTGAAAGAATGTACCTTCAGCCTCTTTACATTTCCAACATTTATTATCAGACAAGTGGTAAATTTTTGCTAGCTTGACTGGTGTCATGTACCATCTGTAAACCATTTTCATAATGTATCTCTTAAGGCATTGCATGCCGTAAATTTAATACCAGTGGTCCATAACTGTTCCCAGTCAGCCGCCATAATATTATGTCCAACATCCTGAGCCCACTTAATCATGGCTGATTTCACCGTCTCATCTTGAGTATTCCATTTCAACAGCAAGTTATACATTTTTGACAAATTTTTGCTTCTAATAGCTGTGTTTCCAATTTTGATTTTTCCATCTGAAAACCAATTTTTTTATCCAAATTATAAACCTCCATTATTTGATAATAATGGAGCCAATCACGCACCTTACTCTTTAACTTTTCAAAACTCTGTAATTTCAACTTATCTCCTTCCTGTTCTAAAATTTCCCAATACTTCAGCCAATTGGCCTCCATATTGAGTTGTTTCAAAGCTTTTGCTTCCATTGGAGACAGCCACCTTGGGGTTTTGTTTTCCAGCAAGTCCTTATATCTTATCCAGACATTGAAGAGGGATTTTCTAACAATATGATTCTTGAATGCTCTGTGTACTTTGACCTTATCATACCACAGATATGCATGCCATCCGAATGCGTTATTAAAACCTTCCAAATCTAAAACATCCGTATTTTCAAGAAGTAGCCATTCCCTCAGCCAGCAAAACGCAGCTGATTCATAGTACAATTTAAAGTCCGGCAGGGCAAACCCACCCCTTTCTTTAGCATCAGTTAAAATCTTAAATTTTATTTGGGGTTTCTTGCCCTGCCAGACAAATCTTGAAATATCTTTCTGCCACTTCTTGAAACACTCCATCTTATCTATAATCTGCAATGCTTGAAACAGAAATAGCATTCTAGGCAATACATTCATCTTTATAACAGCAATTCGGCCCAGCAATGACAAATTCAAGTTTGACCAAACCTCTAAATCTCTTTTCACCTCCGACCAACATTTTTCATAATTATCTTTGTATAGGTTAACATTCTTTGCTGTCAAATTCACCCCTAGATATTTCACTTTCTTAACCAAAGTTAATCCTGTCTCTCTCTGGAATTTCTCTTTCTCACTGTCTGTTAAATTTTTCTCTAACACCTTAGTTTTCATTTTATTTAGTTTAAAACCAGCTACTCTTCCAAACTCTTGAATTAATTCCAGTACTCTTTTTGGACTGGACTCTGGTTCCTGCAGTGTCAATACCAAATCATCTGCATATGCTTTCAATATATACTGTTTTGCTCCCACCTGAATACCTTTAACCAATTGATCCCTTCTTATTATATTTAACAGGACCTCCAAAACAGATATAAAAAGCAATGGGGAGATTGGGCATCCTTGTCGTGTACCTTTCTCAATTTTAAATTCTTCTGTTACTACATTATTAACAATTTGCTTGGCCTTTTGCTCTGAGTAGATTGCACCTATACCATTCTCAAACCCCTGACCAACCCCCATCCCTTGTAGATTTTTCTTCATAAAACTCCAAGAAATGTTGTCAAAGGCTTTCTCCGCGTCCACAAATATAAGAACAGCTTTAATATTAATATCCTCTTGTAGTTTCTCCAAAATGTTTATGATGTTCCTTGTATTGTCAGACAAATGTCTGCCCGGGAGAAAGCCCGCTTGATCTTTATGAATTACTTCAGCTAATACTTTTTTCAATCTTTTAGCCAAAATGTCTGCAAATATTTTGTAATCCACATTAAGTAGGGATATGGGGCGGTAGTTTTTAAGCTGTGTCTTTTCAGATTCTGTTTTTGGTATAAGTGTAATAAAGGCTTCCTTCCACGACTCGGGTGCCCTTTTCCCGTCCAGTATCTCATTGCAAACGTCCTTTAATGGTTGTATTATCCAATCCTTCAGTGATTTGTAGTACTTCGCGGACAAACCGTCCGGACCTGGTGACTTGCCCAATTGCATATTCTGAATGGCCGATTCTACTTCCTGATCCATTATTTTATAGTTCAGCATTAATTTATTTTCTTGTGAAATTGTTGGTAGACCATTTAGTTTCAAAAAGCAATCAATGTCTATTTCTTTCTGCGGCTCCTGTGTATATAGCTGTTTAAAATACCTCTGGAAGCACTTTCTTATCTCTCCTGGGTTCTGTATGTTCTTTCCTTCCACTTCCAAGTTTAAACAAAACATTTTTTTTCTTTCCAGTAGCACCTTAAAGACCAACTAAGTTAGTTCTTGGTATGAGCTTTCGTGTGCATGCACACTTCTTCAGATGTGTATCTGAAGAAGTGTGCATGCACACGAAAGCTCATACCAAGAACTAACTTAGTTGGTCTTTAAGGTGCTACTGGAAAGAAAAATTTTTTTTTGTTTTGACTATGGCAGACCAACATGGCTACCTATCTGTAACTTCCAAGTTTGTTATGGTATTCAATTTTTGTCTTTTTTTTCAATTGCCAAGCCAACAGTTTCCCGCATTTATTTGCCGACTCGAAGGTTTTTTGTCTCATTTGTTTAATTTTCCACTCTATTTCTTGATTCATCAATTTCGTATACTGTACTTGGTATAACTTTATCTCTTTCAAAATCTCCTGTGATTTTGGATTCAATCTCAGTTTCTTTTCACCTTCTTTTATTTTTTCCAAGATTTTATCTTTTTTCTCATTTTGTAGTCTTTTCCTGATTGCGTTCTGCTGTATCAAAAATCCTCTCATAACAGCTTTACTTGTGTCCCATATTACTCTTTTCTCGACCGTTGTACTCAAATTTATCTCAAAATAGTCTCTCAGGGTTTTTTGGGCCTTTTTAATCATATCTTCATTTCTGAATAAAGAGTCATTCATTCTCCATCTAAAGGATCCAGTTGGCATTAATTTCAAATCCATCTTAACTGCATTATGGTCGGAGCAAGTTTTAGGACAAATTTCCACTCTTGTAATTTTCGGAGCCAGTCCTCTAGTTGCCCATATTTGATCAATCCTTGTCCATGTCATTTTTGCCTCAGAGAAAAAAGTTCCCTCTTTTTCTAGAGGGTTCTTAAATCTCCAAGTATCAATTAAATCCAAGATGTCTGTCATTTCAAAGAAGGTTTTTGGTAATCTACCATCATTGGTAATTACCTGTTTCTGTGCTTTGTCCATATTAGTTGAAACCACTCCATTCATATCTCCCATCAGAATCAAATTGTAGTCCAAATAGTCCAGCAAAATCTCATGTAGCTTTTTAAAGAATTCCGATTTTCCTTCATTTGGTGCATAAATCCCTACAATTAAGAATCTCTCTCCTTGCGGCTGAATTTCAATTGCCAAAATTCTTCCATATTCATCTTTAAATTTTAATTTCGGTGATAGATTTTCCTTTGCATAAATCACAACTCCTCTTTTTTTAACTTTGTCCGATGAGATAAATTCCTGTCCTAGTTTTTTTATTAATGAGGAGTTTCCTGTCTATTCTAGTCACATGCGTTTCTTGTAAGCAGATCACATCCAGTTGTTCTTTTTGTAATATATGAAAAATTTTCCTTCTCCTTTCGGGGACATTACAGCCATTAATATTCCAACTTAATATTTGTAGCGACATGGTGTACTTATTCTGCTTTTCCTCCAACTGCTCCTTGAAGTTGTTCTTCCTCTGTTGGTTTCCCTCTGTTGTTCAATCCAAAAGATAGGTTCAGTACATCCAATGCAGATACACCCGGCTGTTGTCCTGTCTCTTTGTGCAGATCTTCCTCGTGTTTCTCCAAAAATCTAATTTTGTCCTCCACCGATTTGATTTTAATTTTCCTTCCTTTGTATGTGAAAGATAGGCCCTGGGGAAATTCCCATCTAAAGTTGATTTTGTTCTTCCTCAAGAGGCCTACTAGATCATAGTAATCCCCTCTTAACTCCAAAAGAAGTTTCGGTATGTCCTTGAAGATTTCCACTCTTGACTGTGCGACTTCTAAGGATTTTTCGTAGTGGCAACTCAGAATTTTGTCTCTCTCCTCTTTGGATCGTAATGTAATCAGGCAATCTCTTATTCTGTTCTTTTCTTTCCTTCCTCCTCTTCCCAATCTAAATGCTGTCACAATTCCAAATTCCTCCTTTTCCAAATTCCAATAGTCCTGAAATTCTTTGGTAATGAAATATGCCAAACTGCCAGGTTCCAATTCTGGAATTCCTCTAACCCTTAAATTAGCTTGTTTATCTTTCAGCTCAAACATAGACAATTTCAGTTTATGGTCGTCCAATTGTTTTCGTAGGTCTGGAATTTCTTCTACTTCCAACTTTTGTACTTTCGATTCAGTGGCAGATGCCGTACTAATTGCAGTCTCAGCTATTTGTTTAGCTTCCTCCGCTGTTTGCTTTATTACTTTATTTTCCTCAATTAATTCCTGAATAGATTGTGTATTTCTGTTCATATCCTTATTTAATTGCTCCAATGATGCATTTATTTTTTCAAAAGCTTTAACAAAAGTCTCTTCTGAAATCATTACCTTAGATTGTATTGGGGCTGGAGGTATATTAGAGGATGACGAAAGACCTGCTATTGACTGCCTTCGAGTATGTTGCCACTGTTTCCCAGATCTCAAAGTTCGCTCACGGAGCTCTTTTACCAGTGGAAAATCCCCAGCCTCACAGATCTCTTATGGCAATGGAAATTTCCTAATGCCAGTCCTTGTAACAATTTCAAAAACCAACCTCTTGGGGGAGATAGTTGCAATTTATTCTCAAAGTTTTGATACTTCCCAAAGTTTTTGATACTTTTTAAAAAAAAAGTTTTAAAGTTTCAATTATAGTCCAAATTTGTTGCTTTTGTGCCTTTTTTATAAGTTTATGAACCACTGGAAACAAAGTCCTTACTTTCTCACCCAGAGAGAGTTCATTCCAAGTAACACAGTAACAAAATATAGCAAACCCTCAGCAGACCAAGTCCAGGTTTAGGATGGTGGATTTCTTCCTGTTTAAAAAACTAAACCCCTGCAGGTATTCAAAGTGTCCATAAAAGAAAAGCACCCCCTCTTTCTCCTGCCAAAAGAGGGGGGGAGAGTCCTTCAAAGAACTGGGTTTTGACGTTTATAAATAACTTTCCAAAAACTTTGCTTGCAGCCTCTTTGCTTTGTTTTATTTACAAAAACGGAAGGCAGACTTCCTGTTTAAGCCTTCCCACTGTAGCTCCGAATTAAGGTTAAAATTTATATATCTTCCCAAAATTTAAACAGTCTTTAATCTGTTCTTAATAGTCTTCCAAATTGTTCTACTCACGGGTAGTTGTATAATCCAAATTAGTTTCAGGAAAGAAGTTGGCGCTCTCCGGTCCCGGCAATGCAGCTTCACTCCGCGAGGTAGCACCGCGCCGCTCTCTCCTCACCGCTCCGAAACCTCCCAAAAAGGGGGGTTTCTTTACAGAAGGAGGGGGCGCAAAAGGTGCCTGCCGAGTCTCCACGTCACAGGCTTCTCCCGCCTGTGTTTTAAGACGGTCCCCGCTTTCGCTGTAGCGGACAGGACCCGAACTCACGGAGCACGTCCCTTAGAAGAACAGAGGGACACTGCCATGAACCGCTGGCGCCAACCCGGAAGTCTACATTTAGAGACTCTAGCCTCTAGCACAGCTTTGTTTTTGCAAATGTCATTTTTGGGTGCAGTGGGATTTTTGCATGGAATCTCTCTGAAACAAAGGCTTCACTTAAATTCTTGAGATGGATGTGGTCCTCGGTTGGAGCTGAATCACATCAACCCAGACAGTTTTGCTTGTGTATGGGGATTTTAAAATGAGGGGTGCATATCTAAACATCTTCCTCCTTGTGCATTCTGTCATGGTACTGGCCCTGGAGGGCTATACCACATGATTGTCCCCAAACATTGGAGCCGAGTGAAAAATGAGTTAAACGATGTTGTGTTGGCAGCTGTTTGGGTAAGCAGCTATTGGTTTTAAAATCCCAGTTGTTGATGTTTGTCTTAGCAATAACAGGTTAATGATGATTTGAAGTGGCTGGGAGGATTCTTATGACGAGATCCATCACTTTGTGCCTGTGGCACACAAGAGAGTGTCTTTGAGGTTGTTTCCCAGAAAGGATATTGGAAGAGACCTGAGAGCCCTCCAAAGCATACAGCGTGCCATCTTAAACCGATTCAATTCCCTTCCCTGTGATAAAGGAAGCCAGTTCCAAGTAGATATCACTGTGCAATAATGGCTCCCAACGCGGTCGTTCGAAACACAACCTAAGCGTTCAATTATTCAGTACATGCAGCCGATTTGTTAGGAAAGGACATGTTACAAGGATCTCCTCCCGGGTCACAGCCCCACACTGAGTGATGCAAAATAGATTGGAAATATTAGCACAGTTAAGACTGTGCAGAAATGTTTGCCAATATATTTGGGGGACTAGGTATGTTTCAGGAAAAACAATATTAATGTGTAGCTACTGTTTCCACTCTCTGCTACTGCTATGGTGCCATTTTGCTTAGTCGCCCCTTCATCCTGCAGCGATCCCAGCCAATCGGTGATCATGGATTTAGCACGATGATGCCATGACGCAAATGTAGCCAATCAGATTTGCCTGTGTGATGACGTCACTAGGGGGCTGATGAAGCCAACTGCACTTAACTTTGACATGCCGGCCCCTTGCTGTTGTCATCCGCGTTGTCACGGCAACAGGGCACTTTTGCCCCATTTTGAAGGGCCCACCCCACACCCTCGAAAAATTGCTGAAAGTACTCACTTTTGTCTCGGCCCTGGATTAGATTTCCTTGCAAATAATAACCAGATAATGAAAAAAGAAATAGCAGCAACAACAAAAGATTACTCGTAAATGTGTTTGGCGTTTTATTGTTGCCAGTAAAAACCAACGAGGAACCCGCTACGGCTTTGATTCCATCAACATCTTTCACTGAAGAGCAGTACAGAGACTATCTCCCAGGAACCACCATTATTCAGTAAATTGCTCCACACAGGCACGAGGTGGGGTTCACTGAAGGGATAAGGACATTTAAAAATCATAACGAGCAAAATGTGTAATGCTTCTGGAACAAAAGGCCCTATTGTTTTATAGCTGTGCTATGCATTCAGTAGAGAGAGGAGTGGGGTGGTTTTTTTTTAAATAATAATAAAGAAACAGCACTTTTGCACTTGTCATTTTATCATTTTGATTTTCAGCACTTAAGCGCCTAAGAGGCTGTCCACCCCCCCACCCCCCCCAGCAATTTGGAGTGCTGGGTAAATAGACAAGGTCTTTGAATCATAGAATCGTGGGGTTGGAAGGGACACTGAACATCATCTAGTCCACTCCTCTGCAATGTAGGAATCTCAACCAAAGCATCCAACTTCTGCTTAAAAACCTCCAAGGAAGGAGAGTCTACCATCTCCTGAGAGAGACCGTTCCACTGTCAAACAGCTATTACTATCAGAAAGTTCTTTCTGGTGTTGCGTCACCATCTCCTTTCTTGTAACTTCAAGCCATTTGTTATGTATTGAAGTTCTCACCCTGGCCACCAGGAGCATCATGTACAGTGGTACCTTGGGTTACATACGCTTCAGGTTACATACGCTTCAGGTTACAGACTCCGCTAACCCAGAAATAGTACCTCGGGTTAAGAACTTTGCTTCAGGATGAGAACAGAAATAGTGCTCCGGCGGCACAGCGGCAGCAGGAGGCCCTATTAGCTAAAGTGGTGCTTCAGGTTAAGAAGAGCTTCAGGTTAAGTACGGACCTCTGGAATGAATTAAGTACTTAACCCGAGGTACCACTGTATACAGTTTTCACTCAGATCCACGTCAGTTACTTTAGGTGGGAAACCCTGGGTTGTTGTTGCTACAATGTTGACAGCCGGCTGCCTATAAAAGCAGGCCGGCTGAGCTGTTTGCTGTTCAGTTCTGTTCCAGCTTACAAATAAAGAGCTGCTTTGGAGAAATCGCTGCGTCGTCTGCTATGTCTACCCACTATTTAACTCCATTGGTCTGGGTCCTGTTTTCCAGACCAGGAGAAAACAAGCTTGCTCCATCCTCCATGTGGCACTCCTTTAGGTATTGGAAGATACCCAACTCCCTCAACCACTCCTCATCAGGCTTGGTTTCCAGACCCTTGATCACCTCGGTTGCCCTCCTCTGCACACACTCCAGCTTGTTAATATCCTTCTTAAATCGTGGCACCCAGAACTGGACACAGTATTCCTGGTGTGGTCTGACCAAGGCAGACTATAGTGGGACTATGACTTCCCTTTGCGGGACGTGGGTGGCGCTGTGGGTTAAACCACAGAGCCTAGGACTTGCCAATCAGAAGGTCGGCGGTTCGAGTCCCCGTGACAGGGTGAGCTCCCATTGCTCAGTCCCTGCTCCTGCCAACCTAGCAGTTCGAAAGACATCAAAGTGCAAGTAGATAAATAGGTACCGCTCCAGCGGGAAGGTAAACGGCATTTCCGTGCGCTGCTCTGGTTCGCCAGAAGCGGCTTAGTCATGTTGGCCACATGACCTAGAAGCTGTACACCAGCTCTCTCAGCCAATAAAGCGAGATGAGCACCGCAACCCCAGAGTCGTCCGCGACTGGACCTAATGGTCAGGGGTCCCGTTACCTTTATGACTTCCCTTGATTAGGATACTATACTTCTGTGAATGCATCCTAGAATAGCATTAGCTTTTTGCTGCTGGTGGTGGAAAAACAGGAACGATGGGGTAAGCACCTTGAAGTTCTTGGACAAGTAGCTGCATTCCATTTGTTTCTTTCAATAAAAATGTTTAGTTTAGGGCCAAACTAGACAACAGATAAGGGACGCGGGTGGCGCTGTGGGTTAAACCACTGAGCCTAGGACTTGCCAATCAGAAGGTTGGCGGTTCGAATCCTGAAACGAGGTGAGCTGCCATTGCTTGGTCCCTGCTCCTGCCAACCTAGCAGTTCGAAAGCACATCAAAGTGCAAGTAGATAAATAGGTACCACTCAGGCGGGAAGGTAAATGGCATTTCAGTGCACTGCTCTGGTTCGCCAGAAGTGGCTTAGTCCTGCTGGCCACATGACCCGGAAGCTGTACACCGGCTCCCTCGGCCAATAGAGCGAGATGAGCACCACAACCCCAGAGTCAGTCACTACTGGACCTAATGGTCAGGGGTCCGTTTACCTTTACCTTAGATAACAGATGCTGGAGAGCTATGGTGAGATTCCTCATCTCTTTAAAAACCAGCTGCAGAGACCCCCTGGGACGCATCAGGACCACTGTCCTGCAGGGGTAGGTAGGGTCTTTCCCTCCCTGTTTTCTCAGTTGAAACTCCCTCCCTTCCCACCAGCTGCAATTTGCCCCATTAGGAACAACATAAATGTCGTGCTTTGTGGGTTTCCCATAGGCATCTTATTGGGCAAGGGTCATTGCTCAGTGGGAGAGCATCTATCTTGCATGCAGGTGGTCCCAATTTCAACCCCCAAGCATCTCCTGGAAGCAGCGCTGGATTTAGGGTGGTGATGTGGGCATTTCTACTCCCATAGGGCTCCGAGCAGGGGGGGTGCAAAACCGCAAAGATCCATAATTGAGGAGACCTTGGATTCTGCAGACCTAATTATGTTGGGGGGCATCAACTCCAGGGGGCCGAGCATTTTTCACCCAATATATTTTTTGCCCCCCCCCCAAGTGTTCCCTACCGTCAGGGGGAACAGGAGCCCGATTGTGGAGTACTGAGTGCAATTTTAGCAAAGGTTCTTCCGTACTGATGGCAAAAGAAGCTATCAGTGACTACTGATCATATACAGTGGTACCTCGTGTTAAGAATTTAATTCGTTCTGGAGGTCCGTTCTTAACCAGAAACTGTTCTTAACCTGAGGTACCACTTTAGCTAATGGGGCCTCCCACTGCCGCCACACCACTGCCATGCGATTTCTGTTCTCATCCTGAAGCAAAGTTCTTAACCTGAGGTACTATTTCTGGGTTAGCGGAGTCTGTAACCTGAAGCGCCTGTAACATAGCTGTCAACGGTTCCCCCTTTTTAAGGGAAATTATTCCGAATAGGATTCCTCGCAAGAAAAGGGAAAAGTTGACAGCTATGGCCTGTAACCTGAAGTGTCTGTAACCCGAGGTACCACTGTACTGCCTCCATGTCTGAGGTACCATCCCTTTGAATAGCCAGCGTGGTGTAGTGGTTAAGAGCGGTGGACTCGTAATCTGGTGAACCGGGTTCGCTTCCCCGCTCCTCCACATGCAGCTGCTGGGTGACCTTGGGCTAGTCACACTTCGCTGAAGTCTCTCAGCCTCCCTTACCTCACAGAGCGTTTGTTGTGGGGGAGGAAGGGAAAGGAGAATGTTAGCCGTTTTGAGACTCCTGATAAAGCAGGATATCAAATCCAAACTCTTCTTCTTCTCTTCTTTTGCGGGAATGACTGTGGGAGAGGGCCATTTGCACACTCATGCAGAACTTTCAGGCTTCCCACATGCACCTTGTTGGTCTCAGCTGTCTCCAGACCCTCTGAGTGTCCCTATTTTCCAGGAATGTCGCTGATTTAGAGAAGCCATTCCAGTTTCTGATTTGATCCCGGAATGTCCCACTTTTCTTTAAGATGTCCCTATTTTCATCAGAGAAATGTTGGAGGGTATGGAGTTATCCAACTCCCGAGCCATCTGAAGGTAATCCTGTATAGGGAAGTGTTGTTGTTTTTAAAGTTTACTGTTTTATTATGTTTTTATATAGGTTGGAAGCTGCCCAGAGTGCTGTGGTAACCCAATAAGATGTGTGGGGTATAAATTGCAAAATTGTCTTGGAATGTGATGTCTCTATTTTCACTGGAGAAATGTTGGTACAGTGGAACCTTGGTTTTTGAACATAATCCATTCTGGAAGACCACTGGATTTCTGAAATGTTCAAAAACTGAAAGGGGAAGCCTCAGTTCATATAGGGAAACTCAAAACGGAAGCTGCGTCAGGCATTCAGGTTCCTAAAAACCATTCAGTTTTTCATTCAGGTTCGAAAACCAGAGCATTTCTGGGTTTTCTGCGTTCGGGAGCCAAAATGTTTGAAAACGGAGCCGTTCGAGAACCAAGGTTTGACTGTATGTGTCCCCAGCCCCCCCTCGAATCCTGGGAACTATAGCGTACTTACTGCATAGCTACAATTTATAGCACCCTTAACAGACTACAGTTCCCAGGAAACAGCTGCTGAACTAGCTAGACCTTTCATCTGATCCAGGAGAGTTCGTGGAAATCCATTCAGTGAAGTCTCATTTGTGGAATGTATTTCTTGAGCAGAGAAACAGTATTAAATTTGCTTTCTCTTTTTCTTTCTTTCACAGAAGAACATGTAGCCTGCAGTTCCTTTTTTTCCAATGTGATTCTTTATTATTTAAATATGAACAGTATTCCTTCACATAAACAATTACTCAGCCATCACATAACCGACACACAAACATGACAAAATAAATATACAACAAGAGCACAGATCAATTTTTTTATGTTTAATTTAAATATTAAATAAATAATAAATTACATGTTTTAATTTTTTTAAAACCGTTATCAGTGCCTGAAACAATAGGATCGTCGAGAAGACAAAATAATAACAAAAACAAACGAAGAAAAGGAATCTCTCTCTCGCTCTCTCTTTCTGCATTTTGTCCCCACCCAAAATAAAATCAAACAAAAAACTTTTTTTAAAAAAGCGCTTCAGTTATAAAATATCTTTAAAAAAATTCCCATTGTTAAAAGAATAAATAACAAAAATATATAAAAATAACTTGGTTGCATCAAAATTACACACGAAAGTTAGATTTTTTTTTATTTCTTCTTAGAGGGAAATATTATTGTTTTATTGATCAAAAAGTTGTATTTCTTTCAGGGATTTTTTTTCCTGCCTCCTTTCCTTTCTCATGATGTGATGTCCAGCTTCAACAGAAGTATAAATTTAATAAATTAAAAATGATTCAATAAATAGTCAAAAATAAAATAAAATAAGGTGTTGCGAATACAAATTACACACATTTTCCCAAAATTAGGGTGCATACAGAAATATGACTCACTGTGTTTCCCTGCCTCCTGCTATGTAAACCCAACTCCCAATGCTTTTGACAGGCCTAGTATTTATCAGCGAATCTGTTTTCTAACTTCCCATGCTACAGTCGTTTGCTTGACTCTGAATGTGTTTAGTTTTAAAAGCACCACTTGCAGTTTTGTCCAATCTACAATTTGATCAGTGCTTTAAACAGAAGGATGGGCACACTCTATTTTTTTAAAAAGATTAGAGAAAAATGCTTTGAGGAGGTGGGTTCTTGACGTCTCAGGCACAAGCCAGTCAGCACTATGCGTATCTGGCCTTTGCTGCAGACTGGTAGAAACTGCTTTTCCCTACAGCTCTATTCTCTGGAGAAGATTGTACATATAGTCAAAAACACAGTGAGTGCCCTTCCACAGCTGTTGCACCACTCAAAGGATGTGCATTTGAATGCACCCTTACATAATTTACAGAATAATTCAGCTAACTACTTTCCCCCCAACCCTTCTTTTTCTTTAAAGGAAGTGCAAGTTCTCTACTCTGAAATACTAAATGATCTGCAATCACCATCAAATTGGACTCTATTTACATATTAAAAGCATTGTCATTTTTTAATACTTATTTTTTTCCTTCTTTCGTTTTTTTTTGCACTTTCCATGGGTTGTATAACTAAGCCAAGTCAAAGGGCCCAATGCTGTGATCCTCTCTAGCGCCCAAGTGAATTTACTCAGATGAGTAAGTTAAGCATATGAGTAAAGTCACCAATATCTACTTCGCCCCTTCTCCATTGGAGTTCTCTCATAGACTTCAAAGGGTTTTAGTTTATAGCCTAAGTATACGCAGGACTAGGCTTTTAAGGCATTTTCATACCGAGACTTTAAAGTGGTTCTTGTTTCTATCAGGCATGTAGCCGGAATATAAAAACCTACACTGGCCAGACTAATCATTTGCACTACAAGTGCCTCTCCTGCATTTTCGCTTCTGCTGCAACAATGACCAAATATTCATATATAAAGGGAAGAGGCTCAAAAGCTCACCTATGAAAATGCTCTAAAAGGCATGTAGCATTCCACGGGCGGGTGAATATTTATCGTTTCCCCTTCCCACTGTAGTCCCTCACATTCCTCCAAAAGCCACTCCTGAAGATTGGGGAGCAGTATTTGGGGTGTTGGAAGGGGCAACACCAGAAGGAAAAAAACTGGCACACACAAACACATGTGCAGGAGGTGGTGACTCAGCTGTACACATGGAGGCTATTTTGATATCAGCCCTTCTCCTCACAGAATCAACAAGCTTTGTCATTCACTTCAATGAAGCCCGGACTTCTTCTTCTTCTTTGCTTTTTGTTTTCAGGGAAAGACCTGACCGAGGCCATCTTAAGCTGGCTAGAAAATATATTTAGAAGTTATCAGGGGGGTTTAGTTGCGGAAACTAAATTATTGCCGAGAGAAGGGAGATTTCAGCACCAGAATATGCCATCTCGCAGAATAGTTAATACTTTTATCGTGTTCAATTTTTAATCTAACACATTTCCCGGCTTTTGGATATGCCGGGACCACAGTTCAGAAACTGAGGACCTGTAGAAAGAGGCAAGAGTGGAAAAGGGGGAGATAAAAGATGCTTCCTGACCCTTCAGAGCTATATTTTCCTGCATTTTGGATTAGATCTGGTGGCAAGATGTGGAATGTCCTCTAGTCAACCAGTATATGGCAGACAACTATGGGGAGTTTGTGATGTTTTGTTCTCCACCATAACCCCTCTGCACTAAGATGGCACCAGTGACCTACATTTGGCCAACTGCTAATGGAGAAGTTTAGAAAGTTCATTTCCTTGACTTAGGGGAGAATTTGAGAATCCACACACGGAATCAACGTTGGCGCCTTCCCCCACCACTCTTCCCTCCTCAAACAAATCCAGCAATACATAATGTGGACGAATGAGGTGCTGAAGAAATTTGTTTTGCAAAAGACATTCACTTCACTGTAGTTCTTGTAAGTGCACAGCGGACTATGTGTACCAAAGGGGTAATAACAAAACAAAACAAAGTGGTTCTTTGGAAGATCTATACCCAACTGTTCCTTCTGTAGAATGGTGATCACTCTGTTTTGTTAAACTTATTTTTTTTTAAAAAAATGTAGAAAACAAAGCTCAGAACCAAGAAACATTGCCATGTATTATGAGCCAAAGTCCATAGCCAAGAGTAAATACTCCTTGTAGACTTCCTTTTGTTCCTAATCGCTTCTTATACATGTCTCCGGCATGGATGTCTGCAGCGCTGTGCAGCTACGCAACGATGACCACGACAACAAACAGAACCAGAACGGTCAGCAAAAGGACTTTCCATACTCATGTACACTGGACCATGACACATTTAAAATTCTTCCATACGAAATGTTCCAATATTGGTCTGTTCATTAATAGCTATTATCTTTTTTTTATTTTTAATACGGACAAAGGAATACTGTAGTTGCAAACTCCAAAAAAAGCTTCCCTGAGAACCTATTTTTTTTTTCCATTGCGCTTTCTACTGGAGACCCAGAGCTGCTCTTTCAGAAAATAAAAAATAATGCTACTCTAGAATACTTGTAAGAGTTCTCATGTCCAGCAGATTCAGATGGGTAGCTCGCCTGCAGCTCCTGCTTCTCACGTACTACAACATGCCACATCAATCATGTGTTATCTTGGGAACATGACCATAAGTGATACAGGGTTGTGGATCTCGTTGCGGCGCAGACAAAAGCCCTGTTCTTTGAATGCTCTAAACCCGGGACTAATTCTATTATGGAACTTTCTTTGATGGTGGAGGTGCCTAGCAGCTTGTGAAGACCATTGATCTCCATCTGCTCCCAACACCATCTTTGACTCCCACCACCACACGGTATGGGGTGAAAAATAAAAACAAAACAAAGCCCCACAGTTTGCCAAAGAAATGCCACTGAGTAAACGAAAACATTTGAGTTCAGTTCTGCTTCTTGTGAATGGCCTCTTGGTTAAATTTTGGTCCTTTTATTCATTCATTCAACAAGTTTCCTAACTTGTAAACCTGAATATGCAGAGTGAAGGTCCTTCCAGTTACTTTTAACGTCTTCTTTTTTAAAATTTTTATTTCCCCCCCTATTTTTCTTCTTTGTCCCACTGTAATTAGACCTGAATTCCTTTAATGGCCTGTTTGATGCTTTCCAGCAGGTCCTTGTTCTCAGGATTCTGGTAGCATTCCTGGTTCGTGTACATGTCAGTAAGGGTGTTGACGTACGCATCAAAGTTCTGCTCACTGATTGGCTCCTGCTCAAAAGAGAGAGAGAGAGAAAAGAAAAAGAGTAAATAAGCAAGCAAACATATGAATCAAACTTAGAAGCAGAGCACAGAGAGAAAAGGCTCCAATATGGACCCAGCTCAGTCAGGGGTCAGCAAACTTTTTCAGCCGTGAGCTGGTCCACTGTCCCTCAGACCTTGGTGTAGGGGGTTGGGGACAGACTATATTTTGGGAAAAATATGAATGAATTCCTATGCCCCACAAATAACCCAGAGATGCATTTTAAATAAAAGGACACATTCTACTCATGTAAAAACATGCTGATTCCCGGACCGTCCGCGGGCTGGATTTAGAAGGCGATTGGGCCGGATCTGGCCCCTAGGCCTTAGTTTGCCTACCCATGGACTAGATCCACATTATCTGCTGGGCCACAATGCTTCTCCCTTATCTATTTCTCCTAAATAACCACTACTAAATGTGCTTCTCTTTCATTTTGACATTAAAAAGGCCCATATTAGTGTCCATTGTTATGTCCACCTCACAGACCTTTTTGGTATACAGTGTGGAATCCTATTTAGCATCAGTTGGACAATATCCTGATCTTCCAAAGGAGATGAATTAATCAACAAATTAAAAATGAAAAATTCAACAGAACTTAATTACTCCCAGGTGCAGGATTACCGCTTAGGTCTGCCTTCGCCTTAAGCAGAAGTGCCTCCTTCAAATCACTTAACTCAGGTTAACTTTAACTTTACTGTGTCCAGTTCTGGGCACCACAGTTCAAGAAGGACACTGACAAACTGGAACATGTCCAGAAGAGGGCAACCAAAATGGTCAAAGGCCTGGAAACGATGCCTTATGAGGAACGACTAAGGGAGCTGGGCATGTTTAGCCTGGAGAAGAGGAGGTTAAGGGGTGATATGATAGCCATGTTCAAATATATAAAAGGATGTCACATAGAGGAGGGAGAAAGGTTGTTTTCTGCTGCTCCAGAGAAGCGGACATGGAGCAATGGATCCAAACTACAGGAAAGAAGATTCCACCTAAACATTAGGAAGAACTTCCTGACAGTAAGAGCTGTTCGACAGTGGAATTTGCTGCCAAGGAGTGTGGTGGAGTCTCCTTCTTTGGAGGTCTTTAAGCAGAGGCTTGACAACCATATGTCAGGAGTGCTCTGATGGTGTTTCCTGCTTGGCAGGGGGTTGGACTCGATGGCCCTTGTGGTCTCTTCCAACTCTATGATTCTATGATTCTATGAACTTTTAAGAGAGCTTGGGCATACCTTCTTGATTTCTAAATCTAGAACACTGTGTCCCACAGAGTTTTGAACCCCCCCCCCCCCAAATCAAGAAGGTGGAAGGCTGTCATATCTGATTTACAATCTAGACACATGAGGGCTATTCTCAAGCGGAGGGCTGGGCCTGTTGATTCACTGAGCCCAACATCAATTTCACAGCAAAGTTTAAATCAGCTTTGCTATAAAACCCCTAATGTGAAAGCAAAACCCGCATTAGCCGAGATCTTGTCTTTCATTTTGTTCTTCCAAATTCTCTCCCGTTTTCATACGCGATACAATAAACACACATGAGGGGCTTCTTTAGCCTCAATCCTAAATTCAGTGGGGCTTGTCTTGTGTGAAAACGTATTAAGCATCAAGCTGTAGCACTCTAGCCAGCTTTCTTGTTTGTCCAACCCCTGTGCCACATTTAATGTGCTTTAACCAAGGGTAGTGTATCACACGCGATGCAATTAACTACCCGAAAATCCAGATAAATTGCATCTCCTTTCAGCTGTCCGACTTCAATGCAGATTATAAATAAATAAATAAAATTCCACAGCCAGTAGTGGCATCATGCTGGTTACTGTTAAGACCTTGTTATGTTAAATATAATATACTCTCTTTATCGTTGTGATTGTTCAGCTGACAGCTGTTCAGGGCAGAACTGAAGCTCCCTGCGCTATAATGGGAGCTGTAAGATCTTTCCGACGTTGCAGTCCAATCCTGTCCTATCTCCACTCATGCTGTCTTAGACTAAAAAGGCAACATGCACTGTTGATGGAGCTCCTTTTGTCATTTCCTTACCTACTTGGGCTATGAGATGTAATGAGAGACAACCAAAAAAAGCACAAAAGGATGAGATCAGTGGGAAAGAGGCAGCAGAGGAGGAGGGACAATGTAGCTTTCAGAAACATACAGAGGGTGCTGCCGCCTCCGAAAAATTAAGTGCCAGACAAAGCATTTGGGCTGAACTGTGAAATTTCAGTTTTTCCTAACACTTTTTAGATCAGTGATCTTGCAGCTTAAACAGGCAACGGTGAGCAGCTGCAAACCTGGTAGCCCATTTTATTAGACTTCCCAAGTTACCTATGTGTTCTCCTATTAAAATGTGTGTGTGTTTGTGTGTGTGTTGGCATCTGTCTGTCTTGAGAGACAATAGAGTGAGTCTCTGGGGTATCTGAAGAAGTGTGCATGCACATGAAAGTTCATACCAATAACAAACTTCGTTGGTCTCTAAGGTGCTACTGGAAGGATATTTTTTTTTGTTTCATCTGGGGGTGAAGTTAAACTTGTAGCTGCTGCCTCTCACATTGTTCTCACTGCGATAGCAGCACCGAAGTGACCTCCTTGTGGAGCAAGCCTGGGCAGTGTGTATGGAACTCCTGGGCTCAGCAAACAATAAGCTCCCCAGCCCCCCACTCAGCCTCACTGATGTGGTCCAAAGGAAAGCAGAGCAATACACTGGGCACCAGCTTGGCTACAGGAATTGCCAGGAGGCATACAAGATGCCATCCATCTGTTTAGAGACTCCACTCCAGAAGATTTGTGTATGGCTCACTCCGTAGCTTTTTCTTCTCCCAAAGATGTCCTGCAAGGCAGTGGGGGCAGGGGTGAATGAAGGCATTGTGATACCCGGGGCGGGGCATTGCTATGTAGGGTGCATGTGCGGCGTTGCTACATACGACGCATGCACTGTACGTAGCGCCGCTGCACATGCACTGTACATAGTGGTGTGCCGCCGCCGCCGCTCTAGCGCTGTACGGACGGTGCTGAGATCCTCCATTCGTGGCTGTAGCGGCGACGGAGGGATCCCACTACTGTCCGTACGACAATCGGGGGCGCCGGCAGAAAACTGCTATGTACAGCGCATGTTCGGCGTTACATACAGCGCATGTGTGTGATGCCACACATGTGCTGTACATAGCGGTTTGTTGCCACTGTAATGGCGACACAGGATCCTCCACATGCGGCTGTGGTGGCGTGATGGCTGCTCACGCGGCCGTGAGCCCCTGCGGGGTGCCTTCTTGTCACCCCCCAGACATGGCACCTGGGGCGAACCGCCCCCCCACCCCCCTTGTGACGCCACTGAGTGGGGAGGATTTTTTCTTGGGGTTTGGTCCCAAACTCTTACTTGCCAATGAGTAAAAAAATAAAATGGGTAAAAAGGGTAAATGACCCCAGGACGGTTAAGTCCAGTCAAAGGCGACTATGGGGTTGCGGCGCTCATCTCGCTTTCAGGCCAAGGCAACCGGCGTTTGTCCGCAGACAGCTTTCTGGGTCATGTGGCCAACATGACTAAACCTCTTTTGGCGCAATGGAACACCGTGATGGAAACCAGAGCACACGGAAATGCTGTTTACCTTCCCGCCACATCAGTACCTATTTATCTACTTGCACAGGTGTGCTTTCGAACTGCTAGGTTGGCAGGAGCTGGGGCAGAGCAACAGGAGCTCACTCCATGGCAGGGATTAGAACCGCTGACCTTATGATTGGCAAGCCCAAGAAGCTCAGTGGTTTAGACCGCAGCGCCAATAGTATAGCCGCATGGCAGCAGTTTAGGATCAGAGTTTTCCTTCTCCTAGATGGGCTCCCTTTCCAGGTGGACAAGCCCCATCTGCCCCTCACTTCCCTCTACAGCATGTGCAGAAACCGCCTTCTTGACCATTGGACCCACTTTTGGTCTTGTCCACTCAATCCACTGGAGCCAGTCTTTGCACTCAGGGGAAGTCCCTAACTCACCAAGGATTTGAGACCCATCGGCTACCCTCACCTGGTTTAGCCGGCCAGCCGAAACCACTTCCTGTGGCTGCTGTCGCATGCTGACAGCTTCTAGAAGCTACAGGTGAGAGCAGTAGGTAGACAAACTATGCCAGAAGGAGCACAGTTTAACCACCAAATATAGAAGCTAAGAAATCCCTGCCTGATCTGGCAGGTATGGTAGCCTTGATTCTGTGGAGCAACATGAGGGAATAAAAGTAATTGATACCATTAAGTGAATTTACTTTGCCACCATGGGGGGCGGGGGCTGGGGGGAGGGTGGAAAGCAAAATATATATGTGAGTGCTGGGCTCACTGGGCTTGGACCTTCTTTTTGTTTTATACCCACATATTGCAGTGCAGAGGTAAAGCTGCCTGGGATTGCTTAGTTTTGCACTTCCTTGCTTTCAAGCATTTAAATTGCTCTACCTTAGGCATGGACTAAGGCATGGGACGCGGGTGGCGCTGTGGGTTAAACCATAGAGCCTAGGACTCGCCGATCAGAAGGTCGGCGGTTCGAATCCCCGCGACGGGGTGAGCTCCCGTTGCTCGGTTCCTGCTCCTGCCAACCTAGTAGTTCGAAAGCACGTCAAGTGCAAGTAGATAAATAGGTACCGCTCCGGCGGGAAGGTAAAGGGTGTTTCCGTGCACTGCTCTGGTTCGCCAGAAGCGGCTTAGTCATGCTGGCCACATGACCCGGAAGCTGTACGCCGGCTCCCTCGGCCAATAAAGCGAGATGAGCGCCGCAACCCCAGAGTTGGCCATGACTGGACCTAATGGTCAGGGTCTCCTTTACCTTTACCTTTAGGCATGGACTCTATCTCTAAATGGTACTTGGGCCCTTTTCCCCTGCTGAATTTTATGAAAGGTGGAAAGAACTAATAGTGTGGAGCTCTTTTTCTGCCACTCCTTAATTATACGCAAAGTGCATTGCAAGGATGCTTTCTGAATCTGGTTCTTTATCACACTGCCAAAGGTTCGGTGCACGGGAGAGATTCTCACCATGTGTGGAAGGCGGATATTGGCAAGACTTTGGATAAGAGTCTGGCTCAGCCCTGAGAGCTCAAGGAAGAGGGCTTCATTCTGCTCCTCTATAATCTTGTTCTCCTCCTCAATGTTCTTGAGGTTCTTCTCCATGCTTGAGATCTGTAGGAGGTGGGAGGGAAACATGGATTAGGGAAGAGAAATGGTCACTGTCTTTCAACATTCTGTGAGCGCCACAAGGCTTATATTTATTAGGTTCATATCCTGCTCCACAAGTGGAACAAACAGGTTCATGGCTGCCGCCGCTGCTGCAAACAGTAAGTCTGAACCTTTTCCTTCTTCTCGGTCTTCCTCTCTTTTTGTAATGCCAGATGCAGGACATTAAATTATCACACCGTAAGTCTCCCAGCCTTCACTCAGCTTCATTGACTGGTGTTTGCAAAGGCAGAGGAATGCGCAATGCAGCAATATTGTGGGGTAATTAAAGCAATTGACACCAGGCTGCTGTGGAATCTCATTACAAGCATACAGTGGTACCTCAGATTAAGAACTTAATTCATTCCGGAGGTCAGTTCTTAACCTGAAACTGTTCTTAACCTGAGGTACCACTTTAGCTAATGGGGCCTCCCACCACCCCCAGGCCGCCGCCGCACAATTTCTGTTCTCATCCTGAAGCAAAGTTTTTAACCCGAGGTACTATTTCTGGGTTAGCGGAGTCTGTAACCTGAAGCGTCTGTAACTTGAAGCGTCTGTAACCCGAGGTACCACTGTACATTCATATACTATGGTATCTCGGTTGTTGAACGCAATCCATTCAGGAAGACCGTTTGACTTCCGAAACGTTTGACAACCGAGGTGCAAAGGGCTGGTTGCAAAGTCAATGGAGAAAATGGGAAAAAACGCAGTGGAAGCCGTTTGACTTCTGAGGCGTGTTCGAAAACGGAAGCAATTACTTCTGGGTTTTTGGCATTCGAAAACTGAAACGTTTGGCTTCTGAGACGCTCAAAAACCGAGGTACCACTGTACATTCAACCAGGCCTTCTCGGTAGTTATGCCCACCCTATGGAACCCCTTCCCAGTGGCATAGCGCGGGGGGTGCAGGGGGGGCCGGCCGCACCGGCCGCAACATGTGGGGGGGCACTCGCACTCGCAGTGCTAAAATCAATGCTAAAATCCACGGGTTAGGGGGCGCAAATTACTTGCCCTGCCCTGGGTGCTGACAACCCACGCTACGCCGCTGCCCCTTCCCATCAGATGTCAACGAAATACAGTGGTACCTCTGGTTACAAACTTAATTAATTCCGGAGGTCCGTTCTTAACCTGAAACCGATCTTAACCTGAGGTACCACTTTAGCTAATGGGGTCTCCTGCTGCTGCTGCACTGCCGGCACATAATTTCTCTTCTCATCCTGAGGTAAAGTTCTTAACCCAAGGTACTACTTCTGGGTTAGCGGAGTCTGTAACCCAAAGCGTTTGTAACCCGAGGTGTTTGTACAACGAGGTACCACTGTAAACATCTATCTGACATTTAGAAGATAACTGAAGGCTGCCACGTGCAGGAAGGCTTTTAATGTTTGAGATTTTTTAAAAAAATGTTTTTAATACAGTGGTACCTCTGGATGCGAATGGGATCTGTTCCGGAGCCCCGTTCGTATCCAGAAGCAAATGCAACCCGCGTCTACACGTCTGTGCGTGTCACGATTCAGCGCTTCTGCATATGTGTGTGACGTCATTTTGACCATCTGCGCATGCACGAGCAGCGAAACCCGGAAGTAACACGCTCTGTTACTTCCGGGTCGCCGCAGCGCACAACCTGAAAATACTTATCCCGAAGCTACTTCAACCCAAGGTATGATTGTATTTTGTTGGAAGCTGCCCAGAGTGCCTGGGGCAACCCAGTCAGATGGGCAGCAAATAAAACCGCCGCCACCCCCACCACCAAAACAACCACAACATTTATAGGAAGCAGCTGGGTGTGGTCGTATGGGGATTTGGACATGGTGTCACTGGTTTGCAGATAGTACCCGGCTTTGTTCCCCTGTTAAATATGATTCAGTTGTGGCTGGATGCAGGCCAAGAAACCGATACCAAATCCTGTGGGTGAATGATACCTGGGTCTGGGTTATTTGGGGCTGTGCCTGATCCGGAAGGAGCTGCACTCCAAAGGGACAGGTACGTACTGGGGGATGCTCCTTGATCCATCTTTGTCACTGAAAGCTCAAGGCTTGTCACCGGAAGCTTTGGCGGCTGCTAGAGCCTTCTGTCCGCCTGCCAACCTAGCAGTTCGAAAGCACCCCCGGGTGCAAGTAGATAAATAGGGACCGCTTACCAGCGGGAAGGTAAACGGCGTTCCGTGTGCTGCGCTGGTTTGCCAGATGCAGCTTTGTCACGCTGGCCACGTGACCCGGAAGTGTCTCCAGACAGCGCTGGCTCCCGGCCTCTAGAGTGAGATGAGCGCACAACCCTAGAGTCTGGCAAGACTGGCCCGAACGGGCAGGGGTACCTTTACCTTTACCTTTAGAGCCTTCTGTCAGCTTTGGTTTATTTATTTATTTTTCATTTCATTTCTATACCACTTTACATTTTAAAGAAAAAACATCTCAGGGCAGTTTTGTCATTACATATTAACCAACCCTATTAATATATTCCAAATACTAGTTATTTTGCTTTGTCCCTTGAGTTGCTTCTAAGTCATCTGAACTGCATGGTTACCAGGATCTGGCCCTAGGTTGGGCAATCGTTCTCTATCTCTTCCTGCTCTCCTCTCACCATTGCTCCCAAGCAGAGACATCACCTTGCCAACAAAGGTCCGTATAGTTAAAGCTATGGTTTTCCCAGTAGTGATGTATGGAAGTGAGAGCTGGACCATAAAGAAGGCTGATCACTGAAGAATGGATGCTTTTGAATTATGGTGCTGGAGGAGACTCTTGAGAGTCCCATGGACTGCAAGAAGATCAAACCTATCAATTCTAAAGGAAATCAGCCCTGAGTGCTCACTGGAAGGACAGATCCTGAAGATGAGGCTCCAAGACTTTGGCCACCTCATGAGAAGAGAAGACTCCCTGGAAATGAGCCTGATGTTGGGAAAGATGGAGGGCACAAGGAGAAGGGGATGACAGAGGACAAGATGGTTGGACAGTGTTGTTGAAGCTACCAGCATGAGTTTGACCAAACTGCGGGAGGCAGTGGAAGACAGGAGTGCCTGGCGTGCTCTGGTCCATGGGGTCACAAAGAGTCGGACACGACTAAATGACTAAACAACAACAATGTAAACTAGGTTATATTTACCTAACAGAGAAAAAGGAAAACATGGGAAGGCATCAAGAACAGGAAAAGAAGGGAGGAAACCTCCAGGTGCACAGAAGTTTATCAAGTCCAATGCATATAAAAAACAAATTCTCAATCAGGGGCACACTTGTACACTTTACCAAGGTGCACCAGATACGAATGTTTCTGGACTGGGATTACCAAGCCTCAATGATATTGAAACCGGAGTACAGTGGTACCTCGGGTTACATCCGCTTCTGGTTACAGACACTTCAGGTTACAGACTCCGCTAACCCAGAAATAGTACCTCGGGTTAAGAACTTTGCTTCAGGATGAGAACAGAAATCGTGCTCCGGTGGCACGGTGGCAGTGGGAGGCCCCATTAGCTAAAGTGGTGCTTCAGGTTAAGAACAGTTTCAGTTTAAGAACGGACCTCCGGAACGAATTAAGTACTTAACCCGAGGTACCACTGTATTGTAATGTGTTCTATGCGTGGCGACTCTTAAAGCTGGTTGGGAAGCTACAGCTGGTACAAAATGCAGCAGCTAGGTCGCTGAGCATTCTGTCAAGCACATATAACATCTCTGAACCAGGATTAAGGTTTTGTTCTTAGTTTAATAATCCCTAAACAATTTAGGGACGCAGGTGGCGCTGTGGGTTAAACCACAGAGCCTAGGGCTTGCCAATCAGAAGGTCGGCGGTTCGAATCCCCGTGACGGGGTGAGCTCCTGTTGCTTGGTCCCTGCTCCTGCCAACCTAGCAGTTCGAAAGCAGGCCTGTGCAAGTAGATAAATAGGTACCGCTCCAGCGGGAAGGTAAACGGCGTTTCTGTGCGCTGCTCTGGTTCGCCAGAAGCAGCTTAGTCATGCTGGCCACATGATCCAGAAGTTGTACGCCGGCTCCCTCGGCCAGTAAAGCGAGATGAGCGCTGCAACCCCAGAGTCAGTCACGACTGGACCTAATGGTCAGGGGTCCCTTTACCTTTAGTTAAACAACTTAGGACCAGGTTATCTGAAAGAATGCCTTTTTCCACATGGACCTCCCCGTTCACAAAGATCTTAGGAGGAGGCTCTGTGAGTTACGCAGCAGCCTGCAGAGGTGGATTTCATGGGAACCTGGAAGACAGCCTGCTCGACTGTGGACCCCAGCCTGTTGCTTCAGCTTCCCACCAACATAGGGAAAGAACTTATGGTGAAATTCCATTGGCTGATAGTAACGTCTATTTACTCAAGCTTTTCCTGGCTTCCGATACCAGCTGAATAATTCCTCATTACTGTAACAGTGATACATTGTGGTTTTTTAAAAATTAGATTGCTTTTGTTGCATATTAAAATTGTTGTTCTGTACCAAATTGTTTTATTGCACAGCACCGTGGTGTTATTTTAAGGAGAGCGGGTGTATATGACTATTTTAAATAAACAAATAGTACAAGTTCACTTACCTGTGACTGCAGCTTCACCATGGCTGCTTCCATCTCAGTGTTGGATTCATTCAGCTCACTAATCTCTTTGTTTAACTGCTTAATTTCCTCGTCATTCTCTAGAACTGCAAGGGTGAAATAAAGAAGCGGTCAGGCAATTTCCTGCTCTAATATATGCAGATAGAACCTACACGGAGTAGATCCATTTAAATTAATGAAACTAAATTACGTAATCATTTCTGCTAACTCAGTGTTACTCTGAGTAGCACTGAATACCACCCTTGGACTCCAGTGTACTGTTAACAACAACAACAACAACAACAATTTATTATTTATACCCCGCCCATCTGGCTGAGTCTCCCCAGCCACTCTGGACAGCTCCCAATCGAGTGTTAAAAACAATACAGCATTAAATATTAAAAACTTCCCTAAACAGGGCTGCCTTCAGATTTCTTTTAAAGATAAGATAGCTGCTTATTTCCTTCACATCTGATGGGGAGAGCGTTCTACAGGGTGGGCGCCACTACCAAGAAGGCCCTCTGCCTGGTTCCCTCTAACTTGGCTTCTCGCAGTGAGGGAACCGCCAGAAGGCCCTCAGCGCTGGATCTCAGTGTCCGGGCTGAACAATGGGAGTGGAGACGCTCCTTCAGGTATACTGGACCGAGGCCGTTTAAATAAATAAATAAATTTTATTTATATCCCGCCCTCCCCAGCCGAAGCCGGGCTCAGGGCGGCTAACAACAATAAAACAATACAAAAGTACAACACAAACAACACAAACCATTGGGCCAGAGCTCCGCGAAGATTGCCGAGGGAGGGAGTCAAGCTGTGCCCTGGCCAAAGGCCTGGCGGAACAGCTCTGTCTTGCAGGCCCTGCGGAAAGATGTCAAGTCCCGCAGGGCCCTAGTCTCTTGTGACAGAGTGTTCCACCAGGTCGGAGCCACAGCCGAAAAAGCCCTGGCTCTAGTTGAGGCCAGCCTAACTTCTCTGTGGCCTGGGACCTTCAAGATGTTTTTATTTGAAGACCGTAAGTTTCTCTGTGGGGCATACCAGGAGAGGCGGTCCCGTAGGTACGAGGGTCCTAGGCCGTATAGGGCTTTAAAGGTTAAAACCAGCACCTTAAACCTGATCCTGTACTCCACCGGGAGCCAGTGCAGTTGATATAGCACCGGATGAATGTGATCTCGCAGCGAAGACCCCGTAAGGAGTCTCGCTGCAGCATTCTGCACCCGCTGGAGTTTCTGGGTCAGTCTTAAGGGCAGCCCCACGTAGAGCGAGTTACAATAATCCAGTCTGGAGGTGACCGTCGCGTGGATCACAGTGGCTAGGTTTAGGGCTTTAAAGGTCAGCACAACACTTTGAATTGTGCTCTGAAATGTACTGTCTACATAATAATGCTTAGCCCTCATGTAACACCATTGGAGTGCTCTAAGCACTTAATATACAGATCATAAAAATAAATTTGTTTTCTGTAGTCCTAGGACCGTGCAGAGAAGGGATGGTGGAACTTGTATTCTAACAACTTCTGGTGAGAGTACCTTGCTGTTGCTCTAAAGGGTAGGACCTAAACCAATGTGTTCACATTACAGTAGCACCTTGGTTGTCGAAATTAATCTGTTCCAGGAGTCCATTTGACTTCTGGAACGGTTCGAAAACCAAGGTGTGGCTTCCGATTGACTGCAGGAACTTCCTGCACTCAATTGGAAGCCGCGTAAGCTGCGTCAGACATTCAGCTTCCAAAAAACATTCGCAAACCGGAACACTCACTTCTGGGTTTGTGGCGTTCGGGAGCCAATTTGTTCAACAACTAAGCCATTTGATAACCAAGGTACCACTGTACAAGAAAGGGGACTTCAGCTAAACAAGGACCCGTGGACAGTTAAGTCTAATCAAAGGTGACTATGGGGTGTGGTGCTCATCTCGCTTTTCAGGCTGAGGGAGCCGGCGTTTGTTCACAGCTTTCCGGGTCTTGTGGCCAGCATGACTAAACCACATCTGGTGCAATGGAACACCGTGATGGAAGCCAGAGCACACAGAAACAACGTTTACCTTCCCGCCGCAGTGGTACCTATTTATCTACTTGCACTGGTATGCTTTTGAGTGCTAGGTTGGCAGGAGCTGGGACAGAGCAATGGGAGCTCACTACCATTGTGCAGATTTGAAACGCTGACCTTTTGATCAGCAAATCCAAGAAGCTCAGTGGTTTAGACCACAGCGCCACCCACACACCTTTATCAGAAATAATCACCTTGGAAGGTGGTGGTTCTCCTTAGTTAGAGGTTATTAAGCAGATACTGGAAGGTCAGTTTTGGGGGATGCTATAGCAATGGGTTTCCTGCACTGGTAATGGGTTGGTGAAATGACCTTTAATGGCCCTTGCAAAATTTACAATCATATCATCTCATTAATTATAATATTTAATGGCAAGGTAAGTTGCGCCCCCCCAATCATATTAAAAATGGAGGGTGGGGTGAAACAGAAAGAACAGAGTTTGGCTAGTGAGTTACAGCTGAGAATCAAGGACTTTCTACAACACTGGCTTTATCATATGGTGAGCATTGTACTGCATAATGATTTAAACTAGATCCTTCACACTGAAACCACAACATTTTGGTCACGATATCACATGTGATCTAGCAGGCCAAAAACTGGGCATTTTAAGAGCAAATTTAGTGGCGAGGCATATTTTTAGCTTTTGGAAATTGTGCAAGAATCAAATAGTGGAGAGTATGCAATCGGTAGCAAGATGGATATTTACTCTTGTCAGGGATTTCCAGATTGCAAGAAACATGCTGCCTGAATAGCAGAGCAAATTCTTAGCAAGTAAGTTAGCAAGTACTAATTCAATTGGCATGGATCATCTCGGTCCAGTGGAAATGCTAATGGTGTGGACACACACAATCTGTAAGGTTATGTTAATTTTTCCGAAATCAAATTTTCAAATATGCAAAACTAGCCAAGTGATAAATCTGGTTCTCTTACCATCACTGGTCTTGAATTTAGCGTTGAGAATTTCATCCCCTGAGATTTTCCCCTTTTTCCCAGCAAAAGTAGCTCTTGGACACCCCGACAGGCTAAAATGATAAGCAAAAGTGGATTTTATTAGAACCTCCAGGATTAATTGCAGCCAGGTAATTAAGGCTGAGCTAAAATTACTTGCAATAGCATAAAAGCCTCCCTTGTGGGCTGAAATTCAGCATTCTTTGTAAATATGCTCAGTCACTGTGCAATCTCGTGCATTCAGAATTAAGTACTATTTAAGGAAACTTACTACCAAGAAAGTGTGCAAAGAATTGCAGCCTTATTCATATCTATTGCCCTAACTTGCGTTGCTCCCAGTTGCCCTCCTTGCCATACTCATGTAAGCAAATCTGACCCACAAGATCACCTATGTCTTACGATGCTCTGTCAGATGTAGCGTTGTGATATTTGTTACATGATCCTTGACTAGGTCAGATTACTTATGTGAGCAATTTAGAGAGTACTAGTGTTAAGTCGTGGGTGAACATATCAGACGACACAGCGATTCTTCAAACAGCTCTTGTTTATTCACAGGCCAGAACAGAACTGAACTGAAGGGTTCAGCCAGTCTGCTTATATAGAGCTCCACTAGAACGCAACAGTAACCATTTTCTGCAACTATCCAATCACTGAACGTCACTTTCAATCCCTTATTTGCATATGTGGACCTGAGTGAAAACTATCTACAATATCCCCCTGCTGGCTCAGGGTGAGAACTTCAGTACATAACAACTAGGAAAAGGAGTCTGTTTGAAATCTATGTGAGCCACTGCATTTAAACAGTGGACAAACAAAGTGGACAAACACCCTGGCTCAGTTTAAGGTTGTTTCCTACATTCCCAAGAAGCAGAAACCTCAGGTGCAAAATCAACAGCAAACATAGACAGCTCTGCTGAAATCACTGGTTCTGATCCTAAAGCAGAAATTTGTTGATGTGGGAAAGCATAGAGAACTTCTTAAAAAAATATTTTTTTGTGAGGAAATCTTTCTCCACCCCTGGCATCCTTTCTCGTTGTTAATGTTTACATTAACTGTAAATGTTTGCATAAAATTTCAAAACAAAATGAAAATAATGTGTTTTACTTCTCTGGGGGAAGAAATAACCATTTCTCTCTCTTTTTTCCTCCTTGTCATTCAATGGAAAAATCACAAAATGAATATAGCTATTTAATGCTCATTGTAAAATCATTTCCCAGCGATGTTTCCATCCCCCTCCCACCCCAGTTGACGCAGTAAGTTTTTATAAGTCCGCCAGGAACTCAGTCATTTGGATTAGCTTGGCTGAATTGTTCGAAATAAATAAATAAATTGACAGTTGTATATGAGAGAAATTCCCTTGCAGGTTGCCCCATAAAAGATTCAGCTATAAAATGCGGATTCTAATCAAAGCACGTATTTTATGTCTCATAAACCCAAAGATATCCTCCTCCTGAAATTAGTTGTAGTTGCGGATAGCCTGTTGTACTGTTCAGGACTTCATTAGAACCTTTCATGAGATACCCCCAGGCTTCCAACAGCTATTTATTTACTAATTATGTTGCTGTTGTTGTTGTTTAGTCGTTTAGTCGTGTCCGACTCTTCGTGACCCCATGGACCAGAGCACGCCAGGTGCTCCTGTCTTCCACTGCCTCCTGCAGTTTGGTCAAACTCATGCTGGTAGCTTCAACAACACCATCCAACCATCTCGTCCTCGGTCGTCCCCTTCTCCTTGTGCCCTTCCTCTTTCCCAACATCAGGGTCTTTTCCAGGGGGTCTTCTCTTCTCATGAGGTGGCCAAAGTATTGGAGCCTCAGCTTCAGGATCTGTTCTTCCAGTGAGCACTCAGGGCTGATTTCCTTCAGAATGGATAGGTTTGATCTTCTTGCAGTCCACGGGACTCTCCAGAGTCTCCTCCAGCACCATAATTCAAAAGCATCAATTCTTTGACGATCAGCCTTCTTTATGGTCCGGCTTTCACTTCCATACATCACTACTGGGAAAACCATAGCTTTAACTATACTAATTATGTATTTATTGCATTTATATACCGCTGTTCTACCATTTTGAAACACTAGAATAAATAAATGCAAAACAAAGCAAAACAAAACATTATCAGGCCAACTTCAGGAGCTGGCGATTAAATGCTTCCTGGCCTGGGCTTCCTCACATCTGCCTTCCCTCCAGGCAGACAGTTCTTAAGTAGACCCGGGGAAAGTGTGTGCAGGGGCAGGGGCCCCAACAGTTCTCCCAGGCCACTGATGGTCCCTTCAGGAGCTGGTGGCATGAGGTCTGCGGCCTGGGCAGAGGTGCGGGGTGGGTGGAGCAGATACAGTGAGCATGAAAGCTACCATGTTGTGTTGTGAAACAGCTCAGTTGGCTAGAGCATGGTGCTGACAAACGCCAAGGTTGCAGTTTCGATCCCTGTATGGGACAGCTGCATATTCCTGTATTGCAGGCCGTTGAACTAGATGATCCTCAGGGCCTCTTCCAGGGAGCCAGCATGGTTTAGTGTTTAAGAGCAGTGGACTCATAATCTGGTGAACCAGGTTCGCTTCCCTGCTCCTCCACATGCAGCTGCTGGGTGACCTTGGGCCAGTCACACTTCTCTGAAGTCTCTCAGCCCCACTCACCTCACAGAGTGTTTGTTGTGGGGGAGGAAGGGAAAGGAGATTATAAGCTGCTTTGAGACTACTTAAGGGGAGTGAAAGGTGGGATATCAAGTCCAAACTACTACTACTACTACTACTACTACTACTACTACTACTCTTCTTCTTCTTCTTCTTCTTCTTCTTCTTCTTCTTCCTCTTCCTCTTCCTCTTCCTCTTCCTCTTCCTCTTCTTCCAGTTCTGGTTCTATGTAATGTCCATCTGGCTGATCACTGTTGGAAACGGGTTGCCGGGCCAGACAGACTTTTAGTCTGAGCCAGCAAAACAGTTAGTTCTTCTTTCTTCTTTGACACAACTGGCACAATTTCATAGGATGCCCCTGTGTGTATCCTCCACCTGCTTTGAAGAATTACAATAGCTCTGGTGACCTAGTCTCAGTTTACAAGTACCAGACGTATCTTGGGAGAAGGATATAGCTGGGCATGGATCTCTCACATCTGTTATCCCGGTGGAAAACTCCACAACTGTTAGCTTGCTTTCCAGATCCATCGGCTCAATGCATGACAGATGCAAAACTGACCTCTGGTGTAGGTTGCACACGATAGTTATATCCTGCAAAATGAACAGCTACAATTGTGTTTATATACCCCCTGGGCTTAGACATACAAACAGAGATGGTTCAAGAAATGACCCATAATAACTAGTATAAAATAAGACAAATCTCTCACAATCTCACTCGTCTACATGCAAGTAAATTCTTGGGAGACTTTTTTTGTTCCTAATTTCCTCCATCCATGCTGTGATGCAGTAGGTTAAACAACACTGGGCAAGGATGAAATATCTAGATCAGGAACAAGTTTTGCCTGGATTTGAAATGGAGTGAATTTTCAACATCCATGCATCAGAAGCTGAAAAGATGTCTTTGCCCGCTCTGCCCCCAAATCCCTGAAGTTCATACGAACTGTGTTTGGACTATTGAAGCAGGTAGCTAATTATATTACCCCCCTTAAACCACTGACACACCTTTATTCCATATTTGGATGAGCTTACTGTTGTAAATGAGTTTTGTAGAACTTCAAGAGCTTTGTATAACTGGGTTCAGAAAAAAGCAACCAAAATTATCAAGAGGCTGGATATTTGTAGATTCTGTGAATACACTCTTTGGATTTCAGTGACTGTTGCACGAGAGGATCCACATAGATCCACGATCATTCTCTGTATTTCATCTTAAGGGGTAGAACAAGGGAGCATGGGTGACGAGTGCACACTTCATTGAAACCTCAGGCAGTCTAGCACAGATCAGCACAAGAGAGTCTACAATATCTAGATCTCTAGTTTGGTCCCAGGGCTCAGTTCCTGAGCAAGTATCGAGATGGTGTTGCAAAATGGACTTCACTGCTACCTTTTGCAAAAGACACCGGGACCACATGCATAACTCTTACCTTCTGTGAGTGAGGAAGCTTCCATTTGCGTGACCTGAGCCATCACAACCTGGGGTTGGACAAGTGGGACCCTCGTTCTTGAGGGACTTCCATGAAAAGGACGAACCATTGAGAGACCCTTCTTTCTGCCTCCGGGCTGCGAGGGGGCACCCCGAGGCACTGCGATGGGAGGCGTATTTGCCACTGATGTGTCCAAGCCCAACACAACCGGGAACAGGGCACCTACAGAAATAAGAAGAAACAACACGGGGGGTGTTTTGCTCGGATACAAACAAACAAACAGATTACAGCTTGGGTCCATTTTGCTGGTGGAAGTGTCTTATGAGTTCCGCTCCAGCCGGCAGAAGGGGTGGGAGATCACTTTCACTCTTCCTTCCTCCCCCCGACAGCCCTTGTGCTTCCCCAAAACTCTCTGCTGGACCACAAGCCCTTGTATGATGGGGAAGCGCTTTGCTTTTGCAGAAGGGAGCTCAGGACCCAAACCTTAGAAGCCTGCCTTAGAAGGCAGCAAAACAGCATCAGCATTATACCACATGTTATGTTTGCTTCATGTTACGTTCTTTCAGGTAAGGGATGCGGGTGGCGCTGTGGGTTAAACCACAGAGCCTAGGATTTGACGATCAGAAGGTTGGCAGTTCGAATCCCCACGACGGGGTGAGCTCCCGTTGCTCGCTCCCTGCTCCTGCCAACCTAGCAGTTCGAAAGCACGTCAAATTACAAGTAGATAAATAGGTACCACTCCGGCGGGAAGGTAAATGGTGTTTCCATGTGCTGCTCTGGTTCACCAGAAGCGGCTTAGTCATGCTGGCCACATGACCCGGAAGCTGTATGCTGGCTCCCTCTGCCAATAAAGCAAGATGAGTGCCGCAACCCCAGAGTCAGTCACAACTGGACCTAATGGTCAGGGGTCCCTTTACCTTTACATTCTTTCAGGTTACGTCCCGCAGCGACCCGGAAGTACCGGAAAGGGTTACTTCCAGGTTTTGCCGCTCGTGCATGTGCAGAATAATAAATAATAATAATAAATTTTATTTATATCCCGCCCTCCCCAGCCGAAGCCGGGCTCAGGGCGGCTAACAACAATAAAACAGTACAACACAACACAACACAACACTCATGCTTCACACATGCGCACAAGTACCAAATCATGCTGCACACCTGTGCAGATACGGTGCTTCAGGTTGTGCTCTTTTCATGTTTTGAACAGGCCTCCAGAACGGATCCCGTTCACAACCAGAGTTACCACTGTATCAGCTCCGGTAACTACCCAGGTCAATCAAACATTGAAAGTGGCTATAAAAGAAGGAATCTAAGGAACCATAAGACCATATATGGTATTTAAGGCGCACCCTCTCCCCCAAAGGTTTTTTGGAACTGTAGCTCACCCCTCAGAGAACTACAGTTCCAAGCCCTTTTAAAAATCAGCTCCCAGGATTCAAATTGGGGAGATGTTTTCAATGCCTGGTGTGTACGCAGATTAAAATGTTCTGAATCACAGAAAGAAGGGGACTCATTCACTCTGCACAGCTATTCAAAACTGTGTAGGCTGCATGGAAACCAACTCCTAGGGGATGATGGGGGTTCGGTCCCCCAACAAAATATTTGTGTGTGTTTGGGTGAGAGGGGAGATTGCCCCATTCAGTGGAAAGCCTGAACAGAGCCCATGCATGCTCTTCCATGTAAAAAACCCAAACAAAACAGCAGCAGCAGATCCCCTATCATATGCCTGGTTACTGTGCAATTACAATTGTATTTACAAATTACAAACGTATCCAAACTTGAAAATGGAAAGCCAAAAGCTGGTGGTCAACAAAAGAGCCTTAAAGAGTCTCTCAGGGCTAATCTAAAAAAAGTAATATAAACACCGACAACTGGGAAACACTGGTCTGAAAGTGCTCCAATTGGAGAACAGCCTTTACCAAAGATGCCATGGGTTTTGAAGAGGCTCGAACTCAGGACAAAAGGGAAAAAATGTGCTAAGAGGAAGGCATGTTTGGCAAACCCTCACCATGATCAACTCCCGCCTGGAAACCTATGTATCCACTGTAGAAGGATGTGCGGATCCAGAACTGGCCTTCAGAGTCACTTACGGATTCACTGTTGAAACAGTGTTTATGGACGACAATCTTACTTGGTTATGAGTGATCTCCAAAGAAGACAATTGTATGTTTAAACAAAATTTTTTTCCCCTTCCAGTAGCACCTTAAAGACCAACTAAGTTAGTTCTTGGTATGAGCTTTCGTGTACATGCACACTTCTTCAGATACACTGATTCGTGTGCATGCACACGAAAGCTCATACCAAGAACTAACTTAGTTGGTCTTTAAGGTGCTACTGGAAGGAAAATTTTTTTTTGTTTTGACTATGGCAGACCAACATGGCTACCTATCTGTAATTGTATGTTTGTAAGGCTATGTTATAACCTAGACAACATCTTAAAAAGCAGAGACGTCACCTTGCCAACAAAGGTCTGTATAGTTAAAGCTATGGTTTTCCCAGTAGTGATGTATGGAAGTGAGAGCTGGACCATAAAGAAGGCTGATTGCTGAAGAATTGATGCTTTTGAATTATGGTGCTGGAGGAGACTCTTGAGAGTCCCATGGACTGCAAGAAGATCAAACCTATCCATTCTGAAGGAAATCAGCCCTGAGTGCTCACTGGAAGGACAGATCCAACATGAGTCTGACCAAACTGCGGGAGGCAGTCGAAGACAGGAGGGCTTGGTGTGCTCTGGTCCATGGGGTCACGAAGTGTTGGACACGACTAAACAACTAAACAACAAAAGGCTATGTTCAGAGCTTGTGCTGAATGCAATCTTCCTGGGCCAGGAGATTCCTCGATTCTCAACCCCATCCACTGAATTTCACCCTTACTTCTTTGTAGCCTGATCTATCCAATTTATCCAGGTTCTCTTTGGGTTCTCCCCCACGGGTTCTCTCCCTGGCACATCGAGTTCTGCCCTTGCTCCACTGAACATCCCACCCGTTTTTTCCTGAAATCGGAAGTTGGTGGCCCCCCTTACGTGGGGTCCTTGCCATTAAGGTTTCTGCGACTGGTTGCGTTTGTTTAAATATACATGTCAATTACAGTCACACACACAAGTTTGTGACTACTCAAAGCTTTCAAAGAAGGAGTCGATGTGGAACAGCACAACCGCCCCTTTATGCAAGGCAGCAATTAGGAACGTCAACGACGACTGTCAAAACAAGAGTGCTTGCCTGCTCTTGAAACTCGTGTTCTGTGTTTCATTGTTATCATCATTATTTTTATTTTATTCCATAAAAACAACAACAGAGGAGTTGACAGTCGAGGGGCCGCACCACCGTTATTTCATACCCGCTCTGAGATAATTTGAAAAACGCTGATCCTGTTTTTAATCATCTGCAAATGCGGCACAATTCACTTATTATATCGTTGCCAGCAGGATGCTCACTAAATTCATAACTGCGTCGCTGTTTATATGATCGCAAGCAAATTACTGAAACCTCAGGAGAAAAAGAGGGAGGCCGAGGGAGGAAAGAAAGGGGAAGGGAGCGATTAGCATGCAGCGTTTACGGCCCAGCCGTTACATATTTTACACTGTTAATTTAACTTTCATTACACTTTTATTGTAAAAAATAAACCAGAGTCTTATTGTGGCAAACAGCTGGCTTGGGATGTGTGGCGTGTGTATGTTTTAAAAATTTATTATTGCTGTTTAATTGAAGTTGCGGTAATGGCCGGTCAATTGAATAGTCGCTCTCCTGAATTGTCTTTTCCTTTTTTATTTTAAAGAGGGAAGGGGAAGGTCGAGATGATTTGTGGAAGGCAGTTGCAATTGATGAGCTGCGTGATGCTGTGTGGCCAGGCCAGAAAGCACGCCCTCCGATGTAAATGGCATGAGGAAAGAGCAACAAGACACCAGGGACTATATTAGTCTCTTCTTCTCGGTGGCGGCGTGCGAATCTCGGACCGCAGCCAAGCAGATTTCTGGCACGCAGATGGAGCGCTGGAATTACAGCGGAGCCTCTTTATCGCAAACCTGCAGGGACCTCCACGAGAGCGTACCTTGTTAGAGAAGACAAAATGCTACTTTCCCAAGGACTGGAGGAGTTTGGAAAGGGAGGGGAAAGCTTGCCTTCCTGCAATTTTCTCCACCCGTCCATTTCATATAGCCTCTTATCTGTTCCATGAGGAATACAGGGTGCTGTCTTGTACTGAGACACACCATTGGTCCATCAAACACAGTACTCTCTACACTGGCCGACAGCAGCAGCAGCTCTCCAGGGTTTCAGACAGGGTCTGTCCCAGCCTTTGCTGGAGATCAGTCACTCCTCCTCTGCCCTCCACAAAACACTACGCTGTGATTTGTATGCATTTGTTCATAGTGTAATATATTCAGTGCTTTTCTTCTGGGGGTATGCAGGGGTACGCGTACCCTTAAACATTTTGTGAATCTTTGTACTTTTGTCAATTTACTGTATTTATTTTTTCCTGATTTGAACTATAAAAATGGCAGTTTCCTTGAGTCAAAATGAGAGTACCCCTAAACATTTTTAAGAAAAAATGTACTGAATATATTTATGTTTGTTTTTAAATGTATTGTAAGCCGTTGTTGTTGTTATTTATTGAATTTATATACCGCCCTATACCCGGCGGTCTCAGGGCAGTTCACAGAATAAAATCAAGATATAAAAGCACAAAATACCTAATAAAAACAAAAACAGCACAATACCCCCCCCCAAACCCCCACATTTAAAATTGGATCAACCAAAGACCTGGTTAAAAAGGAACATCATCATCATCATCATCATCATCATCATCATCATCATCATCATTATTTACCTGTCCTTCCCCCTATGGTCCCAGGGTGGGATGCAACACTTAGAACAGAATGTCAAAAAACAACTTACACTCGCAAAAATAGGGATGGTCCTAAAAATAGACACATCTCAGGTGTCAAAACACTGAGGACTTATTTACACTTAACTTTTCCTCTACGCTTTCCAGGCACAGTCTGTTCTTTAAAGCTCTGTGCCTGAGGACCGTTTTTAATGGGGTTTTTTTTGCTCTGGAGTTTCCCCAGAAAAATACTCTCTATAAAGCTGAATCAGAGGGAATGGCAATCTGCGGAGCAAAAAAGAAAAGAAAAGAAAAGGGGGGGGGGGAACGCTCGAACACGGAGTTTTAAAGTGTGGCCCTGTACCTGGAAGGAGCAGAGCAAAAGGTAAGTGTAAATAAGTCCTGAATGGGGATTTGAACCCTGGTGTCCGAGGTCCTAGCATCCAAGGCCCTATCCACTACAACACTGATTATCGTCTTCCAAAGCAACCAGAGAGCCAGTGTGGTGTAGTGGTTAAGAGCGGTAGTCACGTAATCTGGGGAACCGGGTTCGTGTCTCCGCTCCTCCACATGCAGCTGCTGGGTGACCTTGGGCCAGTCACACTTCTCTGAAGTCTCTCAGCCCCACTCACCTCACAGAGTGTTTGTTGTGGGGGAGGAAGGGAAAGGAGAATGTTAGCCGCTTTGAGACTCCTGAAGGGGAGTGAAAGGCGGGATATCAAATCCAAACTCTTCTACTCTATTCCGAACTAAAAATGGAAAGCGTAATGCTGGTGGTCAAAAAAAGAGGTTTAAAGACTGTCTCAAGGCAAATCTAAAAAAATGTAGTATAAACACTGACAACTGGGAAACACTGGCCTGCAAAAGCTCCAATTGGAGAACAGCCTTTACCAAAGGTGTCATGGGCATTGAAGACGCTGGAACTCAGGACGAAAGGGAGAAACGTGCTAAGGGGAAGGCATGCTTGGCAAATCCACACCGCGATCAACTCCTGCCTGGAAACCAATGTCCCCACTGTGGAAGGATGTGTGGATCCAGAATTGGCCTCCACAGTCACTTACGGACTCACTGTTAAAACTGTGTTTATGGAAGACTATCTTACTTGGCTACGAGGGATCGCCAAAGAAGAGGAAGAAGAAGAAGAAGAAGAAGAAGAAGAAGAAGAAGAAGAAGAAGAAGAAGAAGACGACAAGTGTATGTTTGTAAGGCTATGTTCAGACCTTGTGCTGAATGCAATCTTCCTGGGCCAGGAGATTCCTCGATTCTCAGCCCCATCCACTGAATTTCACCCTTACTTCTTTATACCCTGAGCCATCAAATTTATCCAGATTCTCTTTGGGTTCTCCCCCACGGGTTCTCTCCATGGCACATCAAGTTCTGCCCTGGCTCCACTGAACATCTCACTTGTTTTTCTGAAATCGAAAGTTGGTGCCCCCCCTTACGTGGGGTCTTGCCATTAAGGTTTCTGCAACTGTTTGTATTTGTTTAAATACAGTTAAAACTGTGTTTATGGAAGACAATCTTCCTCGGCTATGAGTGATTGTGAAAGAAAGAAAGAAAGAAAGAAAGAAAGAAAGAAAGAAAGAAAGAAGTCTACAAAACATTGGTTCTACCAAGTTTCCCACAACTCTGCTTCGACAATCCTTGGCCTGCCAGATTCTCTTTTGACCCATGACCCCATGGATCTTGGGGAGAGCCATTCCCCCCTCCCCCAAACCTAGCAGCAACCTAAGTAAATGTGGACACATTTATGGGCTGCATCGATTGCGCTGCAATACTCCTGAAAGGAATGCAAAGGAAGTCACTGTAGAGGAAGGAGAGCCCCACTAGTTGCAGTAATGGGCTATAAACTGCACAACACAGCACTTATCTTTGGCAGTGCGATCCATTTTCATTCTTGTTTCTCTCTGTGTGTCATTGGACAGCAGAACGACACTATGGATTATGCATCGTTCTACCTCCCCAAGCAATTTTAGAACATTAAAGTCAAAAGCAAAGTAGCTTTGCTGCTGCTGCTGCTTTTCCACTAGTTTTTAAAACTGGGCTCGCTCAATTTTTAATAAACTCTGCTTACTCCTGCTAATTGCGACACGGCTCATTTAATGCAAATGGTGCGCTATCCTGGGGATAGAAGTCGGAGCAGATGGCTCCGAAACGTCATCTGGTTCTTACAAAGACCTTTGGATCACTTACAGCATCAGTGTTTACTATAGTCTCCTAAGTGTGAAGAATTTGAAGCTGTTTCTTCTGTTGAGACAGTGACCCTGGAATATCCCAGGGCGGTGGAAGAGCAAGGTGAGGCCAAGGAGTGTGTAGGGAATTGTGGAACCAGAGGGGGAAGGACATACATCATCAGGAGAGGCAGCACAGTCAAATGTCCTAGCTCATCACTGGCTTATTCCCCTTCAGTGCTCCGAAAAACCACCACATTCTGGGGTGCAGATGGCCAATTTGCTGACATACGATGCTACTGTGGACAGCAGAAGATGGGTCTGTGTTGGGGACTGTGCTGAGGAGGGCTACACTGAGGAGGAATGGTGGGAGCCTCCCCCTCCCCCTCCCCTGATCAAGATCCTGAATCTATCCAGGAGCAGGAGGACAGTATAGATTTGGAACAGTGGCTTGCAGAGGGGCATAGTTCAGAAGGCAGAAGCTGGGAAATACTGGATGGAGAAGAAGCACTGGGAGAGAGAGAAGGAGGCTGAAACCCTACCTGCCCACAGACTGTCTCGCCAGAGTGGTGCATGGTCTAGTTATCTCCCACTTTGACTACTGTGACGTTAACATATGAGAGTGCTGGAGGTGAAATAGTTAAACAAGTTACCCAATCAGAACCCAGGGGGGTGGAGTCAGAGGGACTATAAAACCAGCTCTGGGAGGGGCGAAGGGGGGAGTTGGTTGGGAGTTGGGTGGTTGGTTGGAGTGGGAGTGAATTGGGATACAGTCTGTGGGGAGGTTGAGTTAGCGTAGCGCAATAAGTTGAGTCAAGAACAGTTAGGAGCTAGGAAGACGAGTAAATATCTGAGAGGTGGTTTAGTGAGTGAGAGCAGGTAGTGGAAGTTATAGGTCTGGATAGGAATCCTATGATTGTAATTGACCAATACCGTTTATGAAACCACACGCTTGTTAAACTGCAATAAATAAACAGAAGTTTATGTTCCAATTTAAACCTGACTGGACTCGGTATTGTACCAGGTAAGGCCTGGGTGGTGGCAGCGAGAAATAAAATGGTGGCACAGGGATCAATAGACGGTGAAACGTCCGGGGACCCTGTGTGATCGCCACAACTACTGCAATGTGCTCACATGGGGCTACCTTTGAAGGTGACCCAGAAACTACAACTAATCCAGAATGCAGCAGCTAGACTGGGAGCAGCCGCCAAGACCATATAACACCGGTCTTGAAAGACCCACATTGGCTCCCAGTACGTTTCCAAGCACGGTAGTTATGAGATCAGGTTACAAGACGTGGTAGTGACGTGGGTGACTAGGGAGGAAGTGGGTGGAGCCCTTAACTGGGAGCACCTTCATTCCTAGGAAATGTGATCATTAAAGTTTCTAACTGGTAAGAAGACTCCTTTCCCTTTGTTCTGCTTATCTACTGCCAAAGGGAGGATGGGGACAAAGCTGATTTCCTGAACCCTGACAGTCTGGCTATGGGGCATAGGGTAATGCAAGTCTCTTCAGCTCTGCAGGACTGCTTATTTCCTGTCTTGGGCTGTGTACACACAATATTTTTAAAGCACATGATTCCCCTCAAATAACTGGGCACATTTTATCCCTCTATAGTTTATGCTCCCCCCCTAGAGTTACAACTCCCAGCCACCTTTAACAAAATACAACACCCAGAATTATTTAAGGTAAACAATGTGCTTCAAATCTGCTTTAAAGTTAGTGTGTTAGCCTTAGCAGATGAGTGGAAAACTCATACCAAGATGTGGGGGCTGCATTAGTGATGCAGCAAATTTCAGAACAGGGGGATTCAGAATAGGACCCCCCCCCCCAATTTTATCAAACCCCAACTGAAATGAGCAAAAGCTTCCACTCATTGCTAGAAGGGAAGGATACCCTGTTCTCTCTCATTTTATGTTGCAGCAAACGGTAGACAGAGAGGAAGGAGTCGACACCACACTGCAGTTTGTACGATAACAGTAGCCCTTTCAAGAATTCTACGTCCCGGAGTCTTTTCTTATTGTGAGTTCCGCTGATTAATCAGGAATGGAAAGGATGATTAAAGCTTTTCAAATTAAGCACACTAATGATTGATAATGAGTTGATGAAAGGCGGTATCATGCAGATTAGTGAGAGCTAAGCTAAGGATGCCAAAATCCGAGAACTCTCCAACCAGCAAATAGAAACTTTCCTGGCATTAAAAAACAACAACAACAACAAAAACCTGTAAAAGGTAAAGGACCCCTTACTGTTAGGTCCAGTCACAGACGACTCTGGGGTTGCAGCGCTCATCTTGATTTACTGGCCGAGGGAGCCGAAGTTTGTCCGCAGCCAGTTTTTCTGGGTCATGTGGCCAGCATGACTAAACCGTTTCTGGTGAAACCAGAGCAGCGCACGGAAACACCATTTACCTTCTCGCCGGAGCGGTACCTATTTATCTACTTGCACTTTGATGTGCTTTCGAACTGCTAGGTTGCCAGGAGCAGGGACCGAGCAATGGGAGCTCACCCCGTTGCGGGGATTCGAACCGCCAACCTTCTGATTGGCAAGCCCAAGCCTCAGTGGTTTACACCACAGCACCACCAGTTTTACACCAAAGTGTCATTAGGTACAACAGGTAATCCCACTGAACTGCTAGCAGTTAAGTGCATGCTCAACGCAGTGGAATCATATCACTTTAGTTTGAGAACAACAAGCCAGGAAATGATTCCACTTAATCAATCAACTCAACCAGCTGATTCCTGCATTGCAGGGGCTTGGACTAAATGACCCTTGGGGTCCCTTCTAACTCTTCAATTCTATTATTAAATGATGTCCGGTCCTTTTGGAAGACATCTGAAGGCAGCCCTGTATATGAAAGTTTTAAATGTTTGATGTTTTACTGTGTTCTTGTATCGGTTGGGAGCCACCCAGAGTGGCTGGGGCAACCCAGTCAGGTGGGTATGGGGTACAAATAATTATAATATCATCATCATCAAAGTTCAAGGATGCAATTCAGCCACTGCGGATGCCCAGTTCTTGTTTGGGACGGGCCCGGGGAAAATTACAAGAACTAGAAAGGACCACATTTGGACACCAGACTTATGCTAGGATCTTGCATGTTGAAAGGAAACGATGTACATCATCATGTCCACATTTTGCCTGGGAATTGTCTTCTCACTTACTTCATCAGCTCTGGATCCTCTTTGTCATCCTTTGTGGGGGTGATCTTGATCCCACTTTTCTTGGCACGAGGGCAGCCCGACAGACTACATTTTTTAAAAAGAAGAAAAGAGAAGGCACCTTACTTGCAGCCTGCCAGTGTGTTTCCCGCTCCTAGAACTCAAGTCGCTTCTGACGCCCTCCAACCTCCATTCATTTATCATTCCTTCCCCTTTCTCAAGGACTCAGGATAGGAAGAGGTTATATTCCCTGTTCCAAAATGCACACGATCTGAATTAGAAAAAGTATACAGGGGTAGACTAAAACTGAGGTGGGCAGAGATGGGAGAGAAGACCTTTCGTATCAGCTATCCTGTTCAACTCATTTTCTGGGCTTCACCCAAGGAATTCACCCGGTCTCTCTAAACCCACGCAAGGACAGCCAAGTGTGACTTATAGCGCAGCACTCAATACACCAAAGGCCCAGGCTGACAATATTAGAAACACACCGTCTTTCTGTGCAACCCTTCCTTTTTATCTCCACCGTGAATCAGATACGTGCATTGCTGACATCGTTTTAAACTCTTTTCGTTTGCCTCTTATATTCAAGTGAACCCTTTCTTCTCAGTACAGCTAGGATCTGCCATGTCCTTTGCACTCTGATTCTGGACCTTACCTTTCAGCTGGACTATTGTGACTTTCATAGACTTTCTATCTTATTTCATAGACTTTCTATCTTATTTAAATCCCCTCCTTGTACAGTGGACGCTTGGGTTGCAAACGTGATCTGTGCGGGAGGCACATTCGCAACCCACAGTGCTGTGTCTGCACACACGTGGGTCACGATTCGGCGCTTCTGCGCATACGCAAAGCACGATTTAATGCCTCTGTGCATGTGTGAGCGCCAAAACCAGGAAGTAACCTGTTCCGGTACTTCCGGGTTCAGCGCGGTGCGCAACCCGAAAACGCACAACCTGAAGCATCTGTAACCCGAGGTATGACTGTATTTTATTCCCCTGGCACTGTTGTAATGTGCAAAAACAGCCACCGATGAGTTTCCTTGCATTGCATGCTTCCGATTTGTCCCTCCTGAGCTCCCGCTTCTGAGGCTGCTCGCTTGGCCTGGGGCATGGTGCTTAAGCTAGCTGAGGCCATGCAGAATAAAGCCCTTTCCTGTTGTTTAAAAAGACTTGCACCTTTTCTTGTGAATGAGCTGTGCACTGCTGTCTTGGGCATGGTGCAGCATATGGACTCCCCTTCCTTCTTTCCCATGGACTCGTAGAAACCCTGCTGCAGGCTTGGGCTAAGAGCCACACCAGGAAATGCAGAGAACTCTGATGTTACCAAACCTGCGTGGAGAGCCTGACTATGTAACAAGTCTTTTCCGCAGAGAGCACATACAGTGGTACCTTGGTTCTCAAACACATTGGTAGTCAAATGCCTTGGTTCTCAAATTCCAAAAACCTGGAAGTAAGTGTTCTGGTTTCAGAATGTTTTTCGGAAGCCGAACGTCCGATGCAGTTGTCATTTATTGTTTCTGGGGCACCTGCACCAATCAGAAGCTGCGCCTTGGTTTTCGAACATTTCAGAAGTCAAAGACTTCCGGAACTGATTAAGTTTGGCGCTTTTGTTTTTGCTATTTATTTTGCGTTTTTGTTTTTGAGGCTTTTTCGGTTAATTTGTTTTTGTGACTGTGTGGAGCTACTGATTGATTGATTGATTGATTGATCGTGTGGCTGTGGAAATGGATAAAAGCCCCCCCCATCCAAACAATGACTAGCATCAGTGCAGGTGAGAACAAAAAACTGATTTTTATTTTTATCATCTGCAATACTGTCTTATTTATTTTATAGTACAGTACATTGATTATTGCTTTCATTTTATGGATCCATGGTCTCGTTAGATAGTAAAATTCATGTTAAATTGCTGCTTTAGGGGTTGTTTTTAAAAGTCTGGAATGGATTAATCCGTTTTGCATTACTTTCTATGGGAAAGGGCGCCTTGGTTTTGGAACGCTTTGGTTTTGGAATGGACTTCTGGAATGGATTAAGTTTGAGAACTAAGGTACCACTGTATTCAACTCCCTGCATCTCGGTGATCATGCAACTTTCTCACCTCCATTTAATGTCCATACACAGCAACCCTGTTGCATGCATCAAAGCAGAAGTCCTCATTTCAATGCCAGTTTCATTTCAATTCCCTTTCTTCTTACACAAGCTCCTCTTCTGCTGGGCCAATGCAAAACCTCTGCATTTCTCAGTCTTGCCCCTATTTCACTTTTGCCAACACACACACACACACACACCCCTACCCCAGATTTCCTGCATAAGAATACTTGTGCATTCAGAGTGCTTTGTGTAACCTTATTTCATTTACTGAAATCTTTTAAAGCCACTTTTACCCCTGTTTTACCCTTCACCGCTGCACAACATCGACTTTCTGCAAAACTCCTTCCCTTCAACCGAACATCCCATTTTCCAGCAGCAAAAAAGGAACAATTTCTCCCCTTTGATTCTCCTGCCTGGGTGCTTTGATCATTCTGTTTCCGCACCTCACAAAGGGACAAAGTGGTGGTGAAAATTAAGAAGGGAAAAGCCGGGGGGGGGAGCCATTTGCTTTGAGGGGGAGAGACTTCGCAATTAATAGTGCCTAGATAAGAAGATATTTGCTAGCAGACGGCGGCTGTTAATGGAAGTGTTCAATTGGGAGGCTGTGAGGTGCCCATTAATGTTTGAAAAAAAAGATAATAGAAGTCATAAATAGGTGGTGTTATTAACTGGAAATTTTGTGTCAGCTAAAATCTGACCCTTTTGTCTTTTATTTTGCTGGAGAGAGCGAGAGCTTCTAATCTGATTCGGGGAAATATATATGATTCAAGACATGAAAGGAGGGCTCACTTCTTGCCAACTTTTCACAAGCACACTGCAGCTTGCCCACTGAGCCACGAGCAAGTAAGACACCTGTGAAACTGGAATGAAATTGTCGCCCTACTTGGGTGTTCACATGAGAACAATCATGCATTAAAGAGGGCAGGGCTGGATTTAGGTTTGATGAGGCCCTAAGCTACTGAAGGTAACGGGGCCCTTTATATGTCCAGCTGTCCTTTGTCAACAACAAATTGTCACTGTTGCTTTTGTCTTGAATATATGCTATATGGTTATTTATGGACTTAATAGGTGTCTAAAGCTATTTGCACATGTTGCCGTGCAACCAGTCCATGCGGAATGTAGGCACCCTATATATAGAAAGGAGCAAACCAGTGATATTTTAGGGAGCAGGCTAGCAGGCAAGGCCCATGACTTACATCATAGGCGCCTACACAACACAAAACACTGTTGCTGCATGTAGGTTTTATTTTATTTGTTTTTTAGGACCCACGTACCTATGGGACCGCCACTCCTGATATGCCCCATGGAGGACCTTAAGGTCCACAAATGACAACATTTTGGAGGTCCCAGGTCACAAGGTGGTTAGATTGGTCTCAACTAGGGCCAGGGCCTTTTCAGTACTGGCCCCGACTTGGTGGAACGCTCTGTCACAAGAGACTAGGGCCCTGCGGGACTTGACATCTTTCCGCAGGGCCTGCAAGACAGAGCTATTCCGCCTGGCCTTTGGCTTGGACTCAGTCTGGCCCTTAAGTTTCCCTCCCCTTATGGTTTTGATCTATGGGCTACTATTAAAATGAGGCTGCATTTTACATTGGTTTATATTTATATTTTTATATTTATATTTTTTAATTGTAATTTTACTGGTGTTAGCCGCCCTGAGCCTGGCTCTGGCCAGGGAGGGAGGGGTATAAATAAAAAATTATTATTATTAATTATTATTATTATCTTATATTTTAGAAATGTACAGTACATCCAGTTCTTTCCCCTTTAAATTTTTTTGGGGCCCCCAAGAGAGTGGGTCCCTAAGCTATAGCTTCTTTAGCTTATACGTAAATCCGGCCCTGATTAGAGGGTGGCCCACTATCCAGCCAGCAACTGGGAGTTAGACTGGTGCTGGCTGAGGTGAGCCCTTACTCCACCAGTTACAGAAAAAGCTGGGCTTTCGTATCTCCCACCTCAAAATCGGGAAGCAGCACTTTAAAGCAGAAGGGCACAGCAAATGAAAACAGAAGTTCATAAGAAAGCGAGAACATCTTGGTTGGAGGGTGGGCGGGTTATCATCCCTGACGTATTTATTGTGCCATGTTGCAACTTTTCTCTTCATTGCACCGTGCACCAACCCCACCTCACCTGCAATCCATATTCTCTCCTCAACTTGTTTCCCTTTCTCTGCTTTTTCCTTCATTGATCACGGAAGGAATTTGCCTTTAATAGGCCATTTGCTTTCTACAATTCCCCTTCCCCAAGCCAAGCAAAATGCAAGAGAACTTCAGGGAGGTGGTTTATTATTAGGATAATTTATTGCGATGGAGCCAGTTGGGAGGCCTTGGGAAGAAGAAGAAGAAGAAGAAGAAGAAGAAGAAGAAGAAGAAGAAGAAGAAGAAGAAGAAGAAGAAGAGTTTGGATTTGATATCACGCCTTTCACTCCCTTTAAGGAGTCTCAAAGCCGCTAACATTCTCCTTTCCCTTCCTCCCCAACAACAAACACTCTGTGAGGTGAGTGGGGCTGAGAGACTTCAGAGAAGTGTGACTGGCCCAAGGTCACCCAGCAGCTGCATGTGGAGGAGCAGGGACGCGAACCCGGTTCCCCAGATTACGAGACTACCGCTCTTAACCACTACACCACACTGGCTCTCTCTGCACGATAAGCATTTTTAATTTTCCGTCTCCTTCCTCTGCCCCGTGAATCTCCTGGCCTTCAAAAGTGGCATTAGCCCTTCACGAAACTTCTGAGGATTTTTCTGGGCCCTGCCCTCCTAGATCCACCATTCCTTTCTCAAGCTCTCTGTCAAAACCCAATAGACATCTGAGACCATCTTTCCCCATATATCCTCTGTCTTTCAATGTCTTCCTCCCCATTCTCCTGAGAGGCTGTTTCTGGTTTCACTTGCCCTCCCATCACAGAGATGTGCTAAAAAAAAAAAGAAATAAGAACTTGCATCACAGAAGAGGGCACCAGTTTGTGTATGGCAGTTTATATGTATTGCCTCTAACTTAGGACTCAGCTATACAGCTGCAAATAAAATGTTTTCAATGTGTTGTAACGTGCAATATACAAATTTGACACTAGGTGGTGATAGTGAGCTATGCCAAATTCAATGCATTTTTCAAAACTTTTTTTTTAAAAAAAGCATTTTCACAGCGTTTTTTATATGTGTGTAGATTCCACCTTAGAAATGATTGCTGCAAATAATCCCCAACTGCCACCTCAACTGTGTATGGGCAGTTTTAAGGCCTCTCCTGAGTGTCTTTAAAGCAGACTTGGCCTGAACAGAGGACATTTTCAAGTAGAGAATTGTCCTTTTCAAACTCTTCAAAACAGAGGGCTGTCCTCTGTAAAGTAGGGCATATAGCCACCCCAGATATGCTGTTTCAGGGGGGAAAATGGCTACAGGGGCTGGCAAGCCAGAAACCTTTGCAATGGGTGGGTTGTGATCAACACAGGGTGCAGCGAGTCAGAGTTCAGTACATGTTTGCTGGCTGAGGTAAAATATAAATCTCACATGCTCCATCCCTTTAAAAGCTGGCTATTTCGTGAGGGATGGCTGCCGACTGCTCACTTGGCCTCATGGTTGCCCGATAGTGCATTTCGAATCCTTTTCCAGGACCTCAAAAGTCTCAGTTGTTGCTGACAAGTCACATACGAGGGGAGGGAAATTGTACTCAAAGCTGCCTCCTTTTTATCACACAGCAGCACAGCAGCCATTCCACCTCACGGAAGTGCCTCAAAGGACTGTGGTGGCCATGCTTTGTGGCAATTTCTCATCCTCGCATAAAACAGCAACAAAGCCAGACGTATCAGCCGTCGCTCACGAATGATCTAGGCTTTAAAGCAGAGCTCTCCGAACTTTTCACGTTGGCGGCACACACTTTTTAGACCTGCATCATTTCACAACAAAGTACAGTGGTACCTCGGGTTAAGTACTTAATTCGTTCTGGAGGTCCGTTCTTAACCTGAAACTGTTCTTAACCTGAAGCACCACTTTAGCTAATGGGGCCTCCTGCTGCCGCTGTGCTGCCGTAGCCCGATTTCTGTTCTTAACCTGAAGCACTATTTCTGGGTTAGCGGAGTGTGTAACCTGAAGTGTATGTAACCTGAAGCGTATGTAACCCGAGGTACCACTGTAATTCAGACCTTAAAAAACCTTGCGCCTGCCCCTCCTCAGTTTGTCCCAGGCAGCTTCCATCTTGCTTCCTCCTCAGTTTCCCCTCATTTCTCTCCACATTGCACAAAGAAGTCTGACTCACCTCCTGTGTGATGCATAATTTCCTGTTATGTGGCCGGAGCCGTCACAGCCGGGCGTTGGGCACCTGAAGAAGGATAAAAGAAAGAGAAGTAGCTGAGGAACAAAGTTGCAAACCGATGGTAGCATTCAAGTCAATCTACGTCAAATGACACCGGCACGACTGCTGTCTACCTGTTTGTCTTCAGCTTCCACAGCAAAACAAGGATAAAATGATTTTGAAGACAATTGATTTGCCATACATGTTTGGGGTCTCCCTCTCTCACTACTGAGCTATTTGTCAGTGTTCCAGGCCTTACATGTGTTATGTACTAAAGTTCTCACCCTGGGCCAGCAGGGGGATACTGTAGATAGTTATGCAAATAAGGGATCGAAAGTGACGTTCAGTGATTGGATAGTTTTAGAAAATTGTTACAGTTACGTTGTACTGGAGCTCTATATAAGCAGGCTGACTGAGCCCTTCAGTTCAGTTCTGGCCTGTGAATAAACAAGAGCTGTTTGAAGAATCGCTGTGTCGTCTGATATGTTCACCCATAACTTAACAACATGGATTTCCAGGCAGTATCAAAGAAGAAAATGCAAAAATAACAGAAGTAGATGCACAATCCTATTCAATGCTCCGTGGCTATGGCTATAGGATGGGTATGGGAAGCCTGGTGAAAACGAGAGGATTAAAACTTGCGCTGGAACGAAAAATGCAACCATTTCCCTACGCTCATCTTTACCAAATTCAAATTTCAATGTAAGCAAACAGTCTTTATTCAGTTGTACGGAATACTAGTCTAGGGAGCAAAGCTCTCCTCCAACGGAAACCGCCAGTACAACTTGAAATTCATTGTTCTTATCAGTAAGAAAATGTTTTCGAATACGAAGCAGAAATTTCTGGTGCTTCGCTCACCTGTCTTCCTCTTTAATGCTGTAATAGGCAGAAGGGGGACAGACAACTCTGACCTGATGCCCTGCAGGGCTCAAGTTCTGAGAAGCAAACCTTGAATTTGGTTTCATTGCTAAGTTTAGTTGCTTAAGAGGAACATGATGCATCCTCCCATTTCCACCTCGTTGCTTCTTCACTGTCACTGATGTATAGAAATGTAAGCTTTGCCACTCATAACTCTTAGTATTTGCTACGCTGTCTCTGCATATCATGGGCACCTATGCTTCATCTCACAAGGGGATGGTGCTTTTTTGCTTCCCGCCTTTTGAATGTTGTTGTAACCCTCCAAATGTTGCGGAAGTACAACCGATTGAGGCTGTTGGGAATTGGTCTCCAACAAGAACTGGAGGGCAACATGTTTGGTGCCCATTGTTGAAGGAGATGCAAATGTTGGGATTTGCCACCAAAGTAGCCACATTCTCATCTTTTCCTTTAGTAGTAATGCTTGATGTACAAGTGTAGGAGCTTTGTCACTGAATTGTAGCTAGCCATGAAAGGTCAAGCCACCTAAACTTGGATCACCCACACCTCCTCTGTTTTGGTCTTGGCATCCTGGAGTACTGATGGATATCAGATTTCCTGCTTTGAGTCTTGAGAATGACAAGTGCACACCAGCTTTTTAGGATCTACTCTACTTGCCCTGAAAAGGGGGAGGAGCTAGAAAAGGTGCCCTATTCACACTGTGATCAGCTCCTGCCCAGAAACCAATGTCCCCATTGTGGAAGGATGTGTGGATCCAGAATTGGCCTCTACAGTCACCTACGGACTCATTGTTAAAACCGTGTTTATGGAAGACAATCTTACTCGGCTACGAGTGATTGCGAAGAAGAAGAAGTATTCTACTACCCGTGCAACATATTTTGGCTTTCTCTGTGGTGGAAGTTGTGTTGATATCTCCATTTATGAGTCAAACCCAATACTGATGGAGTCCCAGACTCCACAGATCTGTTTCCCACGCCCTTTACTTTTCCTTTCTCTTCTCTAAGACCGTAATCTTTTCCGACTTTAAGTGAAAGACACCTGACAACATCCTCAGAATCAGACAATGCTCCTAAGAACACACATTTGTACAGATACATGGAAACAAATGCAGCATTGATCATAAGACAAAATACTAAACCTTTTCCGGTCACGGGGTGGGGTGAGGGAGAAATTGAGTTTAATTCAGTTCACAGTTTCAGGTCTGCTCTTATTTGATCCAAACGCTTTCTCCCATTTCAGCTTTGCAATGAGAAACAACTGAGTAAGGGCACCCTGGCCTTTGACATTCGAGGTGTATGTTTTTGAAGACACGCCCTATTCTGGTGACTGTAATTTGTTCTCTAAACCGTTTTTAATGTTGTATTTTAAATGGCTGTGACCCACCCTGGGACCTTAGGGCAACGGGCAGGTAATGAATCACAATCACCACCGTAATTTCACTCTCTTGATTCAAAGTAATACATTGGAAGGGAACACAGTGCACAGAATGCTGTTTCTGCTAGCAGAGAGCAGGTACTTCTTAAAATATTTCAAGTTTGAAGAGGTGCAGCCCACACAGTGCTAAATATTTTGGGACATGTTCTAAAGAACTGTAACAAAACATTGACCATTCCAGGACTAAATGACTAAATGGCTGGATGACTAAAATCTCATCTAGCATCTTGAATGGGGAACGTGGTGGGAGACTTGAGGGTAGCAATAATTTGGGGACACAGGGATTATATTCTGCTTCATCTTGCACTAAGGCTCCCCAAGCAACTATTCACAACTCCTCTGGAGTAATTAACACCGTATTAAGACACTTGGCAGTTCCTGGAGGTTGATTTGAATCAGGGCCACACGTACCTGTGTGAAGAACATTGAATGCAAGTATATAACTTGCTTTCTCAAGGCTTGTTTTGTTGACATTTGATGACTTGCTGCCGAATGAGTGAAATGAAAGCACCGAAACTAATGTGGTTGAGGCACTGTGACTTGGAATGAAAGAATGAACTCTAATGTGCACAGAATTGTGATCTGCTTCTCTTTCCCCGCAGTGTTATTAAATATCCTGTCAAGACGTTTTGGTCCTATTATTGTATTTTTATTGATATTTGTAAACTGCTCTGGGTAGTTTCCCCTCCGTTTTGGCTGAAGAGTGGGGTATTTTAAAAATAAAATAAAAATAAAAAATAAAATAAAAGTGAATCATTCAATCATCTCTGAGGGGAAAAGAAGTCTACCAGGCTGGGAAGAACTTACCTTTTGGGGGAAATGAGATGGAACCAATGTATGAAATTGGGCTATGGTGAAATCAGCAGCAAGCTGCGTTTGGGCACATTCTAGGCAACAGCACAGTTCAGCTGCGTCTGGCTTTTTAACCATATATTGCGGGTGATTCCAGACAGGGGCTCAATATTGCAAATGGGCGGTTCAGATATCGCAAGCAGGTTGTTGGCTTAAACCGTCCTCTGCCCCACAATAAGTATCTGTCTGAAATCACCCTGGAAGCACTTTGTGTTCATGTGCAAAGAAATACCGTATTTTTCGCTCTATAGGTCACACTGTATGATAAGACGCACCTAGTTTGGGGGGGAGGAAACAAGAAGAAAAAAATTCTGAATCCCAGAAGCCAGAACAGCAAGAGGGATCTGGCTTCTGGGATAGCCTCTTGCTGTTCTGGCTTCGGGGACAGCCTTTGAAGCCTCCGCAGGGCAGCAAGGTGCCTTCACCCCGCTGCCCTGTAGAAGCTTTGCGCAGCTAACCCCAAGCTAGAACAGTGAGATGGAGCGCTGCGCAGCGCTCTGTCTCCCTGTTTTGGCTTTGGGCTTAGCCGCGCAGCCTGCATTCGCTCCATAACACACACACACATTTCCCCTTACTTTTTAGAAGGGAAAAAGTGCGTCCTATAGAGCGAAAAATACAGTAACTTGTTTGGGGATTATTCCAGAGGAGGACCTTCATTTCTTAAACATCCCAGTGCACTTTAGAAATAAACTATCCCTTGTTTAATTATATTTTGAGGGCTACATTCCCCCCCAAAATAATTACTTAGGTTTCACCAAATGGCGCTTATTTCCCAACAAGAATGTATTTTTTAGTATTAGAATGGATACATACTTAGCACAATACCCCCCTCTCTCCAAACTGATTCACATAAGTACATTTTGGATTCAGCCTCCATCCATTCTTACTATTTCTCCCTTGTTTGCATAGGTTGAATGTTAATGGAGTACAAGTCTCTCAACTATTCCAGCCTAGATTCCAGTTTAGTTCACCATGGCAAACCATTCCTGATGGAATAGTACTGGTTGGTCGAACTGGATAGCTGGACATTCAGTTCAGGGTTAGCCTGACCGAAAAACATCAAAAGTCACAATGGAGAGAAAAAATTAAGCCCTCAAAGCAGTCATGTCAATTGACGTCCGCTGAGAAACAAGTGTTAAAACAACTGTTCATGTGAAGTAACCAGTCATGTGAATGTGAAAACAGGACTGACGGAAATACAACCAAATTACTGATTTTCCTCGCTTACTGGAGACCTTTACATTCACGCTTGAAAAATGCATGTTTTCTTCCTCTTAGATCCCCCATTAAAATTTTTCTTTTGCAAACAGAATTCCTCCTAAAAGTTAACATACCACCCAAGTGCAATTCACCTGATTTGGCTTCGTATAAAGTATGAACGGATAGTTTGAGCGGTCATTAATTTACTGTTGTCAACATGATGAGAAAGCCATCTTCAGATGGGGGGAACCGGTATGAATATTTTGGGCTTCACTAAGCTGTTCCTCAAGTAAAGAGGAAAGGCCCTCTGTAAATCTTGCACAAACCCCTTTCACAAATCACCCTTTTTTCTCAGCCTGTGGCAGAAAGTTAATCAACCTGTCTGGGGGTGGGATGGGGTGGGAAATAGTACTGCTTTATTATCCAAGAAAATTTCTGGCAATGTTGCAATCTCCAAAAGACCATGAAGAGAGAAGTGTGAGGGGGGAAAAAGAAAGACACATCTCCAGGATAGCCAATAAAAAATATAAAAAATCTGCCTGGAGTTCAAAGGAATATATATATCGGAAGATTCTAAGCCAATGATCTCCTAGCAGCAATTGAATATTATTCAACATGTTGCGTATCTCCCAGCTCAATATTGTTTTGTTTGCATTGGCAGTTTAAGATCATTTTTTTTAAACTCACAGGCAGGTTTCTTATTAGCCTTTTTCTAAAGGAAAAGTGCAGAGGGAAGGGAGAAAAAGGCAGAGAGGTAGCGAAAAGGGGAGAGAGAGAGAGATTCAAGTTTAGCGCAAACATACTTGAGGTCAGCAGAGTGGGCAGCCATGAGATTTCTGAGGCTCTTGTCAGCAAGAGGGCAACCAGAAAGGCTGAAAAAGAAGAGATAGAATATTTGGGTAAGCTAAAAAAAAAAGAAAAAAGGTAGGGGAGGTAAAAGAAAAGGGGAAGAGGGAATAGAACCAAAGTATCCACACTATTTTTATATTTTTTTTAAAAGAGAGATCTTTAAGAGATTGTCAGAGCCTGAAAGAATAGCGTAGGTAAGGTCAACTAACCTGCGGTGAGAGGCATAATTCCCCGTGATGTGTCCGCTGCCATCACAGCCTGGGGTAGGGCAACTGAACAAAAATAATTATGGGGAAAAAAACGTGAGTGGCAAAAAAAATTAAAGAAACCAGTAAGATTCATGCATATGTAAAAAAATTTAAAAATATAAAAAGGGAGAAGAAAATCCTTCTTCTGTAGAAATCGGGGAGAAAAATTACCATAGGGATTTTTTTTTTTAGGAGTCCAACCACGCTTCTTTTGTAAGCACCATTGATTAGGAAATTTGGCATCTTGTCAGCAGGATTATATATATTTTTATATACAGCTATATAAATTGCATACACTGGCTAAGGAATTTTGTGTGGGGGGATGTAACTGACTGACATCTTAAGGGCACCCCCCCACCACGTTGCTTCCCCCCTTTCCTTTTTATAAAATCAGTATACAATGATTTAAAAGATTTAGGACGAGAACGCTTGAAGGATTGCCTGCACACATATGCACCTACTATACATTGAGATGTATAGTAAAGAATTTTCTCAGGTGAGGCAGGTAGCAAGCATGGAAAGGACATTCTCAGTGTTGATCTCCCAGCCATGGGATACTTTTCCAAGAAAGGCTTGCCTAGTTCCTACACAGTTGCATTTTTGGCACCAGGTAAAAAAACACAATAAAACAATAAAACACTCAATTTTCAGCCTTAAGTTTTAATTCTGTTGACTGCTTCTATGCTTTTTGTGACATCCTGCCTTGGTGTGCTCTGGTCCATGGGGTCACGAAGAGTCGGACACGACTAAACGACTAAACAACAACAACAGCCTTGTTTTATCGGTACAGCGGTACCTCGGTTCTCGAACATCTCCTTTGTCAAATGTTTTGGAACCTGAACGCTGAAAACCCGGAAGTAAACGCTTCCGTTTTCGAACGTGCCTTGGAAGTCGAAGAACTTCCGCTGAGTTTTTTCTTCTTCAGTTTTCTCCATTGACTTTTCAGACCGCCCTTTGCACCTCGGTTGCCGAACGCTTCGGAAGTCAAATGGTCTTCCGGACAGATTACGTTCGACAACCGAGGTACCACTGTATTTTAATGGTTTTGCTGGGTTCCCTGTCCCCTTTTTTTTCATGTAAACCAGGCCTGTCCAACCGGTCTTCCTCCCCCCAAAAAGTTCAACAACTTTGGTCAGTCGAATGGGTAGATCACTGCCAGGTTTTTTTTATAACGGGAGTAGATCACAGTCTCTTGGGAGTTGGACATGCCTGATGTAAACCATCTCGGGACATGAAGGAAAGGCAGTTTTATGAATGTCCATAATTAATGCTGGTGCTCACTTTTAAACTTTTTAAACTGCAGTGAGATTTCCTGGGCCTGCTCCCTGCTTGACCCTCTAGAAAAAGCTGGGATGACACACATGGGCAGGTCCTGTGTTGTGTTTATGAAGGACTGGGATGGGAGGCAAGCCACTGAATGGACAGCAGTTCCCCCCTTTTTAAAAATTCATGCATTGTGTCCTATTGCTTCCTTAAGCCAGAGGTGGAGCTGGGAGAATGGTGTCTTGTTTTCATCTAGTTCATTATTTCGCTTACGGCGGTAGTCCACCAAATGCCTCTGGGAAGCTTGGATGCAAGGCACAAGAACATTCCCCTATTGTTTGTTCCCAGGATATGGAATTCAGAGATGTGGTACCTCTGGACACAGAGTTTCTATTAAGCTGACATGGCCGACAGGAGGGGCTTGGATGGACAAGCAAGGAAAAGAGCAGATAGGTGGTCCTGAAGAAAAGTAAAAGACTCCTGGGAAATGATATATAATGAATTGAAAAAGATGTTTAAGGTAAGGTAAAGGTAAAGGTACCCCTGCCCGTACGGGCCAGTCTTGACAGACTCTAGGGTTGTGCGCCCATCTCACTCAAGGGGCCGGGGGCCAGCGCTGTCCGGAGACACTTCCGGGTCACGTGGCCAGCGTGACATCGCTGCTCTGGCGAGCCAGAGCCGCACACGGAAATGCTGTTTACCTTCCCACTAGTAAGCGGTTCCTATTTATCTACTTGCACCCGGGGGTGCTTTCAAACTGCTAGGTTGGCAGGCGCTGGGACCGAACAACGGGAGCGCACCCTGCCGCGGGGATTCGAACAGCCGACCTTTCGATCGGCAAGCCCTAGGCGCTGAGGCTTTTACCCACAGCGCCACCCGCGTCCCTGATGTTTAAGGTAACCTTCGCTAAAAAACCAGAAGCCTTTTTACTTGCACTAACAGGGGATGGAATACCTAGGGAGCTAAAAAGGTTATTTATGTATGCTGCTTGCCCGAACTGGAAACAGGAGAAGACACCAAAAAAAGAAGAACAGGCAACTAAGATGATGGACTATGCCGAAATGGCAAAGATGACCACAAAGATCAGAGATCAAGATGGGAAAAAAGTTTGAGCAGGAACGGAATAAATTTATAGGCTATTAAAAAGACCACTGTAAATATATTAAAACGTTAGCAGGTTTGACATAACATTTATGTAATTAAATAATTGGAAATTAAGATAAACAAGAGGGAAAACAAGGATTTGGAGATAAAAAGACATGCAAGAAATTATGTGGGAAAAGATCGGAACCCAGGGGAGGAGAGGGGGCAAGTCTATATTGTTTCTTTTTTTCTTTTTTGGAAAAGCATTGAATTTATGAATTCTGGGGTTATAAAATTTGAAAATAAAATACCGTATTTTTTGCTCTATAATACTCACTTTATCCCTCCTAAAAAGTAAGGGGAAATGTGTGTGCGTCTTATGGAGCGAATGCAGGCTGTGCAGCTATCCCAGAAGCCAGAACAGCAAGAGGGATTGCTGCTTTCACTGCGCAGCGATCCCTCTTGCTGTTCTGGCTTCTGGGATTCAGAATATTTTTTTTCTTGTTTTCCTCCTCCAAAAACTAGGTGCGTCTTGTGGTCTGGTGCGTCTTATAGAGCGAAAAATACGGTATATTAAAAAAGGAAAAGAGCAGGTAGCGAGTCAAGATTTGGGTGGGTGGATCTGAGGAAGAGATATCGCATTTGAGAAGCTTGCCAGGATGGGTGAGACTTGAGTGAATCTGCAGTAGGAACAAATAAGGCAGTTTTCGGTCTCTTTACAACAACAGCACTTGCACAGCATAAGCCAGACTCCATTCTCACCCAGGTGCCCCTTGATGGTGGCCAGGGCCAGATTTAGGTTTGATGAGGCCTTAAGCTACTGAAGGTAATGGGGCCCCTTATATGTCCAGCTGTCCTTTGTCAACAACAAATTGTCGCTGGTTTTTTTGTTGAATATATGCTATATAGTAATCTGTGGACCTAAAAGGTATCTAAAGCCATTTGCACATGTTGCCATGCAACCAGTCCATGCAGAATGTAGGCACCCTTTATATAGAAATGAGCAAACCAGGGATATTTTAGGGAGCAGGCTAGCAGGCGGGGCCCATTAATTACATCACAGGAGCCTATACAACACGAAACACTGTTGCTGTATGTAGGTTTTATTTTGGAAATGTACATCCAGTTTTTTCCCCTTTAATTTTTTTTTATGCCCCCAAGAGAGTGGGACCCTAAGCTATAGCTTGTTTAGCTTATACGTAAATCCGGCACTGATGGTGGCTCACATAGGGATGAAAGTCCTCTTTTTCCTAGATGTTACTTGCTTGTGGCAATTGGGTTCTGCACTGTGCACCAGCACGAGGGTTATGGGCGATTTTTGTAATTGTTAGCGCTTGCATTTTTTTAAAAAAAGTACCAAATCCATGCTTGTGAACAGCAATGGAATACAATTCTCTCTCTCTCTATAAAGCGGACTGAACATGGAAGCACAATGCCAGACGCTGCTGCAGCTGCTAAAACCAATCCACTGGATTGCACTGTCTTGGAACAAAAACGTTGTAGGAATCCTATACAGTAGCACCTCGGCTTAGGTAACCCTCTGGTTATGTAATCTTCACGTTACGAAAGCTGCAAACCTGGAAGTATCGGACCGGGTTTCGCCGTGCGCATGTGCGCAGAACAGTGATCTTCGGGTTGCGGAAACCTTGGGATCCGCCCGGACCTACGGAACGGATCCCATTCGCAACCGGAGGTACCACTGTAATTTTCCACTTCTTCCGGCAGTTTGGGAATCTGCCGACATGTTTAATAATAATAATAGTAATAATAATTATAATAATAATATTCAAGGCCATGTTAGGGAGGAATGTGTGTACGTTGTCTGGGAGGAAGCGAGATCTGTTTTTCTCAGGCAAAGTGTTCCTCAAGTGGTATCAGAAGGAAACGTTTCAGAATTGACAGATGACTATTACATAAAGATGAAAGAGGATTTACTCTACTCGACTATTTTGAGGACAGGTTATAGCAATGTATAAAAGCCACAGCAGGAATTGGTAACTGAGCATGTGCAGGGAGAAGGGATGAAAGTATTTTGAAATGATAGTTGGAAAAAGTTATTTTATTGGAAGCAGCAAAGGAGGGAGGAAAATAGAGGGGGCATCGGGGGGAGTCAGCTTTTAAATTTGTATTAATTTGGTGACAATTTGTTAAACATTATGTAAAATCCATAAAAATAATTGGCATGCATATCTATCTATCTGTCTATCTATATATAATTTACACATTTTTTTAAAAACCCATCTACCTTCAACACAACAAATCTGAAAATAAATTGCAGCTTGATTTCATTGTGCCCAATCTAAGAAAAATGCACATTTATTTATAACATTATTTTATTCTGCCTTGACCTTCAAAATGTCCCCTTAGGTGCTTTGCAGAGTAAGAATTGTACAGTACAAAAACTTTAAAAGGAGATTAATTCTACAACATTATTAAGACTTCAATGAAGGAAAAGTGGCAATTTCAATAAGTTCCAGAACATAAGTCTTTTATATCTTTTGCAGTTCATAAAGTTTTTATTTCAGTGTACCTTTTATTATGTGGATATTTTTTTGGGGGGGGGGGAGAGGGGGCAAAGCACATTAGCGGGTGAATGAGCCAGTATCTGTTCGGAAGCAGAGATGATCTTGGTGTGAATTCTTCCTTTGTTTGATTTCAGCTGGGTTTCAAATGCAGATCCCCCCCAACCCCCCCCAAATTTCTACTTTTTGCATGCATATAAAATACAATTTAATTACATCTAACAAGTAACGAGGAATGAAACACGAGATGTTGTGTTGGCAGGGTTCAAGCCTGCTCCTGTTTCCTGTAAAGTGAAAGGCTGGCCAGTCCCATTTCTAAGTCTCTCCTGCCCCATTTCTGGTCAGATTTCTAATGGATTACACTTCCTGGAAAGGCATACTTAAAAATAAAAAGTACCCACAAGGGGTTCTGAGGGTTTTGCTGCCTTTAACCCAGACCCCACCCCATTTTTGTGGTGGATGGCAAGATGGAGCTCAACATCTTCTTAGCCTGTTATGCAGCTCCTTAGAGCTTTCAAAGTGTTTCCATTTTCCCACATCTTTACGGCAACCATGTAAGGCAGGAAGTCTTCCAGTATGCAATATTACCCGCATATTTCTGGGGGTGAGTGGGTGGGTCCAGGGCTGAAAATGTGTGTACCTTGCCCAAGTCTACTCACACGGTGAGATCGTGGCTGTGGTGAGATCTGAAACTAAGGCTCACAGCTAACGTTCTTAGTTACTGCACTGCAGCAAAGAGGTGAGCTTTCTGAATGGTCTTACCATTTATATATAAAATAATAATTTATATAAAAATAATAATTTATATAAAAATAATAATGTTGTTGCCCTGAGTTAAAAGTTGACTATAACTGTGTAGACATTCTGTTTCTACATTCTACTGGACACTTACTCATAAAGTGTCAGGTCAGTTATTTAGCCAAAGAAGAATACAAGGAATTCAGGGAGGGACATGATCTGGGTATGGCGGGAGCTGTAGGAGAGCATGGAAAAACAAGGTGTGGCGGAACAAACCATTTACTCAAGGTCACTTTGGGGCAGCGACGCGGACTTATAAAAAATATTGGGGGGGCCCGGGAAAGCTCATGAATAATAAATAAGCTCATGAATATGCAAATAAAGTGGCGCCGCCTCCTCGTGAGCGAATAGGGGAGAGCGTGCTGCGCCTATTAATCAGCTCCAAAGGAAATTGGGTGGAGCTTTTGCTCGGGAGGGAGGGCAGGAGGCATGCAGCCCGCCCCCCCTGTGCATTTTGGGCTGGGGGAGGGGCGGCGATGGCGCTCTGCTGGAGGGGCGCCGGAGATTATTGGGGGGGCGGAGCCCCCCCAAACGAATTTTTGAGGGGGCTCGGGCCCCCTCAAGCCCCATGGAGTCGGCGCCTATGCTTTGGGGCATCTCATGTGGCCTGAACACCCAGCACAAACACCTGTTGGGCACCTCCTGACTGCCAGTCCTCCTGGCCACAGGCTTATCTGGTGGCACCATACAAACCAGCCGCCATTTTGAACTTCCACAAATGCCCCATTGGCTTCCCAGATCCAGCTGCTGCCAATAAGCCTGAATCAGCGAGGAGATACTGATGTGGAACTGGCTCTACCGTTTCTGAAACCTGTAGCAAGCCATCCCTACTGAACAGCTGAGGGCTGTACTGGCTAGACTGGGATGGGTCCCATGCCACTGCTAGGCCAGAAATAGCTATGAAATCATTATCCAGCTACCACCAAAAGATCACTGGGAAGAGACAAATGTGTATGGGGAAGACAGGATGATCCAGGGACTCCTTGACATTACACTCTCCTCTGTGCATTTTTCAGGTCTCCCTATGGGTAATGGAGAGGGACGCGGGTGGCACTGTGGGTTAAACCGCAGAGCCTAGGACTTGCCGATCAGAAGGTCGGCAGTTCAAATCACCGCGACAGGGTGAGCTCCCATTGCTCGGTCCCTGCTCCTGCCAACCTAGCAGTTCGAAAGCACGTCTAAGTGCAAGTAGATAAATAGGTACTGCTCCAGTGGGAAGGTAAACGGCGTTTCCGTGCGCTGCTCTGGTTCGCCAGAAGCAGCTTAGTCCTGCTGGCCACAAGACCCGGAAGCTGTACGCCGGCTCCCTCAGCCAGTAAAGCGAGATGAGCGCCGCAACCCCAGAGTTGGCCACGACTGGACCTAATGGTCAGGGGTCCCTTTACCTTTAAGGGTAATGGCAGATGGGCATCCTTATTGATTTGCTACCTTGGCATTCAGAAACGACTGGTTTGCCACTGTGGTAAGCAAACTGGCCTCTTTAAGAAACCAACCTGGCAATTACAAGAGCTTGGTGAGTTTCCCCAAAGAAATGGGATACTTCCATTTCCATTGCATGCTATTGCATAATGAGCAGGTTCAATAAAGTCCCTCTTCTTAAGGGCTAAAGGTAAAGGGACCCCTGACCGTTAGGTCCAGTTGCGGACGACTCTGGGGTTGCGGCGCTCATCTCGCTTTACTGGCCGAGGGAGCCGGCGTACAGCTTCCGGGTCATATGGCCAGCATGACGAAGCCGCTTCTGGCGAACCAGAGCAGCGCACGGAAATGTCGTTTACCTTCCCGCCAGAGCAGTACCTATTTATCTACTTGCACGTTGACGTGCTTTCGAACTGCAAGGGACTGAGCAGGGACTGAGCAGGGAGCTCACCCTGTCGTGGGGATTCGAACTGCCAACCTTCTGATCGGCAAGCCCTAGGCTCTGTGGTTTAACCCACAGCGCCACCCACGTCCCCCTCTCAAGGGTTAGATGCGAGCAAAGTGCTGCCACTTTTGAGATTATGGCTCAGGAGTTCCTGAATGATGTGTTTCTGTTCCAGAGCTTCAGGCAGGGAGAATTCGCAACATTAACCTTAAGATTAATATAACCCAAATTAAAACCCAGTTTCTGTTTCTGCTCCTGCTCTCATAATCGCTAATTTTAGGTTTGAAGAAACACCACTCCAAACCTCCAGGTCACATTAATACTGATAAACATATAAGCATTGATACCTTTCTGTTACTAAGTGTTGAAAAACGTGCTTGTTTTCATTGTGTGTACATTACCGTTAGTATTTTTAAAAGGATAAATTGTTTAAAAGGATATTGTTTACCATCCACAATACTGGGGGGAATAAAAATGCCATATGAGGGAAGATTTACATCTGTTTTGTAAAAACCTGGGTCTTATTCACCCATTGCTGGCACGACTCTGAATGTTTTCATATTATTTATATCATGCTATACGTTTAGATATGTTATTCATTTTTTTAAAAATTGGGAGCTCCTAGTGCCCTCCCATCTAGGCACTGATGTGGTCCACATTTTCCTAGCGTCTCCAATACTGTAGGATTAGGTTTTGTCAGATAATTCACTGGATCCTTTTCCCTTGCTGTGCTAATATTTTATGTGCAGGGATATTTGTCTTTTTTTATACTAAAAATATGAGTGAGGATTCAAACTTGTGAATCTCCCACCTTTGGGTGGTGCAGTCCAGGAGAACAGCAAAAAACTCAGATCTTACGACCAAATTAGATGTGATGCTAAATGTGTGATTATCAATTACACCTGTCTTTAAGGAGAAAATTTGGTTACCAATGCAATAAATAACTGCTCACACCATTTCTGCAGAAAATTACGTGACTCATCAGTACTCAAGACACTGGTATTTATCTCAGTAATTTGTAAACTCTTTCACTACCCAGTTGGAGATTCTACATTTCCCCCATTCTCTGCTGTCCTCATTGAGATTAATATCATCTTTTCCCGTGAGACTGATGTCTCATAGGCCCTGGAGTGAATGGGATTCTGAGGAACAGATCATGGAGACAGAGTCAGCAGGAGACTCCAGAGTTTGAATTTTCAAGTTGAGTCTTAGGTTTTAAGGATCTTGCCAGTTTTGCAATGCTTGCAGATTGTGTATCTAACATTTTGCTTACAAAATATTTGACTAAGAGGACAAAAAAAAGTCAAAATGTAAATAGCCAATTCAACCCTGCCACAATTTTCTCAGAAGTATAATGTAATGATATGAGAATTACCATATTTTTCCATGTATTACCATATTTTTCCATGTATAAGACTAGGTTTCCGCCCTAAAAAAATAATGTCTAAAATTTTGTCCCCCAAAATAGGGGTTGTCTTATACATGGGGGCATCTTATAGACAGAAAAATATGGTATTTTTTTTCCTCCGGAAATTTGCTCAATATTCCAATTACAGCTACAATCAATTGTGGGAAGTACACAGGTTTTCCAGTTTCCATTTGGAAAACCCACACATTGAAATCTGGATTTCAGATTTCGAACTTCTTAGAGAACCCCACACTCACACAGGCACACAGACTCTCTTTCTGCCCCCCCCCCCTGTTTATCCACCGACTCAGCTCCATAACACTTGAGTGATGATGCTCAGCATAGGATGTTCCCAACAATTTGGGGCATTTCAGAAAAGCTGCTCCCAGCGTATAACATCACACTTTACAAGCAAGGAAACAAAGCAATAGGATTGGCGAAAGATTTTTCCTCCTACTATTGCATTAGAAAGGCTAGCTTGAGCATAGAGAGAAATAAGTAGGGGGTAATTATGCTTGTATAGTCGGTTTAATGAATGGTAAGATTCTGGTGCTTTAGTCGAGTGTCTCTGCCTTTCCTTCAATAATTGCACAGTTTCAGGAGGCTGTACGGAGTGGTCGCATCATCTCAACAATCAGGAATAATTGGAGCACAAAGTTTCTCTTTAAAGCTTTTGCTATGAAGTGTTTGGATTAAATAAGACCCTCCCATTATGAAACATCAACTTGGACATTTTTTTCTCTTGAAGAATTTCCCATATCCACCCATCCTGCAAAATCACCCCTTCCTTCTTGTTGTCCCACCCGCCCCCCATGTTACTGCAAGGCATCGCTGCCCAAGTAGGAAGACTCACGTAAGTAGCTCTTTCTTGATCTCCTTGGAAAGGAATTTGAGTTTGAAGTTGGTTAAGGTGATTTCCCCAGGATACTTCCTCTCTTCAAAGTTTTCTTCAGGTACTTCTTGGTCATCTACTTCGGAAGAGGCGAAGGAACGTACGGCAGCCTCTGACTGCAAGAAAGCAGCGAACGATGTGGGTGGGTTTGAAAGAAAACAGAGCTGTGCACAGAACTCTTTTGCTACCGGTTTGTAAAAACTGCAGAGGATTCTCTAATAGGTGCCCATCATCACATTCCTAGGTGGTCTCTGAGACCATGGCTAAAGGGGACAGCTTTCCAGTCAGAAACCCTTCAGGGTAAACGCTGGTTCTCTTCTACATTCACAATGAAAGCTGGAAAAGAGATTCCAGCCAGTGGATTTACAACTTCCCATAATCATTCCAGCCTGGGAAGTCAGATAGTACTGGACTGCCAATCCAGTGCCACTTTTAAGTAGAAAGACAAGGCGTGGACAGATTGGTTAATTTCACTTGCGTGGCGAGGCCCCGGGTCTGGCACTTTCCTTAGATAATAAACACACGGACAATGAATGTTTGGCATAGGCAAACTCCGGCCCTCCAGATGTTTTGAAACTACAATTCCCATCACCCCTGACCATTGGTCCTGTTAGCTAGGGATGATGAGAATTGTAGTTCCAAAACATCTGGAGGGCCGGAGTTTGCCTATGCCTGGTTTAGGTTAATGGGATAAAACAGGCCACAACTTTATTGGTTACAGATGTGAGCGATTTGGCTCAGGCATCGGGTGAAACTGGACTATATCCGGACTCTTATGAGGGAGTCTCATAAGGGTAAACCACCGGTAGGGGGAGCCCTGTGATATACATCAATTAAGAGCACCCCCGGGGTCCCCGATGAGGTCGTAGCATGGCCCTAACCCACGCCCAGGCTTTGGAAAGGATCCACACCCCAAATCCCTTTAACGAGATACCCTTTGACGCGTGGATCCAGAATTGGCCTCCACAGTCACTTACGAACTCATTGTTAAAACCGTGTTTATGGAAGACAATCTTACTCGGCTACAAGTGATCGCCAAAGAAGAAGAAGAAGAACAACCGCCACTCAAGCCCCAAAGGTTTGCCTCCAACACCCTCACACCTGCACCCAATCTCTAATGCCCTTAACAATATCGACCAGCAAAATACCATTTCTCATATCGGAAAAGTGAATGCCATCATTGCAAAACAAGGCCTCCTGGGCCACGCCCCCCCCCCAGCTAGGGGGTGTAATGCGGCCAGGAGCCCCTATGACGTGGGCGGCATCCCTCAACCCACAGCCGGGTAACTGGGAGGTCGCAGATGCCCTTCCGCAACACCGCCTCCCCAGAAGGGGAGCGGACTTCTCTCAGTTTTGTGTTTCCCCATTCTTAAATCCAGTTCTTCCCATTTCGGCGGCAGCATTATGCAGATTTTTTTTGTTTTCATTTAAAGCCCTCATGAAAATTCAGCAGCATGTTAATGAGAATTTCTCTTGATAAACACATTTTTGCATGCCGTTTTCACCAATAGATTCATTTCTGCGCTCAACACTTTAGCATAATATAAGCATTTATTATTATTTTTTTGAAACATTGCTTGTCTCACAAAATGTGGCTAAGTGCAAATTCTGAAGAGTAGCTGTGTTTCAGTTGACGTACTGTTTCGCCTTTGAATGTGAACTGGATCAAATTTCTTTCCTTCTCCCACCCATCCATTGTAAAGTCTCTGTCTTTGTTGACTTCCTCAGTGGAGAGTTTATGACGCTTTATGAAAGCCTGTGCTTGAGATGTGAAACTACTTTTGCCAGTAGGTGGCAGTAAACGGGGCCTTTTTTTGGCCTTGCCGTGTCATTAAGCCCAAGAAGAAGACTTCATCAGTCTGGGCAACTTGGCGCATGGGGAGAGACCATGTCATTCTTTACACTAGACCATTGGTCTGCAGCCAACCATTCAGTCTCCATCTTGTTGTCCTATAGCAGACATCCCCAAACACGACCTTCCAGATGTTTTGGGACTACAACTCCCATCATCCCTAGCTAACAGGACCAGTGGTCAGGGATGATGGGAATTGTAGTCCCAAAACATTCGGAGGGCTGAATTTGGGGATGCCTGTCCCACAGCAATCCTTGCTTCAAGATATCTGTCTGGCCCAAGTGCTTGTCAAACAAAATTAAAATAATAGAGTAAGATGATGAAGAGATAACAATTTCTTCCAAAGTGCTGAAAAAGTGGGGGTCTTCAGTGGTGCAAGCAGATGCAATGTTAATTTCAGTGAATTTCCCCAGCAGCTGTGTGCATGGCCCCCTTTCGTGATGAAGCCATGCAGTTTCTTTGGGTTGAGCCAAGGGACAAATACAGTGGCCGAGCTTTAATTTGAATCCTGTTCTTCTTTCTCCTACATCGCTGGAAGCAAAGTAAGGAAATAGGAATAACTGTAACGAGGAAGCCAGTCAGCAATGTGGTTCCTGGTGCAAGATAATTTACAGGCCACTGGCGTCCAGAATTTCATGTGCCTGTTGGAACTTCTTTTCACAACCTGCCCCCCAAACCATGCAATTAACTGATGAAATTTGGGGCACTGGGATGACTAGTAGTATAAACTGGCTTTCGAAGAGGGACGAGATAATCTAATCCAGCAAAATGTTAACGAAGAAGGAGCTTCTGTGAACAGATACTCTTGGCAGATTGGGAAATGTGTACATAGAATGGATACCTCAAGGACCACCTCCTTCCATATGAACTTACCCAGACCCTGAGATCATAACCCGAGGCCCTTCTGCATGTGCCTCCTCCTTGAGAGATCCGGAGGGTGGCAACACGAGAACGGGGCCTTCTCTGTAGTGGCTCCCCATCTATAGAATGCTTTCCCCAGGGAAGTTCACCTGGCGCCTTCATTATACACCTTTAGGCGCCAGACAAAAACGTGCCTTTTTAACCAGGCCTTTGGTTGATTTGATTGACATCCTATGCCATTTTAAAATGTGTTTTTTTGGGGGGGCGGGGTTTATTGGGTTGTTGTTTTTATTTTGATTATATATATTGTGGTTTTATTTTTTGATTTTGTTCTGTGAACAAACACCCTAAGGCCTCTGGGTATAGGGTGAAATATAAATTCAATAAATAAAAATAAAATAATGATGTAATTGAGGTGTGCATGTCCATTCACAATGAAATCCAGAAGGCATTGTGCATCCCCAACCACTGTCTTGGACTGTGCATACCTTATAAAATGAAACTTTCAGTTGGCCATGGAAAACAGGTCTCTCTCTGGCTACTAACCATTATGAAGAGATACCCAGTCTTGATTTTCAGGGAATGTTTAGCTTTGGTTACCAAACTCTAGGAACTTAAAATGAAGGATGGCTCTCACCATCATGCTCTGGTTAAGAATCTTTCTGGAGCAAATGGCTAGCCACTTCTGGAAGGGAGAGACCACTTGGATATAGCAGGAGTAGCCAACACTGTGCCCTCCAGAAGCTGCTGGACTCGTTTCCACCAGCCTCAGACAGCATAGCCATGTTAAATTTCTGTTATGCCACTGTGCAGTTTTTGGAGTCACAAGACTCTGTTTACATTCCAGTCTGCTGGACGTCTCACGGGAGACGGGAGACGGATGTTGATGTTACTGGTTTCCTGTTTCTTTGTTCGGTTGTTCACTGACTCTCACAGAGAGCAGATGCATATTCTTTTCTGTCCTGCGTAGTTAGAAATAAACTTAGCGATGTAGAATATATTTCGGCTCCTTTTACTGCTGTTTGGATACTCTGCGGAATGGGAACATTCCTGAAGCCTCATCAAAGGCTTAGGTCGTTAATCACCGTCGGAGGAGGAGAGCCTGATGGATTCTGAAGAACATCCGAGGAGGAGAGATATTTCAGCTCGGTCGAATGGAACCTCTGACAAGCCAATAGTCAGGGATGATGGGAGTTGCAACCCAACAGAATCTGGTAGGTGCAACGTTGTCTACCGTTGGCCAGAGGGCCAGATTTATCCCTCCGAGAGGCTGGAGGAATGCTGGTCCTCTCCTTCCCAGGGTGTGCTAACTTACACATTAGGGATAGTGGTGTTCTGTGCCATGGCGCCCGCCCATCAGGGGCACCCAGCAGCGGGAGTCTGACCAGGAACAGCTGCAAGGGCATGTTGGGCAGCGGTGGCTCTTTCTACGGCCAGCCACGCTCTCTGGCTTCCTGCCTGGGAGAAGAGGCAGTGGCGGCGGCGTGCAAAGCTATGTGGCGCCCTTCTCCCTCCTGCCTGCCCCGTGGCAGTAGCAGGAAGTGAGCCTCGAGCTGCCCAGCGCATGGGGCAGGGAGGATGGGGAAGGGGAGGGGCGCCTAGAACGTCACCCCCCACCCCTTCTGACAAGGAGAAAGGTGGAGGAGGGATTCATCCAGATTTGGGGCGGTGCGAGGGGAAAGCTGAGCGGGGGAACACTACCATTACGACTCAGTTCGGAGGTAAGGATGGACTTGAGAGCGTGCTCTCCATGCAGTTAGTGGTTAAAAACAAACAAACACCAACAAAAAGTCCTTTAAAGACTGGGGCGTGTTTTAAGGTCCTATTAGATTCTGCAGGGCTTACTCTCAGGTAAGTGGTCAGGGCTGCAGCTTTTGTGACGTAAGGTTTGGATTCTTTTTAGGTTCAGGATGTCACTGCTTTACACCCATATCCACCCCACCCCCACAATATTTGAAAATGTCAGCTTTGTACTTAAACACAGATTGGCCGGGAACTTCATTCTCTGTGACTTTATCAATTTATTTAAAGAACAACAAACTGGTGATTGCTTCAACTTTTTGATATGTGGTGATTTGAATCATGAGGATGAATTAGAAGAACTGCTGAGTCTTGAATAAGTCTTACTTTGGAATTGAGGACTTCATTAGATTTTCTTCTGCCTTTTCATTTTATTTTGTTCTAAGGGCTTGTTTAGAGAAAATGTGTAAGTGTGGTGTCAGCTCCCTAAAAAAAAAGGTCAACAATTTTGGGGTCCCCACCTTAAAAAAGCTTGACAACTCTGGGAAATGGAGGGCACTGGAGGGACTTAAGATGGCGCTGGCTGTGCCCTTGCCCCTGCGATTACTTACCTCTTCTGGCTCCTCTTCCCGCTGTCGATTTGGTTTGGTGTAGTCGATGGGCCCATCCCATTCATCTTGGCGGGACGTGTGGCTGGACTGGGGTGAGGTCATGGTGCTACTTGTGGCACTGGTGCTGTTTTGGCGTTGGGATATATCTGGGGATTTGATGCTGGGGCTACTGCTGCAGCTGCTGCTGCTGGGGAAGGCGCTGTCCCGTTTCCGGTGCTTGTTCATGCTTAAATCCAGAGTCCCGTTTTCATCCACTTCAATGTCCATTGACTGAAATGAAGGAAACAACAGCCTTGACGTTGCTTTCGCAATCACCTCCAGTTCCCTGTTCAGGGCCGTCTTACCCATAGAGGCTAGTGGTGCGGGGCGCCAGGGCGCCAAGTTCTGAAGGGCGCTGGGGAAGAGGCGGAGGTTGGATGTGGCGCCTCCAGGCATCAGCTTGCCACCCTCGTCCGCCTCCACCATGCCACACCGAAGCATCACCACACCTGGAGCCTCCATCTGCCATGGCCACCACAGCACGAAGCGGCCAGCTGAGCTGGGAGGTGCTGCGGCCAGCTGGGAGGTGCTCCCCGCCAGAGGAGCTGCCCTCCAGCTGCTGCCCGCCTCCTCCAGCCCCGCTGGCAGTTCCGCCCTCCCTAAAAAACTCTGGGAAACGGGGTGTGGGGTGTGTCACCGGACAGAGCTTTGCACCACGGTGCCGGATATGCTTAAGACGGCCCTGACCCTGTTGTCCCGACACCATAATGCGGTGTGCCTCATCTGTCTGTCTATGCCACAGTGGACTGCTTGGGTTCTGATTTGTGGACGGTGACTGCATTAGATACAGATTTGGTCCCTTTTGACTGCTATGGCTACTTCAGTGAAACCCACACAATTGCCTGCAGGAGAGTTCATGGCTGGAAGCGACCTCATAACTCAACAGGGGCTGAGTGCAAACACCACTTGTATGGATAGGTTCCTCCTGGTGGGGCATATGCCTGAGACAGCCATGATTTGCACAATCACAATACTTCCTTTGTAAATGCAAATCACAAAAGATAAATGCATAAACCCAACATGGCAATGCCAGTTCAAAGGAGGTTTCCATGTGAATTTGGCACAAGGGGTGTGTTATTCCAGGAAATATTTTTCTAGTGGAAATTTGAACAGGTTAACTCCTGAATTAGTTTTCTACAAGCATACATTTTATTTTGTATTGGCATGATGCTGACAAAGCAAGTCTTATCTACCTATAATTTCTTGGTCCAAAGGGCATAACTGACTTTGGCATTTAAAGTTGAGCAAGCCATAGAAATATTTTGAACCCTCCAACTTCCTGCTGCCTCACTTCAATGTCCTTTATAAAGGTCACAGCAGCATACAAATTAAAGTTGACTGAAAGCTTTTTGAGCCATATGGATCTGGAAGCACCTGCAAGCTGAAACTTAAATGGGATGTGCAATTGGCACAACTTCTGACATATGAAGGATTGCCTCGGCCTCACCCAGTCCAGCAGTTACTCGGGTCTAGCTAAAGACCAAGTGTACAGTCATACTTTGGAAGTCGAACGGAATCTGTTCCAGAAGTCCATTCAGCTTCCAAAACATTCAGAAACCAAAGCATGGCTTCTGATTGGCTGCAGGAAGCTCCTGCAGCCAATCAGAAGCCGTGGAACACCCATCAGACGTTTGGCTTCCAAAAGAACATTTGAATACCAGAACACTCACTTCCGGGTTTTGATTGTTCAGGAGCCAATTTGTTCGGGAGCCAAGGCGTTTGGGATCCAAGGTACGAGTGTATTTCAAAATGCTGATTTCGACCCATAAAGGTCTTCCTCTGTACAAACCTCACATGTACCAAAATTACCACTTGAGACTAAACTTCAAGTGCCCCTCATCCCCTGGAAGTTAGTTAGGTGGTTATATGAGACAGGGCCATAGCTGGTCATGGCCACCCAGCTATTGGAAACAATCCAAAATCATTCTTCATCTGGAAATCTCTGCTTTAACACCCCTCCCTTACTCATATCTCTGGTTTGGACGTGGGTGGCGCTGTGGGCTTGTCTATCAGAAGGTCGGCAGTTCAAATCCCTGTGATGGGGTGAGCTCCCGTTGCTCGGTCCCAGCTCCTGCCAAACTAGCAGTTCTAAAGCAGGTACCGCTCCAGCAGGAAGGTAAACAGCATTTCCGTGTGCTGCTCTGGTTTCGCCAGAAGTGGCTTAGTCATGCTGGCCACATGACCCGGAAAAACTGTCTGCAGACAAATGTTGGCTCCCTCGGCCAGCAAAGCGAGATGAGCGTCGCAACCCCAGAGTCATTCACGACTGAACTTAACTGTCAGGGGTCCTTTACCTTTTTACCTGGTTTAGAAGCCCATTTCAGACTCACCTTGCTGGGGAGATCTTGCTGCTTGGTGCTGAGGTTCTCAGGCATTTCCCAGCAGCGAGTGGAGAGGTTCAAAATGGCAGTGGCAGCCATATGCGCAGCTTCCGCATCGTGGGAATAGTCGAAGCCTGTGGATGAAGACGAAGTGCTCTTCACGTAACTGCTGGAGGGACTGTGGCCGGGGGAAGAGGCCTTTGGAAAAGGTTTGGCTGCAAAAAGGGAGTAACACAGGGGGGGTGATGTATGAAGGTTGGCAAAGGACCAGGTGCAAAAGAATAAAATAAAAAATCAATCCGGTGCAGTAGGCTTCCGGAGCCAGAAGCCTCATTTCCAGGGCCGTCTTTACCCGGGGGTGCAAGGGGTGCGGGGCACCCGGGCGCCGAATTCTGGGGTGTGGGTGTGTGCCATGCACCCGCCGCCGGGGGTAGCAAATGCGAAAACTGAAAAGGCAACCGTTGGGCGGCAACGCAAGAGAATGCAATGTCGCTGTTGCAGGGTCTCGACAAGACAAACCCTGCCGGGTTCCCGACACCCTTAGAGGTTTGTCCTCCCCCTCAAAGGGGAAACTCGGGAGGTCTCTGCCTTTCGCTGGCAGGGCTGGAGCAGGAAGGCGCTTCCCTTGGGCCCGGCGGCGGAGAACAGGAACCTCCTGGCCACCGGCAATCGGGGGACGGGGGACGATGACGCTGGGCAGATTTTTGCACCCCGGCGGCTCATATACTAAAGACGGCCCTGCTCATTTCAGATTTCAGTTCGGGGTATGGGTGGGGAAAGGATTTGGCAAGTTTCAGCAGCACAATCTTGAATACACTCTGTGCAGAATTGAAAATTAGAGCAATAACTCCAGCCGTGTTACCAATACAGAACTTGCAAAAATGCAGTGGTACCTCGAGTTAAGAACTTAATTTGTTCTGGAGGTCCATTCTTAACCTGAAACTGTTCTTAACCTGAGGTACCATTTTAGCTAATGGGGCCTCCCGCTGCCGCCGTGCCCCCGCTCTGCGAATTCTGTTCTCATCCCGAAGCAAAGTTCTTAACCCGAGGTACTATTTCTGGGTTAGCGGAGTCTGTAACCTGAAGCGTCTGTAACCTGAAGCGTATGTAACCTGAGGTACCACTGTATATTAATATATATATTTAAAGCAAACAAAAGGAATTGGTGCTTTGGGATAAATACCTAACACACAGGTGTGGAAAAAGTGGCTGTGGGATGTTTTCTCTCCCTTTGTGATAATAGAACTCATGGCCATTGAATGAAATCAATTAGCAGTAGATTTAGGACAGGAAAAATAATGTGTTCTTTGCACCACGCGTAATTAGTTGATAGAATTTGCTGCCACCAGATGTACTGATGACCGCTGGCTTCGCTTAAAAGGAGATTAGATAAATTCACAGAGGATGTTTTCTCCCCCCCCCCCAAACAGTGTTAGCCACAAGGGCTATCAGAAACCCGGCTTAGGCTACTGAATGTTGCAGGGCTGGGCTATTCACATCCTGCTTCAGGACTCCCCCAAAGCACCTAAATTGGTCACTAGAAATGTGACTAGTTAGACCTTTCGATCTGGTCCAGGAAAGGCTCTTCATCTTTTCTTAACCAATGACACTGCTGTATAAAGTGATGTGAAAAGAAACTGGGCTGTCGAGGAGAGGGAGAAATATATGAGCAGGTCCTCTTAAGGGTGAAAGGTTTAGCCACTAACTGAGTGCGCCATCAAGTTCCCAGAACACTGCAATCTTCTCCATTAAAACTATATTGCTGGATGCCTCTGAGGAATTCAAAGGGGTGGGAAAGAGGAAAGCTTCGCCTCTCTGTCCTTTTTCTTTCCCTCGCCCACCGGAACGCATTTAGCAGGATGAAAATGGGCACACTTCACACTAGCTTTTGCCTTGTGGGAACAACATGCTCCCCTGGCCCTCAGAAAAGCATAGAGCTTTCCCTCTCCCACAACGGAACAATTGCAAAAGGATTCATACGAGTCTCTGTCTCTCTACATATAACCAGCATCTTGCTACAAACAGAACCCAGGAGGAAGGCTGTGCAGAGAGAGCTGTGGATTGCATCCAACCAAATCCTGCTCAGAGTAGACTCATTTAAATTGGTCATTCATTTTACTGGGCCCATTCCAAGAAGGTTCAGAAAAGGGCACCCAAAATCATCAAGGGGGTGGGTCAACTACCCTGTAAAGAAAGGCTGCAGTATTTGGGGGCTTTTTAGCTTAGGGAGAAGGCAAGAAGGAGCTGACTTGATAGGAGTTTATAAAATTACGCAAGGCATGGAAAAAGTGGCTAGATCATTTTCTCTCTCCCCCCCAGTTGTAACACTAGAATTCGTGGGCAGCTAAGGAAGCTGAATGCTGGAAAATTCAGGATAGGTATAGGACAGTATTTCTTCACAAAGTGCATAGTTAAATTACTGCATTGGCCTGAATATAAGCCGCACTCCCTCCCCACTCCAAATTCCGACAGTGGAAAGTTAAATTTGTGACCTTACAAAAATTGGCTTTTACGATATTGCTGCTGAAAAGGAAATATGGTAAAATGGAACAGGTGTGAAATTCTGTGGTATAAAGTTCACGGCGTGTAACGCCTTAAAAGAAAATATTATCAAAATGATTTATAGGTGGTACATGACCCCAGTCAAACTTGCTAAGATTTATCACTTGCCTGACAATAAGTGTTGGAAATGTAAAGAGAATGAAGGTACATTCTTTCACCTCTGGTGGACATGCCCAAAGATTAAGGCTTTCTGGGAGAAGATTTATAATGAAATAAAAAAGGTATTTAAATATACCTTTCTGAAGAAACCAGAGGCCTTTCTCCTGGGTATGGTCGGCCAGTTGGTGCCAAAGAAGGACAGGACATTTTTTATGTATGGGACAACAGCAGCAAGAATACTCATCGCAAAGTATTGGAAGACAGAAGAACTACCCACCGTGGAAGAATGGCAGATGAAAGTTATAGACTATATGGGACTGGCAGAGATGACCGGCAGAATCCGAGACCAGGGAAAAGAGACGGCGGAAGAAGATTGGAAGAAATTTAAAGACTATCTTAAGAAACATTGTAAAATTGTTGAATGCTAAGACGTTGTGGATTTGGAAAATATGAGGTTGTATGCTGTAACCATTATGCAATATGAAAAGAAAGGTTAAAATTATTTATTAGAAATTAGGGAGGGAATTGTTGATCAAAATTAATTAGGGATTGGAATGCAGTAAGGGGAGGTACGAGGAGGTCGGGAAAATAAGTTTTATGAAAATAAGGGATTGAAATTTTACATGTGGTGTTTTTTGTGTTTTGTGTGTGTTTATGGTTTATGTTTTTGTTTTTTGTTGTGATATGTGTGCTTATAATGTGTGAAAAAGCTAATAAATATCTTTTTTTTTTAAAAAAAAGAAATTCTGTGGAATTTTAAGGGAGCGGCTTATTTGCAGGTATTGTCTTTCTGCCCCCCCCCATGAATTTTAAAGGTGCGGCTTATTTGCAGGTGCAGCTTATATTCGGGCCAATACGGTATGAGAACTCATGCCCACAGTGATGGCTACCAACCTGGATGGTTTTAAATGAGGATTAGCTAAATTCTTGGAGGATAAGGCTGTGATGGCTATGCTCTGTAGAGGCAATACGTGTCTGAATACTTGCTGGAAGCTGCAAGAGCAGCGGTTCTCAACCTGTGGGTCCCCAGATGTTCTTGGACTACAACTCCCATCATCCCTGAGCTCTGGCCTTGCTAGCTAGGGGTGATGGGAGTTGTAGTCCAACAACATCTGGGGACCCACAGGTTGAGAAAGCCTGTGCAGGAGGTTAGGGCTGCCATATGTCTGCCAGATTTTGCCGGACATGACTGAGATTTCAAAGGCGGTATTGACGTCCTGGGGGAATTTCCAAAAGGCGGTGTTTTGTCCTGGATCTTAGGCAAGTCAACCACTTTTTTGGGCATTTTTGTAAAAAAAAAAAAAAAGTTTGGGGGATTTGTCTAGAAAAAGCTCAACAATCTTTGGATATTCCTAAAAAAACTCAACAACTTTTGAGGTGTACTGGTTTCTACTTTTTCAGATATGGCAACTCTACAGGAGGGGACAATGCTCTTGTGTTCGGGTTCAGCTTTTGGGCTCCCCATGAGAATAGGACGTTGGTCTGATCCGGCACGTTCTTCTTGTGTTCTTAGAACTTATTTGGATATAACCCTATGTACTTGATTTTCAAAGGCTACTATCACCAGGATCAGGGATGAAGCCTGTACTTACAAACATCTGTTTGAAACCCAGTGGTTGGCTACACGTTGATGTGGGATAGAGAAACTGGGCAGGGAAGGGTTAAAGAGCCCCCACCCACCAACTCTACACTGAGCTGCTTTTCCAAGGCAAAAAAGGACCGTTGGGTTACATTACACATGTTTGCAGGTAACAGTTAATTTGTCCCTTGTAGATAACTAAAACACAGATTTGCACAATGAAATGGATTGACAGAAGAAGGTTCAGGATAGACAAGAGGCTGAACTTCTGCAAAAAAAGCAATCAGTTTATGAAAGCTATTGCCACAGGATGTGGTGACAGCCAATAGCTTAGCTGTGTTTTAGGAATTAGACTAATGTACGGACTGCGGGTCTATCAGTGACTACTAGCCACAACAGCAAAATGGAACCCCCTGGTTCAGTGGGGTAAACCATGGGGATTTGTAGTTGTTGTGTGAAAACAGCAAGCTGGACCAGATCGACTTTGGGTCAGATCCAGCACAGGGCAAGACTTATGCACCACCAACAAGAAACAACAAAACACCCTCCAGGACATTCCAAAGCAGTGTCCGTGACCAGCCCCAACTTACATTTAAAGGCTTTAGGTGAGGTTTCGCTAGTCTGAATCTTTGGGGCAAGCATGCGTTTGCCAAAAACCTGAGCATCAAAACTTGCATAATCGAAGGTGACCTTGGAGTACTTCTCCAGCTCCTTGGCCAAGTTGGCCCTTGGCGTGGCAGGAACCATATTGGGCCTGTAGCTCCCGTACTGAGGCACCTCCAGTTGCTTCACAAAGCACATCGGCCTGAGGAGGACGAGAAAAGAAGAGACTGAGACTCGCGTAGAACGCTTCCATTCCGGGTGTAATTTCGCGGGGAGGCTTTTGAAAGACAAAAGATGAGTTATCGGTGTCGTTCGTGAGAAGGAAAGCAGCGGCTACTTTGAGCACAGAGAGTGTAGAATATGACATCTATTGTGGGGAAACCACGTGGTGAGATTTAGAGATGGAAGAAATACTATAAACAGGGGTGTGGGTGTTTTTTGCAAGAGGATTATAATAGATTTTTTAAAAAATGATTGTAACTACCATGTCTAGTCAATCGCAAGGATTTCCACTTGCACAACAGGAATTCATTCTTCCCCATGCCTGCGTATCACATGTCACCCCCAAATTTGTTCCAGAGGGTTGGAGGATCCCATAGAACAAACTTAAGGGGTGCATTGGGGTAAAGAAAGGGGAGAATATTCTGTTGTGCAAGAAGAAATCTGATGGGAGAGACTTTGTGCTATGCTGGATTGCACCCAAAGTGTAGTAGTTTCTTCCAAATTTATAAGCCCGTGATGGAAGAGGTTTGATGTGTGTGTGAGTGTGTGATACAACCATTTCTAGTCTGGCTGGCAAAATCTGTAGTCAGCTGGTGAAGGGGTAGCACAAGAAAGCATTTTTTTTTAATAGTGCTAAGTGCCTCTTAAATTTTATTATTAATTTTTTTCCATTCTTTATAATCACACTTTCATCCTGGGACGTCGAATAACTTACAAAAAACCTCCACACCATTCAGTCGAAAATCTAACAATAACATGCATCAAAACCATCCTCCTATTAGTTTTGCATAATAACAATAATAACAACAACAACAACAACAACAACAACAACTTATTTATATCCCGCCCTCCCCAGCCGAAGCCGGGCTCAGAGCGGCTAACAACAGTAAAATGATACAACATTCTAAAAACATTTCATTATAAAATTAATTCAAATCAGATTAATGGCAACTGTTAATATAACAGTATATACTTTTGTCCCTACTCATTTATCCTAATTTCCCCCCCATCCTCCCTCCCCTTTAACACCTCCCCCCCAAAATTGTTCTCTCTTCAAATCTTTAACCATGTGCACAGATTATTCATTCTAATTTGGATGCTTGGGTTGGCTTCCCCCCGCGCTATCCAATTCCTATAACTTGTCCATTTATTCAAAATCTTTTGACATTTGCTTTCCCATGTATCTTCCGTCATTACCTGTTCAAATATATCACAATTGTATGTATTCAAAAACATAGTCATTCCACGAGCAAGCATGCTAAGCTCTCTGATCGTTAAATCAGAGACAAGTTCTGCTCCTGAAAGCTACACAGTCGTAAGAAACAAAAGGGCTTGGGGATGTGTTAACAATATAACAGAAATTGAAATATTGGATTGTGGCTTTCTGCCTCTATCCTCATAATGTCAATATGATAGCTGTAATTCTCTGTCAGTTTGCAATGCAGTGTAATCAGTACGGACGCAGTATGTCTGCACTGTGAAAAACCCTTTGGCCTGTAGTCTCAGCACTAATTGATGTTACAGAAGCCATTCGTTGTCCTCTCATGCCCTGCCTAGAAACATCAATTACTTTTTTTTTAACTGTTTGCAGAGACATTTGACAGTAAGAAAAGCATCAGCAGGAACAAGATATGCTGGCACTTCCATAAGTGGTGACTTGCTGTTCTTTCAGAGATATTATATTATTGGTGGCAGCTGGGGGGAGGGAGGGAAGAAGAGCAGGTGGCTTAGGATCTGTTTGTCCACTTACCTGAGTATCCGATCAGAATTTGAGCTGCTCTTTGATGGGTCACCAGTTGGGGGCTGCTGCTTCTCGTGAGATTTGGCTAGTTTTTCAGCAGCGGCGATGGGGCACCCGGATAAGCTGTAGTAAGGAAGGAAAGAAGGAAGGAATGGAAAAATGGCATGAGAGAGGAAGGGAGGAAAGTAATTTTTCTGTGTGTGTGTTACATTTTTTTAATCTTTATTTTATTTTTATTTTTTTAACCAACAACCAAAACACAAACAGTAACCCCCCCCCCAGGCGGCTGATACATTGGGCATACATAATCAATAATAACATATTCAAATCAACAATATGTACAATTTTGTATACGTTAACACTTCTCCACCCACAAGGTTTATTTAACTTTTAACATTTTAATTGCCCCAAATTGTTCAAACCTACCCAAATAATTCAATATCTTAGGGAGGAAAGTAATAATAGAAATACTGCACTCTATGGCAAAGCCTTCAACATTTCTCTGATGAAAATAGGGACATCCTATTTAATAATAATAATAATAATAATAATAATAATAATAATAATAATACCCCGCCCATCTGACTGGGTTGCCCCAGCCACTCTGGGTGGCTTCCAACATATAATAATAATAATAAAACATTAAACATTAAAAAACCTCCCTACACAGGGCTGCTTTCAGATGTCTTCTAAAGGTTGTACAGTCATACCTCAGAAGTCGAAATCCTTGCGAGTCAAACATTTTGGCACCCAAACGCAGCAAACCTGGAAGTGAGTGTTCCAGTTTGCAAGCGTTCGTTGGAACCTGAACATCTGATGCGGGTTCTGCAGCTTCCGATTGGCTGCAGGAACTTCCTGCAGCCAATCAGAAGCCGTGCCTTGGTTTCTGAATGTTTTGGAAGTCGAATGGACTTCCGGAACAGATTCTGTCCGACTTCGGAGGTATGACTTATCTCCTTTGCATGGGGGTTGCATAACTGCATATCTTCCAATATTTCTCCGATGAAAAATAGGAGTGCCCTAACATGCCCTCCATCATTTCTCTGATGAAAATGGGGATGTCCTAAGGGAAAGTGGGACATTCCAGGATCAAATCAGAAACTGGGATGGCTTCTGTAAATCCGGGACTGTCGCTGGAAAATAGGGACTTTTGGAGGGTCTGCTACGGCAGACTTTCCCAACTTGGTACCGTCCCAATGTTAGACTGCAATTCTCACCATCCCTGCCCATTCGGCATGCTGGGCTGGGCTGATGGGTGTTGTGCTCCAAAAAGATCTGGAGGGCACCGAGTTGGGGAAGGCTACTCTAGAGTGTTCAGAGTACTTCACATGCATTGGCTTGCTGTAATCCATGCAAGAACTGGGTATAATGGGTCAGTAAGTATTATTCTGGGATGCAGGTGGCGCTGTGGGTTAAACCACAGAGCCTAGGACTTGCCGATCAGAAGGTCAGCGGTTCGAATCCCCGCAACGGGGTGAGCTCCCATTGTTCGGTCCCTGCTCCTGCCAACCTAGCAGTTTGAAAGCACGTCAAAGTGCAAGTAGATAAATAGGTACCGCTCCGGTGGGAAGGTAAACGGTATTTTGGGCGCTGCTCTGGTTCGCCAGAAGTGGCTTAGTCATGATGGCCACATGACCCGGAAGCTGTACGCCGGCTCCCTCGGCCAGTAAAGCGAGATGAGCGCCGCAACCCCAGAGTCGGCCATGACTAGACCTAATGGTCAGGGGTCCCTTTACCTTTACCTTTTAAGTATTATTCTAATATTGGAAATGGAAGAAGGGTGAGGGATACGGCTTGCCTAAAGCCATCTAGTGACTGCATGGCAGAGGTGAGATTAAAATTTAGTGGGAGCTGGCACAGTGAGTCTTTCTAGCAAAACTGGACTTTCCCCTTTCTTCTAAACAAAAAAACTTTCTGACAGTGAAAGCTCCTCCCCACTGGAACGGTCTCCTTCGGGAGGTTCTAGACTCTCCTTCCTTGGAGGTTTTTAAGCAGAGGTTGGATGGCCATCTGTCATGGATGCTATAGCTGAGATTCCTGCATTGCAAGGGGTTGGACTAGATGACCCCTGGGGTCTCTTCCAACTCTGATTCTACTTCCCCTATATAAGTTCTGGGGTGTCAGAAGTACCCCTAGAACAGCACACAGAGGGAGGAGAGGGGAGGTTGTTCCATCCGGGGAGCAGAAATTCTTGCACCAATGACTTCATGACCAAGTGGGGATTTGAACCCTGTGCTCTCAGGTTCTAGTCCATCACTCTAACCATTACACCACACTGTCTTCCTAGAGTTCTTCTGCTATGTGGCAGCTACATAAATCAAATGGGTAACGAAATACGGAGAAAGCAAAATGACACACAGAGAGGGATCTGAAATACTTTCCTTGAAGCTTGAATTTGTTTTATTCTGGATTGTTTCATTTGATGTGTTCATGCTTTGAGGGTTTTTTTTCTCTTTAAAATATAAAGCGGTATAGAAACGAAATGAAAAATAAAACAATGGCGACAATTGTAACAGTGCGATGTTGAATTCTACCCTTTGTTTCCCCGGAGCAATATGAAATGTAGATAGCAGCTTTATGAATGCCATAGTCCAGGACTTAAGATGAGCTGGCCACCAATCTTACTTTTGGGAAGCAATCTATGTTTGCGTAATCCAGCAAAAATGTGTTCAGTTAATTAGGGCTGGCAGGCTGCCACCTGGACATACTCTATAAAGAAAAATTGCATGGCGTGGGGCAAAAATAAATTCCAATTTGCTTCAGCAGGAGAGGACTGGATAGGGCGGGCAGCAATCATAGGCTGAGATGAGCCACAAAACCCTTGCAAGAAACTGGGCAACAGAATTAAAGTTAAAAAGAATTCTCCACATTGCAACTTGACAACCATAGTCAGCTACATTGATTTAGGTCACTATCCAATACACTCATTCCATTACTCTCGTACAATGGAACTTTCCCCTCTTTCATCTTTGAATGCACATCCTACACCCTCCCCAAATCTGCTCCAGAGGGTTGGGGTAACCCCCATAACAATTTTTTTTGGGGGGTACATGCAGGGAGGAGGAGGGAAAGCAGAAATCCTTCTGTTGATAGAACTAGCCACTTAGCACGATTTTGGCTGCTTATACCCCGGCGTTATTTTCTATACGAGAATCAAAGCAACTCATGGGATCTGATGCTCAAATTACTGCATGCAGTCCATGCTCCTGATACCTTGATGGCAGGACTGAACCCGGATCCATCCCAAAAGCAGCTTGTGCCACTATTGTGCCAAAAGTTTGCCCTGTGCCTGCCACACTTGATCATTTACCATACAAGGGAATCTGAATATCACCTGCAGGAAGGGGAGAGGAGGATGTGGGGGAGCTTTCAGGCCACAGGGACTGAGAAAGGGAACATAGTCTTTGCCCTGCACATCAGCAACAGTGGAGATTTTAATTTCACTTTCCTTCACTCACTGGCTAGTGCTTCAAGACAAATTGATCTTCTCAATTAATTGAAGAAACATATCTATTTTTTTTTCTTCTGATCTAGGCCCACAAAAAAGGGTACGTTTCTTGTCCCCAGCCCAATGCACAAACAACGTTTAACAAACTGAGCAACTTTGTGTGCCATGTGTGACACCTTTGATCCAGTGAGTTCAGTTCCTAACCTGATCCTGTTGCTCTTAACATTTTCCAGGGAAACAACGATTCTTAGAGATTGCTTAGATTCTTACATGCATTTCCATATAACACATTCCCTTCCCAAATAGGTCTTACAATCTATAGAATCTGTTTCTGAAACCGCTTTGTATCGTACAAGAGAATTCCTACACTGCAATTAAGCCATGCAAATATCATTACGTGTTGACCATTCCATGCACATACATTTCACTATATGCCTACATGTGGTAGGACAGAATTGTTATCATCTTTCCTGTAGGTTCGCACTGCTTGTATCTGGGCTAGAAGTTCATAGATGTACAATCACCAAATGCTACGCTTTTGTTATTGTTATGTACTGAAGTTCTCACCCTGGGCCAGCAGGGGGATACTGTAGATAGTTATGCAAATAAGGGATCGAAAGTGATGTTCAGTGATTGGATAGTTTTAGAAAATTGTTACAGTTACATTGTACTGGAGCTCTATATAAGCAGGCTGACCGAACCCTTCAGTTTAGTTCTGTCCTAGCCTGTGAATAAACAAGAGCTGTTTGAAGAATCGCTGTGTTGTCTGATATGTTCACCCACAATTTAACAGTTATCTGCCTTTTTCTGCCCCAAAATGCCTTCTTGAACCCAAGACTTCTGTTGTCCTATCCTGAACAGTTTCTAAATTGGCTCTAGGATAATTTTGAGCTCTTGCTGTGAACCACGTACCTTCGGTGAGTGTTGCGGTTGCTGTTCACGTGGCCTTGTCCGGTGCACCCTGGCGTCGGGCATTTTAATACATTCTCGTGCATGGCCAAGACTTTATTATAAAGGAAGGAAAGGAAAGGAAAGGGGAGGGATGCAGAGGAGGAAGGGGAAAAACCACAACACGATTAAAGAAAGAACGAAGAGAAAATAGATGGCTCATCAGGTCTCAGAAAACAAGCAGTTGTTTGGGCACCTCATTCCATATCCTTCAGCTGCACCAACCAAAGCTGGTAAAGCGTGTTCTCCTTCATGGAGAGCATGTGTTGCGGTGGGGTCTGACAGGTCAACCCTCTGTTGCTGGGTGGCATCGTATGGATGGCCATAGCAGTGATTTGGCTGTTTGAGCTACTGGGGAAATTTTGTTGTTGACAATTTGTGGGATGGACCAAGGGTTTTATATACTGAGCACGCAGCATTGAGCGTTCTCTTTCGCTGAGTGCACTGGATTACCCGCCCGCCCTCCCTAATTTAGAGCTTTTTGCATTTGACCTTGCTATGCCTGTCATGGGGTCGTCTGCTTTTGGGGCAGGGGCCTGGTAGGAATATTGTCCATTTGGCTGATTGGCTGGTGCCATTTGGTTTTTGCCCACTGCGTAGCAAATCGCCACAACTTGTAAGGTTGCGGTTAAAGGTAAAGGGACCCCTGACCATTAGGTCCCGTCATGGCTGACTCTGGGACCAGTAAGGGAAAACAATATTGGGGAGAAAGTGGAGCTGGGCACCATACCCTCACCTCTCCCCACATGCTCCCAGGGGCTTGTGCACGCCAGGGATTCAGATGAAAGCATGGTGAGCCCCTGGAGTCCTTTAATGAAATTCCCTTGCAGCAGCAGCATTGTAGGGGCCGGCACAGCCCATCCACCAAGCAAAAAATTAACCAATGCGTGGGTGGCGCTGTGGGTTAAACCACAGAGCCTAGTACTTGCTGATCAGAAGGTCAGAGGTTCGAATCCCTGCAATGGGGTGAGCTCCCATTTCTCGGTCCCTGCTCCTGCCAACCTAGCAGTTCGAAAGCACGTCAAAGTGCAAGTAGATAAATAGGTACCACTCCGGCGGGAAGGTAAACGGAATTTCTGTGCGCTGCTCTGGTTTGCCAGAAGCAGCTTAGTCATGCTGGCCACATGACCCGGAAGCTGTACGCCGGCTCCCTCGGCCAATAAAGCGAGATGAGCGCCGCAACCCCAGAGTCGGCCACGACTGGACCTAATGGTCAAGGGTCCCTTTACCTTTACCTTTAGCCTGCATAACCCTGGGCTTGTGCCCCAAAGCCCAACCCTCTCTGCAGAACTCCCTGCCCTGGAAGCCACATGCAAGGTGTCTTGGTCCCATAATAGAATGAGTTTAAACGTGAATTTTAAAAATAAAAAAAAGTCTTATTATTATTTTATTTCCTACTACATTGCGCTTCTCCTGCCTATCCGTTTCAGGTACTTTTAAGCATTTGGAATTATCTATAGTCTCTTATTTTGTTTTGTTTTTTAAAAATATTTTTAATCTTTAGGATTACTACCTCCTGCGGTGATGACCTTAAAAGCAAAGGAATTAATTTATTTTTCAGTTCTTTTTTCTAAAAAAATCACACATATGAGAAAATAACTGATGTCCCCTTGTCTCATTTCCCCTCAAGTCTAAAACCTTTGAAGTGAACTGATAAGGCAGATTTTCACTTTATTTTCATATATGCACACAGCGATTCCTGTGATGTTGTTATGAAGACATGAATTAAACCCACAAATAACAAACATTTGCCCTTTGGGGAGAAAGTATATGAAACTTTCCAATACCAATTTATATTTAATAGCAGGAAAAAGTTGACTTTTCCATTTCCTTTGTGTTTTGCCATGCCTGCCTCATACATACTGTTTGCATTTTTTAAAAAGAGGGAAAAGATAATTTGCAAACATCTCTCTTTCCCTCTTTAACATTTCATGGAAATCAGTATGAATGAAGTGTCTGATTCATTCCAGACAAGATGGAATACTTTCTAAGAAACTGTATTTTCAGAGGTGGCTTATCCTCACTTTGTGTTTAAGGAAACAGGGGTGTAGCAGGCTGAGAGCTATGGCAACTATCTTATGAATGCTAGCAGCCGAATTCAGCAAAAGTTGATCAGTCTGAAATTCCACTTAATTCACTGGAAGACAGTTAAGTACTGTATATGCATAAGCACCCTCTCCCTTGAAAACAGAGGAATGGGAAAAAATGTTGCAATCCTCGCTTTTGGCCATTTTGGGGTTGGGGGGTGGGAGAGGGAAAATGAACCCCCCAACATGAAGGTGCCCAAAGAACTTTCTCAAAGTTTTTTTTTTTGGAAAGGCTTATCACACAACTTCCTTTAGCTTACAACTTGTGTGGGTGTGCACTAAGAGACAGTGGTTTGCCTGAGGCGACTGAATGAATTCATAGCTGAAGTGAAAAACTAGCTTAGCTCACAGCTCAGTCTCTTAACCAGTGTGCTACAGTGCCTAGCATAAACGAGTACAATGATGTTGAGATCACAAATTAACATTAAGGGCATTTTGTAAGCCATTGACATGTCTTTTTTGAATATATGGGTGAGCTAAAAGGGGGATGGGTAGTTTTAAAAAACATTTTGGGCAGCAATTTTTTTTAAAAAAATCCTTTTGGCGATTTTCCAGACATTGTTCCACAAGAGGGCAAACATGTTTGCCCATTGAAAGCATTGGAAATGTAGTGAATGTGGCCCAATTTTGATTGCAGGTGGGTTGATTTAAGTTGAGTCCATTTAAATTATTGTTTTAAACCATGATTTAAATAACCAGGAAACTACACCTGCTCGGTGTAAACAATTGATTTAAATCGACTTTCTCATTTTGAAATTCATTCATGACTAAGCAGACATACTGAGCGGTTGGTATAACAGCCTAAATGCTTACTGCATTGCAAAATTATGCCTGCTTAGAGAAAACAGATATTAATTTGGGTCTTCCTGCATACATGCAAGCATATTAAGGAAGATATCACTTTATCGAAGGGCGCAGTCCTTTGTATTTGGAAGCAAATCCCATTTTCTTCAAATGTGACTTATTTCCAAGTAAGCAGGCATGGGATTGGCCTTCAAGCATCCAGAACAGCGGTTCTCAACCTGTGGGTCCCCAGATGTTGTTGGACTACAACTCCCATCATCCCTGAGCTCTGGCCTTGCTAGCTAGGGGTGATGGGAGTTGTAGTCCAACAACATCTGGGGACCCACAGGTTGAGAAAGGCTGGTCCAGAACATTGCAGAAGCAACTAGGCCACAGGCCCTCCTGCCTTCCCTGCTTGCTCAGCTGCCACTCAACTGTTCTGTTCTCTTTTCCACTTTCACCTTTGCCTCGCTGCACCTGGAACACCCCGTCCCCCTTCTCCACATTCATTGGAGATGATGGATTTGTCATTCATTCATTCAGTCATTCATTCAGCAGTAGTATTTGTTGCAAAAGAAGAAGCTGGACCGTTTCTGTCCTGTAAATAACTCCAAGTCGCACTTACTCTCAGGAGGGATCCTGTCTTTGTGCGGGCAGCCAGACAAACTGCGGTGGTGAGGGTACAGCCCTGTGACATGCCCTGTGCCATCACAGCCAGGGGTTGGGCATTTGATTTCTCGCTTCTCGGGTCTTGAAGGATCTAGGAAATGCAGGGAGGAGAGGGTGCAGGAAGAACATCATGAGACGTGCAAAAAAAGTCCACGAGAAAATCAAACCAGTCTTATTAAGAATACCTCTGAATCTGTTTTTGCATTTCACTTCAGGTGAAATTTACTTACATGACCAGCCTTCCCCAACCTAGTGCCCGTCATGGTGGTTGGCGCCAATGGCAGTTGTCTTCTAAAACATCTGGCAGGCACCAGGTTGTGGGACACCAGTCCAGAGGGACAGTAATGTACATCTCAACGACAACAACAAAAGATCAGTGGGAAAGAGTCAGCCAATAGTACCAAACAGCTCTGGGAAAGATAGGTGGCTCTTCAGATATTGTTACCTAGCACTACCCCTAAAACCCATGATAGAAGGAAGCTGATATGCAGGTTTAGGTTTCTTACAGTCTGATTCTATGGATCAATCTAAGCTGCAGTCATGCAAGTAACCACTTATGCTACTGGATTGCAATAAGAACAAAGAATTTAAGGAATGGATTGATGGATTATCCCAAATCACTCTAATCCAGCATCACCCACGGTAACCCCCAAGACATCCTTAGGAAGCAAGGTGTTATTGAGATAGTCACCCACCCCCTGGGTGTATTTTATGCCACTGTGGCTCATATGCATCAATTGATCTATCTTCCATGAACTGGTATAACCAGTGCTGAAGCAATGATTCTTCAACATCAACTTCGTTGGACTGGTCATGTTGTGCGGATGCCTGATGATCGTCTTCCAAAGCAACTACTCTATTCCAAACTTAAAAATGGAAAGCGTAATGCTGGTGGTCAACCAAAGAGGTTTAAAGACTGTCTTAAGGCAAATCTAAAAAAAAGTAGTATAAACACTGACAACTGGGAAACACTGGCCTGTGAGCGCTCCAGTTGGAGAACAGCCTTTACCAAAGGTGTCATGGGCATTGAAGACGCTGGAACTCAAGACGCAAGGGAGAAAGGTGCTAAGAGGAAGGCACGCTTGGCAAATCCACACCGTGATCAACTCTCGCCCGGGAACCAATGTCCCCACTGTGGAAGGACGTGTGGATCCAGAATTGGCTTCCACAGTCACTTACGGACTCACTGTTAAGACTGTGTTTATGGAAGACAATCTTACTTGGCTATGAGTGATCGCCAAAGAAGAAAGAAGAAGATAATCTGGGCTAGAGTCTGTTGGCATGTCTAATGGCAATGAGTTTCCCAGGTGAATCAGAATTGTATGAAGAATGCTTAGGGTGTTTGTTTGCCCCAAAGCTTCTTGTGAACTACTTCACTGAATAGTCCCAGTGAGTGTATGGGAAACTCTATTCTCCAGTATCATTATGACCTACTGTATATGAAAGAGTGTGTCTCTAAATGCCAGTAGCTGGGGAGAGCTATTGTGCAATCATCGCTTGTGGGGTTCCTGCGGGCAACGGATCAGTTGACCATTGTGATAACAGAATATTGGACTGGATGTTGGGCAACTGATCCAGCAGGGCTTGTATGGAGGGAAGATTCCCCAGGTGCTTCCAGATAGGAGCTTAAGACTGCTAATGGGTCAATGAGATATTGCTGGCAACAAATGTTTTTTGTTTTTAATCTTATCGGATTTCCCCCAGAAAGGGTAAAAAGGTAAAGGTACCCCTGCCCATACGGGCCAGTCTTGACAGACTCTAGGGTTGTGCACTCATCTCACTCTAGAGGCCGGGAGCCAGCGCTGTCCGCAGACACTTCCGGGTCACGTGGCCAGCGTGACAAGCTGCATCTGGCGAGCCAGCGCAGCACACGAAACGCCGTTTACCTTCCCGCTAGTAAGCGGTCCCTATTTATCTACTTGCACCCGGGGGTGCTTTCGAACTGCTAGGTTGGCAGGCGCTGGGACCGAACGACGGGAGCGCACCCCGCCGCGGGGATTCGAACTGCCGACCTTTCGATCGGCAAGCCCTAGGCGCTGAGGCTTTTACCCACAGCACCACCCGCGTAAATTTGGATTAAATGCAGGAAAAACACAGGTTGACATTTGGGTGACAATGACTTCATTTGGATGCTGCAAAAAACTCATGAGAAACACTGATCCCACAAGCAACACCCATCTGGGAGCAGCACTCTCCCTAGAGTAGGAGTGGGGGGGGGGATATTCAAGCGTATGCAGACTCTGAAGGTTTTACTCCTTTGTCACTTATAGGAGCACACAGTAGGGTACTGAGGTCAACACAAAACAGCAGCCAATGAAGGTTGCAGAATACAATATGGCAGCACCGTTACAGAAACAACCATTGACCAAACCATTGCAGGGACCATTTGCTTTTTCCCATTAGGCTTCACAAAGACAGCGTGACAGAAGATGAGTTACTTCTGTTCCACCACCCTCTGATTATTTTGTATTTACTGGAACCATTCAAACTTTGCATGGGCCCTGAGAACGGTGGGCTGGAAGGGACACAGGGGCATCCAGATGTTACAGATCTATAGGAATGGGGCTCCCAGACCCTACCAAACTCATTTTCATTGCCACCAGGGTGGGGTGGGGATAGCAGTTTATTTGCCACTGGAAGGACAACGTCCTCACCTTTGCTGTAGTAGCTCTTTCTGATGGAGTCCAGGGCTTTGTTTTGCTTGTCCTCGACCTGGAAAAGTTTCACATGCTCCCCGGCCAGCTGCTGGCCAGGCTCTCTCACAACCTTAACCTGTTCAGCTTTCAGAGCAATGGCCTGTTCCAAGAGACCCAGGTTTCCCCGGGTCATCATGTCATACATCTCAGATTCATCAGTCACAGTGGATTTCTGGGAGTGGCAATCATCATCCTTGTCATCGTCTGATCTCACCTCCACAATGACAGAATACTCAGGCTTGGAGCCGACTATCTGTCCTTCACAGTGGGTTTTTGGGGAGTCCTGAGATGTGTGAGGAGCTTCTTCACAGATCACTGCAGTCGATGTCTCCTCCTCCTCTTCTTCCTCCTCCTCCTCTTCCTCATACTCTTCATCTTCCTCCTCCTCCTCCTCCTCTTCATTGTCTTCCTCCTCCTCTTCCTCGTCTTCCTCCTCCTTTTGCAATTTGCAAGACTCCTCATAGCTCACCTCATCATCCTGATGTTCCAGGCACAAATCACTACTGCGTTCACTGGTGACCTCAACGACTTCTTCCGCATCCTCCGTTTGGATGATGATCTCCTTTTCACATTCCTCCTCAACTGCCTCCTCTTCCTCTTCCTCTTCTTCTTCTTCCTCCTCCTCCTCCTCCTCCTCCGCTGCTCCTTCATGTAGCAAGTGCACGTCCTCCCCAGTGTTGGAGACCTGTCCTTCGCTTTTGGACACCTGCCCCTTGCCTGCAAGAGTTCCTTCTGATATTTGGCCTAGAAATAAAAGAGAGTTGGCAATTATTTCTTGATAAGATATGATATGATACAATATCTTTATTGTCATTGTCCCATACAGAACAATGAAATTGAAAAATCTACATAAGACTTTCAAAAACCCCTAAAAACTCTGAAACCCCATTTAAAAATACAATATACTATAGAGACTCCTTATACTGTGTTTAGAACCAGAATTGCATTTGGGTAGAAACTGTTTCTCAGGCAGCTAGTCCTAGTCTTTATAACCCTGTACCTTCTTCCAGAAGGCAGAAGCTGAAAGAGATCATTTCCGGGGTGCGCACTATCCTGCGCTATCTTTGCAGCTTTCTTATGGCACCTGACAGCATAGATTTGATCCAAGGTGTGAAGAGTGCACCCAATTATTCTCTCTGCAGTCTTTACAACCCTGGACAGCATTGTTTTTCCCCTGACCATGCAGCTCCCAAACCACACACACAGACCATACGTTAATACACTCTCCACAGTACAATGGTAAAATGCCATCAACAGGTCCTTTGAGAGATTGTTTTTCCGGAGGATTCTCAGAAAATATAACCTTTCCTGTGCTCTCTTCATTAGGTCTTTGTTGTTTTCTCTTGTAGCTGGTCTGGAGCAGGCTGGGTGCCATATTCTGTTGTGACTTGGGGTTTTGGCCCTTAAGCTAGGGTTGCCATACATCTAGAATTTCCTGGACATCGTCGGGATTCTGCTGTTAGAATCAGTGACCGGACGGAGATTGCTGAAATGTCCGGGAAAATCTGGACGTATGGCAACCCATGTCCAACTGCCCCCCACACTTTTTGAAAAGTGGCAACCCAACTTAAGCAGGGAAGAAATAGCTGCCCCCCCCACATAAACATTTAAATAGCCCATATTAAAGGTTTTATTGAAACCCGTGCCTTGCTATTACACTCCTGGTGTGGCCATATTTATAGCATTCAGCCATGGCAGGTAAACAGACCGTTTTCTTTCCTAAAACTGTTCCCTCTGATGAGATGAACATCAGTGCCTGACATTTATTTTCCACAGGATGGCTCCAGAAGTCATCAACTAGATACTTGTGTGCTTTGTCTAATGCCTCTCTAGACTGATATTTATGTGCGGAAAATATCACACGGAAGGATGTTGTCAATGGAAACATACAGCGTTGCCTTCATTTACATGGGGGAAAGCAATGAATCTGGGCTCCCCAAGCTAAGCACGGCAATAACTTTGGTTATTGCCAATAGTTCTCTCGTTGCTGTGCCAACGAGTCTTTGGGTGAACTGGTGCCCATTGCAGTTAATGAAAAGCTTCTAGTGGCTAATGACAGAAGAGGTGCTAATGGATTGGTAACATGTTGAAAGCACATACGGCAGTACCATTACTGTAACTAGGGTCAAGCGAAAGGTATGTCTGTCTCCCCCTCCGGCCCCCAGGCACAACGTGGATAGTGCAAAATAGGCACCAAAGGTCTCGTGAATATTGGAAGTAATTAAAATTAAATAGCATGATGTTGAGTTTATTTTATTTTATTTATTGCAACTCTTTCCGACTTTTTCCTGCAAGGAGCCCCTCCTCATTTAATCCCCACAGCAACCCTGTGAGGTAGGTTAGGCTGAGAGGTAGTGACTGGCCCAAGCTCACCCAGTGAGTTTCATTCCACCCATAGCAATGTTACTACTCAGACTGTACCTTCCTCTGGTTGAGTTATTTAGAAACCTTTCAGGTTTAGAGATTCGTGGCTGAATACCTGAAGCATCAAATGTTCCACATTTTAAATGTTCCTTTTTTAAAAAAATATTACTGCTACTACTAAAATTTGTTATCTTTATTTGCTTTATCTTGCCCAAGGCAACCTGAAGCGACTTCCAACCAAATGAGATATGTGGATAGTGTCATTATATAGTTTAGTCACTAGGAGGCACTGGACTTAGTTGCATCTTCTGGGTGGAGTCAGGAGTTTCCTGTTAGATTTGTGAGAGCCGATAAAGTTTATGTCTAGCTTCCTTGGCTAGCATGTCCTCTATGCCTACCATGACAGCATCTACGTATTATTTAGAGGAGCTCTCACTCTATCGATTGTCAACGTTCCCTTTCTTATCCCTACCCACGAAATAAATCTTTGCAGTCGAGCCAATAATGAAATAAGGCACCTTCTTCCGGTGGACAGGCCTCCTCTTGGTCTATTGCTTCTGCCTCTTCCTCCTCCAGCGTGCCCTCGGAGTCATCCGTCACAGACTCCTCTTTCGCCTCTGCCTCTTCGCTGCCATCGCTGTCAATGCTGTAGCCTTCATCGAGGGCTAGTTTAAGCGGGTGGGATTTCCTCTTGGATGCCAGATGTTCTGCTTCTGCACCTTGAAGTTTCCTCTTCTTTGCGAGGGGGCAACTTTGTAAACTAAAACAAAAGGGGGGAGAGAGAGCTTTGTCACTGTAATGCACTGGCATCCCGGGAGCTAAAGCCACTTCCTAGCAGGAGAGGTGGTGGGGTTGCGGGCTTCATGCCCTCCCCCCATGTGTACGGGGGCTGGCTTGCAGCCTCCGCGAGATCAGGGAATCCTCGGCCGCGTCGTCTCCCTTGCCAGCCAATCGGTTGGCCCGGGAGGCTTGGCCCGCGCTATTTAGGGCCGGCGCGGCTGAGGATTTCCCTCTTTCTCCGCTCCAGCTGCTCTGGTTTCCCACCCTTTAGGTTTGGCTCTCTGACACTGCTAAGGACTTCGGTTGGTTGCCATCAAGGGGCTTGGTAGGAATTTTTTCCACTTGGCAAATTGGCACCAGCCATTTGGTTTGTCGCCCATCTCGTAGCAAATCATCACAGCTTCCTCGGCATTGGCGGTTAGGCATTGGTAAGGGTATTGTTATGCAGATCAGTGGGGGGGAGGAAGCGCCATCACCTGCCCCGCATATTGAAGGGTAGTCCAATAAAGGATTCCGGGGGGCATTGCCCTGTCCAAAGCTTATGGAGGTGTGGGCCTAAGGCACGCCCCCGAGCGGTGACCCCGGGGAGCTCCTAGTTGATTTGCATCAGCAGGACTCCCCCTACTGGTGGTTAACCCTTGCCAGTCTTCAAGCAATCAGGCTGAAGCCGGTTAGACGATAGGACCAATGCCTAAGCCAATACCACTCAATTCCTGTAATCAATAAAGTTGTGGCCTATTAGCCTAAAATACTGGTGTCCTTTGTCTTTATTTCCAAGGGGGAGGCGGGAACTCGCCACACAACCGGCTAGACTGGCTGAAGTACATGTGTCTTAATTTGCAATGTTTAGGTAATGGCTTCATTCTGGACATGTGATGAAACTGTCACTCTCTGATTAATTGAAACAATTCGAAGGCATGAAACGAGCCATTCCCCTTGTTTCTAGCTGATGTAATGAGTCTGGAGCTAAACTCCATGAGAGATGCTCGGGGAAGAAGGAAGGAGCCCTTCTTCCTGCTTCTGTTTTCCAGATCCAGCAGGATCTTCTTATTCTCTGATTGTATTCTGCTCCCCTTACCGTGCCTGGGCCACTAGTGACAAAGATAATTTCTCCTCATTTGCTTGCTCACTGGAGAGTACAGTGGTCCCTCGGGTTAAGAACTTAATTCATTCTGGAGGTCTGTTCTTAACCTGAAACTGTTCTTAACCTGAAGCACCACTTTAGCTAATGGGGCCTCCTGCTGCCGCTGTGCCACCGCTGCACGATTTCTGTTCTCATCCAGAAGCAAAGTTCTTAAGCCAAGGTACTATTTCTGGGTTAGCGGAGTCTGTAACCTGAAGCGTATGTAACCTGAAGCGTATGTAACCCGAGGTACCACTGTACCTTCATTGGAGCCTTTTCACACATGCCACCCAAAGTACACAAGTCAAGGAGCAACGGATAATCCTCACTCTCTGATTTGTGCCATGGTAGTAGTACAGTGGTACCTTGGTTGTCAAATGGCTTGGTTCCCAAACAAATCAGCTCCCGAACGCCGCAAACCTGGAAGTAAGTGTTCCGGTTTGCAAACGGTTTTTGGAAGCCGAACATCTGACACGGCTTCCGCGGTTTCCGCTAGAGTACAGTAACCTCCTGCAGTCAATCGGAAGCTGCGCCTTGGTTTTCAAATGGTTCCAGGAGTCAAACGGATTCCCGGAACACATTACATTTGACAACCAAGGTACCACTGTACTCCTGATACTGTACTATAACTGAGCCAAAGTATGTGTAATTGAAATAAATGCATATCCCACGCTTCATCCTTTTCATACGTTGTTTTTCTATGTCTACAAGAGTGTAAGCTCATTGGGGCAGGGACCTTGCAAACCTTTTCTTTGCAAAGCACCGTGTTGGATAAATGGCGCTAGTTAATAAAAAAGTTAGCCCTCCTCCCCATGCTTTACATTCTTGAGTAGCACAAACTGTTTTGCACTTAAACCTTTCCCCTATATATAAACTGATCTCCAGTTCTTCAAGGTCTCCTGAGCTGGCTTTAAATGAGACAGGTATCCAAGCTGTCACTTGTCAGGTGACATGCCAAATTTCACACCATAGCAATTTCAGTGCAGCTGTCACTGTTGTTGGAGACTTGATACCAGAATATCTGAAGAGAGGTCAATGCTAGCTCAAGACCAACCCCATAAAGTTGTTTTGAGGCTCTAGGGATGCTGTTGCTTCCCTTTAGCATCACTAAGCTCAAAGCCACAGAACAACTTCTTTCCCGTACTGGAAAAGGGGAAGGCAAAGCAGTTGGTGGCTGCCTAGTAACCACACATTTTGGTACCCAGAGCTGTTAAAGATCTCAGAAGTGATTACCAGAAAACACAGGAATGTCAGAAGATCCCTGCCAGAGAAGATCAAATTTCCATCTAGTTCAGCGTCCTGTTTCCAACAGTGTCCAGCCACTTGGAAGTCCACAAGGAAGGTGCGGAAACCACAGTCGTCCTCACTGCCAGCAACTGGTGCTCATAGCTATGCTAGCTCTGAACATGGAGGCTCTCATGTCTACCAGCTGTTGATAGAAAAAATGCCTCCAGGGGCTGTAGCTCAGTGGCAGAGCATCTGACCTATATGCAGAAGGTCCCAGGTTTGATCACCAGCATCTCCAGGCAGGGATGCGAATGTTCCCTGCCCAAAATCCTGGAGAGCCATTGCAAGTCAGCTGAACTAGATGGACCAACAGTGTGACTCAGGATGAAGTAGCTTCCTGTGTTTTTATATTCCTGCTAATTTGTCCCCTGCCTCAACCAGAGCCAGGGCCTTTTCAACACTGGCTCTGGCCTGGTGGAACGCTCTGTCTCATGAGACCAGGGCCCTGCAGGATCTGATTTCTTTCCGCAGGGCCTGTAAGACAGAGTTGTTCCGCCTGGCCTTTGGCTTGGAATCAATTTGATTCCCTCCCCCTCTTTCTTTTTTCCCTTTCTCCTTCTGTGATGGAACTCCAACTTGGGGACTTCCCTGGCTTTTTTCTGGCCCGCGTAGGACCAGTCTGGATAGTTGGCCTTGGTGAAGACTTGACGTTTTCCTCCCCAAAAAAGTTTTTGATTTGAGTTTCTACTGAAAGGAGGCTGCATTTTAAGGTTGTATTTTAATCTTGTTTTTAAAGTTGTATTTCAATCAATTGTTTTATATCTAGTGTTAGCCGCCCTGAGCCCAGTCTTGGCTGGGGAGGGCAGGGTATAAATAAATTTATTATTATTATTATTATTATTATTATTATTATTATTATTATTATTACTATACCCATCTAGGGCTAGTGGCTGTCATCCTCATGTGTGGCAGTGAGTTCCACAGGTGAATTGTGCATTGTGTGAAGAAGTAATGCATTTTATCTGTAAAAAAGTAATGCAATTCTGGGCTGCATCAATAGGAGTACAGCATCTAGATCAAGGGAAGTAATAGTGCCACTGTATTCTGCTCTGGTCAGACCTCACCTGGAGTACTGTGTCCAGTTCTGGGCACCACAGTTCAAGAAGGACACTGACAAACTGGAACGTGTCCAGAGGAGGGCAACCAAAATGGTCAAAGGTCTGGAAATGATGCCTTATGAGGAACGGCTAAGGGAGCTGGGCATGTTTAGCCTGGAGAAGAGGAGGTTAAGGGGTGATATGATAGCCATGTTCAAATATATAAAAGGATGTCACATAGAGGAGGGAGAAAGGTTGTTTTCTGCTGCTCCAGAGAAGCGGACACGGAGCAATGGATCCAAACTGCAGGAAAGAAGATTCCACCTAAACATTAGGAAGAACTTCCTGACAGTAAGAGCTGTTCGACAGTGGAATTTGCTGCCAAGGAGTGTGGTGGAGTCTCCTTCTTTGGAGGTCTTTAAGCAGAGGCTTGACAACCATATGTCAGGAGTGCTCTGATGGTGTTTCCTGCTTGGCAGGGGGTTGGACTCGATGGCCCTTGTGGTCTCTTCCAACTCTATGATTCTATGATTCTATGATTCTATCTGTCCTGAACAGATTCCATTGGCTGACCCCAAGCTGCAGTTTTATGAGAGAGGAAGAAACACTTTTCCAAATCAACTTTGTCCATAGCATATTTTTTTTATTTCATTAAACTCTATCAATAATTTCTGAGTCAAAAATATCCATCTCTAACCTACCCATGGCCGCCATTTTTGATTGGAAAGTTTGGATGGACTACTATCATCAAGTGTGATATTGGAGAAGCCCAAGACAGTTGGGAGGCATTTGGTTTGTATTTAAAAGTGAAATCTACCTAATTTGCACTTTCTGAAACAATATGCAGACTATAACCCATTCATCCTTCGATATTTACACTTCTCTGAATTTGGCAGTGTGCTTCTTTAGCCAAGCAATGTGCACAGAAATGCATGGACTAAGCTAAAGTGTGCATAGAAATAACATCAGCGAGAATAACATACAAAAATGCATTATGTTTGGGAAAATATGCTTTGCAATAAATATTTCGTATATCAGGCAAAATTGCATACAACAATGTGTCTTAGGAGAAATCGGCATCAAAATGTTGACGAATTTTCACGAAGGCTTAAAAAAATAAATCACAAACTGATACGGAGGCCTGAATTTAAGACTGAAAAAGTGAGAAACTGAGAGAAACCAAAACTGACAGATTTGCTCATCCTTAATCAGCATGCAATGAATTGAAAGGTCAGGAAGAAACACAGGACATAGGTAATGTCTTCCAGATGTGACAGGTTGGAGGATTTGATGAGGATGGCAACAATGGCAGCCAATAAGCCAATAAACAGACAATAAGTGTTGGAAATGTAAAGAAAGGGAGGGAACACTTTATCACATGTGGTGGGAATGTAAGAAAGTTAAGAACTTCTGGGAAGGGATATATAATGAATTAAAAAAAATGTTAAAATATACTTTTGTTAAGAAACCAGAAGTTTTTCTTTTAGGAATCACAGGGAAAGAAATAAGAAGGAAAGACTGTAAGCTATTCCAGTATGCAGTTGCGGCAGCAAGAATCCTACTAGCCCAGAAGTGGAAACAGGAAGAAACACCGACAATTCAAGATTGGAGAATGAAACTAACAGACTATGCGGAACTAGATAAACTGACTGGAAAAATAAGATATTCTAAAAATCAAAAGTTCATCGAAAATTGGGGGAAGTTTGTAGATTATCTGAAAAATGTATGTGATTTACAAACAACGCTAGTGGGGTTTCAAGAAGCACTGTAAAGGTTAAGATGTATTGTTTGGGAAAATATATATTGGAAAAGGTGAAAGGCAAAAGGCAATGCAAAAAAGGAAATGTGTTTTAGTTAGGAGTAAACATGGATGATTACCAGAAAAATCGAAGGAAGTCTCAAAAGTACAATTTGTGAAAATTTGGTTAAAAATGTATAATTTTGGTTGTAAATTAATAAAAAGTATATTTTTTAAAAAAAGAAAGGTCAGGAAGAAACGCAGGGCATAGGTAATGTCTTCCAGATGTGACAGGTTGGATGATTTGATGAGGATGGCAACAATGGCAGCCATGTTGGTGATTGTGATCAAAACTCACCTCCTGTGTCTTGCGTACTTCCCCCGGATGTGTCCTGATCCGTTACATCCTGGAGTAGGGCAGCTAAGTTAGGAGGGTGACATAACCAAGAAACAAAAACAGGCATGACTTCAAGGGGTAAAACAACAACAACAACAAAGTTTTCGAAATCAAAGTGTGTAGCGTGTTTAAACAAAAGCCAACAAGTCGCATGTGCATTTGAAAAACAAAGAAGCCACTGAAATACCCCATGCAAGAAAAGATAATTTCCTTTAAACAGTTCATCTCTTCCCTTTGAATTCCAGCAGATGAGGGCAACACAGCGGCTCTGCAGTTTGCTAAAAATTAATGAAATGACTCACCCCATTTAATTAAATGAACGGTTCATTATAGTTTTATGAGTAGGTTTAATTAAAGATTTGCATGTGTGAAAGCAAGCCTTTTAAAACCAGACAACTCTTGCACTCACCTCCTACCGATGGTGCTTTTATTTATTTATTACCAACACACACACACACACACACACACACACACACACACACACAACTGGACTTCCTCTGCAGCTCTATGTCTTTCAGTGCTGGATCCTGAAATCATTCATACATCCAAAACTACTTCTGATGTTCAGATGCGCATGACTGTGGTATTTATGATGTGGTTACAATGATTACATCAGATTGTTTGATGCTCCCACTGTGCTTCCTCCTCTGAGGCCAATTACTACCCCAGTTCCTCTGTGAATTTTCATAAGGTCCAACTTATATGTAGGGGATTCAGGATTTGAGAAGAATAGTTTCCTTTCCAGTGAAATGGGAATGTTCTATATGTTCCACTCCTGAGCAAATGCGATTAAATACAGCCTTGTTGCCATACAGAATGCACTTCCATAATTCTAACCTCCATGAACAACAGATTTGTCCCCCATAACAATTGGACCAGCTCACCTTTCTGCCTACTCTTTTTGCCCTTTTCCGATGATTGTAAAAGTCTATTTAATTTTAATTGCCTTCCCTCAGGACTGGAGATTGCAGCATAATAGGCTGCCCCAGACACACTAAATGTAGCTGGACCCTGGGACCCTGAGCTTCTGGGTGATATCAGCTGTGGCTCACCTGAATTAAAAGCTTATGTTTGTGGCCGCTTTGAAGAAGAGGGAGGCAAGTCTGAAGTCTACTGCATGCTTCAAGAATGGTGAATTTGAGCCTCTGTCACATGTTCAACAGAATGACCTGGTTTGTTTAGCAAACCATGAGTTAAGAACATAACTCAGGCCAATAGCCCATCTAGTCCAACATGGTTTAGCATCATGTGTAAACAAGGGCAATGCGTATACCATGGGTCAATCCAGCCCAATTGCCTTCGCAATCCAGCCCGTGGATGGTCCGGGAATCAGCATGTTTTGACATGAGTAGAATATGTGCTTTTATTTAAAATGCATCTCTGGGTTATTTGTGGGGCCTGCCTGGTGTTTTTACATGAGTAGAATGTGTGCTTTTATTTAAAATGCATCTTTGGGTTATTTGTGGGGCATAGGAATTTGTTCATTCCCCCCCCTTCAAAATCTAGTCCGGCCCCCCACAAGGTCTGAGGGACAGTGGACTGGCCCCCTGCTGAAAAAGTTTGCTGACCCCTGGCGTATACAAATGGGGATCACATCTGCTTGCTGCTGCTGACCGTGCACATTTGGCTGAAGTTTGCATGCATATAAACTGTACATTTATAGGCATTGTCCACACAGTCATTCAACTTGCCTATTTAAGGGTTTGCAGTTGCATGGGCAAAGGCAACATACATACAGTAAGTACATGCATTGGTAATTTGGGACCTTCGCATGAATGCATGTATGACGGGGGCAGCAGCTGTGATCTAGTTTTCTCTGTAAGTGCTTCCAGTGGAACAAGCAAAAGGGGCTTTTGTTTCACTACATTGTGACTTGAACTGAATGAACAAAAGCAGGTGGGAAAAACCCTGATTTTTATTTTCATACAAAGTCTCTAGGGTTTGCTGTGGTCTTTGGGGAATGAATTAAGTCTTACATTGGGGAGCTGAAGGAAAGAGGGCAGGCTATAGTCCACAGGGCCCAATCTCAACTCTCTCTCCCCATAACCACCTCATCCTCCCGTAGGGGAGAGCACCTGAGTCTGGGCTCCAGTGCAAAAATAGTAAGTCCATTTGGAAGGCACCTGGGAAAGAGGGCAATAGTTTTGCATTGGTGATCAACTAAAGTAGGACTTGGAGGCAAGATCACAGCCAGATTTCCTGGCTAGGCAGAGCTGCTCCATTTCCAGGCCTGGCTTCCAAGAAATGAATGGAAATTTTTCTCATAACCCGTAGGAAAGTCTGTAAGCTGAATAAAATGTAGGGGGTTTCATGGCCCCGAAGTTTCATGTTGTATCTTCATCTGTGTATTTGTTTTCTACAAATCAGGCACTGTTCTAAGTCTAAGAACAATATCTCATTCTTCCCGTGAACCTGTTCAAGCTACCAGTGAAAAGGCATTGCTGAACTATTGTTTTGCGCCCAACTTGGGCATGATTGTGGCTGGAGATCTTATTAAAAATAAAATAAAATCACCACGTGACCTCCAGGTTTTGCCACTCTCCAGGACAGGAACCACCTCTGTGCTCCCAATACACATGCAATTGTGTCTCCATAAAAAGAAACCTACTCTGTCCATCGTAGGGGAGCCTTAAAAAATGGCACTTTGCTTAGTCTTCCCCAACACCTTGGGATTCTACTCCCCTCATTCTGCTGCACGCCTAGACCATCTTCCTCCTTGTCCTGCAAGGGCACTCACATCCATCACCCATTGGATATTTCTCCCTTACTTCTTGGAAGACTGCTAATTTCTTTTACCATGGCCTCCTCTCCTTTTGTCATGCAGACGCAGCCTGGGCTTCAATTAGTCGATTAATCGTCCAGTTAATCAGGCAATTAGAGGACAGCTGCAGTGATGGCTGTGTGCAGGCCCTCCGAGCTGCCCCTTAAATATGTCGCCAGCTTCAATTACCACCTCCACTCATGTGTTCAGCAATAAAACGTAGGCAAGTGGTACGCCTGCCGCTCTCTAACCCAGTATCTTGAGAGAGAAACAGCAGGCTCTCAGAGCAGAAACACCCTAGGAAGCTGGGTCACATAAGGTCCAATTACTCTTTGATGCAGGAAGCGTTCTAATCAAAAGGGGAGAGTAAAGACAGCCTGTATCATTTGTGCTGTGCTTACGGAGCTCACTTGAACCTTCGCACTTGGTGTGCTTCTAATAGTGCTCGGTGGCTTTGTGAGCCTATAATTTGTATGCTCTCGAGTTCAGGTCTGTGTTAAGTTCTTCAAGGGCTGCTTCTGTTTCTCCCGTGCTGCCCCTGGTGAGTGCGGGTAATGCTATAGAGCACCAAACAATTCAGCCTCAGGTTATGAAAGGCTAATACTCAGATGAGCAGTTGGCCAACCTAACAGCGAGGAAGAGGCGACAGCTTTCCCTTGGGGCTGGCTGGGGGATAGCAGAGCTTGGCACCCTTTATCCACCAAGGCCTTTTCTTGTGCCCCTTCTGCTTCAGAAATTAAAGCTGCTCAATGCATGATCAGCTTGAGGAGCACAGGAAGAATATAGAAGCGTAGGAAGCTGCCCTCAACTGACTTGTCCACCTAAAATCGTAGAGTTGTAGAGTTGGAAGGGACTATGAGGGCAGAGCCGTCTTTCCCATAGGGCTTAGTGGCGCGTTGCGCCAGGGCGCCAGCCTCTTAGGGGAGCCCCAGCAAGTGGGGGAGCTGCTCGGCTTTGCCAGCGGCCTCCCCTTTCCCTGCACGCCCGCCAGTTGTGCCCCGCCAACCATAAGGCTGGCAGGCATGCAGCTTCCCTCCCAAGCCTCCTCGGGAGGAGACCAACCCCCACAGAGGCTTAGGATGGAAGCTGCACCCCGCCAACCATATGGCTGGCGGGCGCGCAGCTTCCCTCCCAAGCCTCTGTGAAGATCCCTCTCCTCCCGAGGAGGCTTGGGAGGGGCGCAACTTCACTCCCAAGCCTCTGCAGGGATCGCTCTCCCACAGCGGCATGGGGGAGAGTTGCGCCCCCCCCGGATGGCTGGCAGTGTGCAGCTATGGCCACCCCAACACGATCCATTTTTTGGGAATTTGGCTGACAGTAAGGAATCTCAACCTATTTGAAAATAATTATATTAAATTGTGGAAAGAGGTTCAAAAAAGAGCTGGAGATATGGGGGAGAACGAAACTCTCCCTGTTAGGTAGAATTTCAGCCATTAAAATGAACATACACCCTAGGATGCTGTTTTTATTCCAGTCAATTCCAATTGCAAATAATTCAAACTGCTTCAAAGAATGGAAAGAAAATATCTCTAAATTGATCTGGCAGGGGGAAAGCCAAGAATTAAACATAAAATACTGATAGATGCAAAAGAAAGGGGAGGCTTTGTACTACCAGATCTGCAATTGTATTATGAGGCATCTTGTTCGTGTTGGTTAAAAGAATTGATTGTATTGGACAATGCAGACAGTTTAGATTTAGAAGGCCAAGATTTAAAATTCGGCTGACATGCATGTCTTTTATATGGGAAGGCTAAAATTTATAAGAGTTTCATGAACCACATTCTTAGGAAGAATCTGTATAGAGTCTGGGAGAAATATAAGAATCTGCTGGAAATAAAAACACCTTTATGACTATCTCCTATCAAGGCAATTACAATTAAGAGAGTTAATATGGATAGACAGTGGGCGACCTACAGGGAACTGCTGGATTTTATAGGAGGAGAACCCAAACTGAAACCAATGGAAAATGTAAGGAGCCAAGTTACGTATCGGCTACAATATCACTGGATATACAATATGTTTCAATTAGAATTTAAAAATGGATTTTTGGACCAAAGCTCACAATTTGAAAAATAACTTTTATAAAATAAGGATAAACTTCTGTCTAAAATGTGTAAATTTTTATTAGAATGGGAAACAAAAGATGAACTTGTGAAAGCTTCAGTGACACACTGGGCAATAGATATAGGACACAATATAGATTTCAACCTCTGGGAGAAACTTTGGAAAAGTGACTTGAAATTTACTGCACGTTACTCACTGAAATAGAATTAAAAATGATCCCTAGATGGTATTTAACTCTGAGTAGGTTGGCTTAGATCTATCTAACAGAATCAGATACGTGTTGGAAGTGTAAAGAAGTCGAGGGAACCTTTTTTTCATATGTGGTGGACATATGAAAAGGTAAAAGTATATTGGGAAATGGTTTGAAAAAAATGAGTTGGAAAAAAATGTTTAAAATTACACCCCCCCCAAAAAAAACCCCAGAGTTCTTTTTACTGGGAATAACCCAGACAGAAATCCCTAGATGTCAGAAAAGTTTATTTATGTATGCAACAACTGTGACACATGTTTTGTTAGCCCAAAAATGGAAAGTGTGTGAGGTCCCAACTAAAGAGGATTGGCAACTTAAGTTGTCGAATTTGCAGATTTAACACATAGAATAAGAGAGCAAGAAGAACATATATTTAAAGAAGATTGGAAAGCATTTATTGACTATATGGAAAATAACTGTACACAGCTGAAAACGCTGGCAGCATTAAGATAAATTCAGAGGTGTAAATAATATTTGATTGATGTAAAAGTGGAAAACTGATATGAATGGTTACAGTAAAATGTGCCGGAATGTATGATATGTAAAATGAAGAAGGGAAGTCACTGGATATTTTAAAGTTTGTAAAAAGTTTATTTTGAAATGTAAAATTGAAAACTTAATAAAAATTATTATATTAAAAAGAAATTGATTGGACTGAAAAGCATTGATGGTTAGATCTTTATTTGTCAGTGGATGCAAATGAGCATCCTTGGCATTGTTTTAGTTTGAAGTCATAATTTGTTTCTTTTGCTGTATATTTGTGTGTGTGTGTGTGTGTGTACATAGTCAACACGTACCCCTTAAAATCCCAGTTGGTTGATCTCCTATTTAAAAAGTGGCAGCCTGTTGTTTTCCCTGACCAAATGAAAGTTGCCTTCAAGCAACACCAAGTGATGATGCGTAGCATTTGTGAGAGACCTATCCCACACCAGAGATGGCTGAGTTTCCATATCAGCTCACATCACCTCAGACACAATAATTCTCGAGCGGGGAACAACGCACACATTTAGCTCAGAGTCATGTATAAATAATAAAATCGTTGTTGTTAATTGGGTGAAATACACGCACATGTGAATCAGCCCTGAGTTGCTGAGAAGAAAATTTCCTTACCTCACCTCCTGGCCAATGAGTTCTGTAGGCACTGTGGAGAAAGACGGAGAAGAAGAAAACGAAAACAAAGCAGAAAAAAGAAAAGTCACACAAGATGTCACCCTTCTGGCAATTTCTACAGGTGGAACTAGCCACCGAAAACAACACCCCCGTTATATGAAACCACCTTATACTGAATCAGACCATTGATCCATCTAGTTTAGTGTTCTTTGACCCAGGATCTCCAGATTTTCTTGGACTATAACTTTCAACACCCCTAGCCAAAGACCAGGAATGCTGGGAGTTGCAATCGAAGAACATATGGAGACCCAATATTGAAGAACCCTGATCTAACCAGTATTGTCTACCCTTAGTGAAATCTGTTATCACCTATGAGTGGCTAGTCTAATTAAATCGGCATAATTCCCACCGACTCCATTTTATGACCATTAACTCCTTCAGACTTCAGGGCTTTAATACCATGCCCTACACCCCACCCCAGTTTCTCACCTCCCTCTATTTTTTAAACATCTAGTCTCAAGAACAGTTCCGGGCAACACAATAACTTGCTGATGACCTGGACACTGTGGTTGGCTCTAAAAAAGTATGAACCTACTAGGGCATTTGGATTTCCTGCCATAACAGACCAACATGGCTGTCAACAGTTTTGTGTGTGATTAGCAGCAGGTCTCCAGAATCTCAGTCTGAGAACCTTCCCATCATTTGTTACTTGATTAATTCCAATGGGAGGTGCAAGAAATGGAACCCAGGACCTTCTGCTTGCATAGCACGGGCTCTACATTTCCTCCCCTGTTATATGTAGGGTCACTTATCTCATGCCCCAATAGCATAATGCTCCCTTTCATTGGCTGCTTGTGTGTGTGTACAAAAATGTGATGATACCACGATACAGCTAAGTTATCCTACATATTATGGAGGAGACCTTACACTGGGATCGAGACTTACAGCTGGCTTTTGAGGAACATATCTTGCAATTACAGTACAGAGACTGCTAACTTGCTCAGTTAGCCAACTCTTCCCTCCTGTGAGAGTCCCGTGATGATTGACCCCATGCTGCTATATAAAAAGGTAAAGGACCCCTGGACAGTTAAGGCCAGTCAAAGGCGACTATGGTGTTGCGTTGCTCATTTTGCTTTCAGGCTGAGGGAGCCGGCCTTTGTCCACAGAGAGCTTTCTGAGTCATGTGGCCAACATGACTAACCCAGTTTTGGCACAACAGAACACCATGACGGAAACCAGAGTGCATGGAAAAACTGTTTACCTTCCTGCTGGAGAGGTACCTATTTATCTACTTGCACTGCCGTGCTTTCGAACTGCTAGGTTGGCAGGAGCTGGGACAGAGCAATGGGAGCTCACCCCATTACAGGGATTTGAACTGCTGACCTTCTGATTGGGAAGCCCAAGAGGCTCAGTGGTTTAGACCACAGTGCCACCCATGTCCCTTTGTGCCATGCTGCTATAGCGCATCATGGGAAGGAAGCTTTCCTCTCCCTGTGATTGCCTTGTGCTGCTCAGTTGACTGAGGAACAGCTGAGGGGTGAAAATGAGTCTGGCCTGCAAAAAAATATACTCTTTTCCTGGAGCCCCACCCTTTCCCCCCACTGTTCAGCTGATCGGTGCAAGGATGTGTTGTGGGCCATATAAAATTAGGCAGTGGGTCAGAAGCAGCCCATGAGGTCGACTTCTGAACTAGAGATAGTGGGAAAAGGCATGGTTTTTAGAGACTATGCATACTGACTTGAGAATGTGCACATTGCCTGAAAAATGTACAGAATGCAGGCTAGTTTTGCACATTCCTCAAAGCCTACTGGGGATTATGAGTAATGACTGGATAATGTAAAAAATTCAGTCAATATATGCATAATCTCCAAGACCTGTTCGAGATTGTGTGCATTGACTGGGAAATGTGTACAGTTCCATCTTTAAGGACAGATTATGTGCACATTCTCCATGAGGCCTGGTGAATGTGTACAATGGCTGGTTATTATGCACATATACCACTCAGTTGATATTCTCCCTAATGTACACACTCACAATGAACAATTCACTCAGAAATGAGAAACCAATTAATTTGCCCAAGGCAATGATGTGGCACCCCCGTTTTATTTGCCAGAATTTCTTCCCTCTGCCAGGTGAAATACACGAAGGCATTTTTGCTTTCAAAGTCAGAAAATAAATAGCAATCAGGCCTCAAATTATCAAGTCATTTGTCTTCAAATTCCCACCACATCAGCCTTGTTTGCTTCTGCAACATGCACAGTCTCTCTCTGGCTTTCTCAGATGTATGACTTCAAAGCCTCCGGCTGAGCACATGTGATAAAAGTGATCTGAAGCTATCAAGATTTCTATGAAGCAAAGCATGCGAGGCTGTTTTTTAAAAGAAGGGAGAGGGAAGGGAGAGGGGAAATCAGAATGTGGATTGAAAATGTTTTGAGTGTCCCTGTGAGTCACTCTCTGAAGAGATCTCCTGGGAAAAGTTGAGGAGGGTATGTGTGTGCAGCGTTTAAACACATACACACAGAGAGAAAAAGATCAAGATTGTTGGCCTCAGAGACAGAAGCATTTTGATGAACCACACAGAGCCACAGAGCCAGGTTTAACTGCCAGAGCGCATAATTCCACAAAGTGCTCACCTCTGATTGCCTTTGATCGTGTACGTGCTCGCTTATCGTCATTCTCTAAACTCATCTGGAATCAAACAACAACAGAATTAACATTTTATTTAATGAAAACAATTTGCAATCAAAGCTAATGTGCCCCTGGAAACCATGAGCTTGGATTGCACAAAGGCAAGCGGAAAAGTTCTAAGACACGAGCTGTCTGGGAAACTGCCTCCATTCATGGCTGATAAACAAGAAGACCACCACTTGGGCAGAATGTCACAGGAGCAAAGCAGTGGCTCAGTTTGGCACACAAGGGTGGGGGGGACATCTTTACATGGCAAGCCATAAGTGTGAACAGGTTTACCATGATGTTCTGGTTGTCTCAACCATAGTGTCACAAACTGGGGTGAGGTGGGAAAAACTTGCATCCACTAGACTACATTTTGAGATATTTCGGCATCTGTTTCCTTCTGGACCTTTTGCTGTACAGTGGTACCTCGGATTACATACGCTTCAGGTTACAGACTCCGCTAACCCAGAAATAGTACCTTGGGTTAAGAACGTTGCTTCAGGATGAGAACAGAAATTGTGCTCCGGTGGTGCGGCAGCAGCAGGAGGCCCCATTAGCTAAAGTGGTGCTTCAGGTTAAGAACAGTTTCAGGTTAAGTGCGGACCTCCAGAACGAATTAAGTACTTAACCCAAGGTACCACTGTATAAGCTTTGCGTCTATTTTCTTGGATATGCTCTCACAGAGATGCAGATTAGTAACAAAAAAAGCAAACCAAACAAAATAATGTTCTGGTTATGGAGACAAGATGCAGTAACCATGTATGTTCAGTTACAGAAAGGTAGCCGTGTTGGTCTGCCATAGTCAAAACAAAATTTTTTTTCCCTTCCAGTAGCACCTTAAAGACCAACTAAGTTAGTTCTTGGTATGAGCTTTCGTGTGCATGCACACTTCTTCAGATACACCACATGTATGTTCAGGATGTGATAGATAATGCCAACTCAAATAAAATCCACCAGGCTGGGGAAAAAAATGGTTGTGTGAATGAGTCATCGCACTCCCCTTGACAGAAATTTCACTGGGTTTCTTTGAAAGAACATTTGCTTTGGTTCTCTCTGTTCAGCTATTAAAGTGTGGGCCAGAAAAGTGATAGCACGCTTTCAGATTTTCTGCAGACCTTTATAGCGAGCAGACAATTAAGGTTGCACAGAGTGAAATTTTACCTAGAGAGGCCGATCCATTCAAATATCCTCTCTAATTTTGGGACATCAAACATGATGCTCAGCAAGGAACAGCATCATGAATAAATAATATTTGTAACTTCCAAGTGCTGGGAGTACATTTATTAATTAAGCATAACTATATCGCAGTGTGCAGTTCAGGAGTCTAGAGCCACGTTTTCTGGGGCAGCTGATGGTTGGTTATGTTACACAGACATCACAAAATCTCAGAAACTATTAGCATATTCACTGTAAGGTCACATAGATCTATCTACTGACTGAAATGCAGGCCCAACTTGGAACCAATAAGATATTTTACCATCTTTCGGTCTCCACCCCCAGCCCCAAGACAACTCATACCGAAAGAAATCCTGACAAATGGCTGTCAACAGAAAGCTGCAGTGAATTTACTCTCCAAATATACAGATTATTCACCAAATATTTGATATATGCCTTTGACACCCAAAGATTTAATTTCAACACTTGGTGTTTGACTTTGATATTTGATTTCAATATTATTTCTGTGAGTCAACAATAACTTCTGTGAGTTAAAGAGGGAGATTCCATCTTGAAAGGATGGAAGTGAAACTTCCTGTCAGAAGGAGGCGTGGGAGCAAGACTTCACCCACCAGGACAATGGACCTTTGACCGTATTTGAGAACAGATGTGTGATGCAATTTTGCATTTGATAGTTGACAGATCTCACACTTCACGCCTGCAAAATCAAAACAACCAAGGAACGCCAACAAATAACCAAGAAAACTCACCCAAATTTTGAAGGCTGGGGTAGAAATTTGCCGTCGAAAAGCATATATGAATTTCAGATTTGAAGGTCAACATTTGAAAAGTTTAGAATATTTGCAAAGGTTGGTTGAATGGGTTAAGCATTTGCGAGGACACTCCTGAGAACTCATATTATTATTACTCTGGTCAGATGCAGTACTTACCTGATAGCTTAGCTAACCTTGTCATGAAACACTCCATTGCTATGGCTGTATGATTTGACACATCTGGAGTGTGTGTGTGTGTGTGTGTGTGTGTGTGTGTGTGTGTGTGTAGAACACAGGAAGCTGCCTTATATCAAGTCATACAATTGGTTCCTTTAGCTCAGTATAGTCTTTTCCAACCTTGGGTCTCCAGCTGTTTTTGGACTACAACTCCCATCATCCCTAGCTATCAAGACCAATGGTCAGGGATGATGGGATTGGCAGTCCAAAACCAGCCGGAGACCCAAGGTTGGAAAACACTGGTCTACACCGACTGGCAGCAGTTCTCCATCATTTCAGGCAGGAATCTACGCATGGGTGTAGCCAGGATTTATTGGGGGGGGCAGGCTTTATGCTGGGGGACGGGACAGAACTGAGTTACCTGCAATACAACTGGCCAGTTAGTTAAGTTACAGATAGGTAGCCGTGTTGGTCTGCCATAGTCAAAACAAAACAAAAAAAATTTCTTTTTCTTTTTTCCAGTGTATCTGAAGAAGTGTGCATGCACACGAAAGCTCATACCAAGAACTAACTTAGTTGGTCTTTAAGGTGCTACTGGAAAGAATTTTTGTTTTGTTTTGCCAGTTAGTTAAGTATTTTTTATTTATTTACTTGATGGGGGGGGTGGCAACTGCCCTCCTGCCCTCCTGGCTATGCCAGGATTCTACCTTGAGATGCTACAGATTGAAATTGGGACCTTCTTGGCCCAGAGCTGGCACTCTACCACTGAGGCGGTTGGAGGATGGATGGCAGCTAACAGATTGAGGTTGAATCCTGACAAGACAGAAGTACTGTTTTGGGGGGACAGGGGGCAGGCAGATGTGGAGGATTCCCTGGTCCTGAATGGGGTATCTGTGCCCCTGAATGACCAGGTGCGCAGCCTGGGAGTCATTTTGGACTCACAGCTGTCCATGGAGGCACAGGTTAATTCTGTGTCCAGGGCGGCTGTCTACCAGCTCCATCTCGTACGCAGGCTGAGACCCTACCTGCTTGCAGACTGTCTTGCCAGAGTGGTGCATGCTCTCCCGCTTGGACTACTGCGATGTGCTCTACATGGGGCTACCTTTGAAGGTGACCCGGAAACTACAACTAATCCAGAATGCGGCAGCTAGACTGGTGACTGGGAGTGGCTGCCGGGACCACATAACATCGGTTCTGAGAGATCTGCATTGGCTCCCAGTACGTTTCCGAGCACAATTCAAAGTGTTGGTGCTGACCTTTAAAGCCCTAAACGGCCTCGGTCCTGTATACCTGAAGGAGCGTCTCCACCCCCATCGTTCAGCCCGGACACTGAGATCCAGCGCCGAGGGCCTTCTGGCGGTTCCCTCATTGCGAGAAGTAAGGTTACAGGGAACCAGACAGAGGGCCTTCTTGGTAGTGGCACCCGGCCTGTGGAACGCCCTCCCTTCAGATGTGAAGGAAATAAGTAGCTATCCAATCTTTAAAAGACATCTGAAGGCAGCCCTGTTCAGGGAAGTTTTTAATATTTAATGCTGTATTGTTTTTAATACTTGATTGGGAGCTGCCCAGGGTGGCTGGGGAAACTCAGCCAGATGGGCGGGGTATAAATAATAAATTATTATTATTATTATTATTATTATTATTATTATTATTATTATTATTATTATTATGAACTATGGCCCCCTCCCACAGGAGGAAATGAAATTCCCCGGAGAAATGAAAGCCTAGAATAGATTGGGTTATGTTGCCAAGAAAGGCTTCAGCACACACACACATCCCAGGCTCAACGTTTCATGGAAAGCATTGACCGGCTATCATAGGCTGGCAATATCCTTAGTGTGATGGGAAGAAGCCAAAAAGGGGGGGGGGATGGAAGATGCCATGGAATGAAATTAAGGAGGAGGAGAGAAGGGTGGGGGGGGGGATTTGTAGGGCCGAAGGCAGCAGCTGGAACACGAACTGCATCGAACAGCACATGCTGTTTCCCTTCTCTGTCCCTTCGCTGGCAGAGTGTCGGACGCAAACAAAGCGTACTGCTTTCTCATTGGCAAAGAGTCATGAGTACACGCCAGTTGCCAGACACGTGCTGTGATCTGTTGTTCTTCAATGAAGGAGGGAGGTGGAAGGAGGCTATTCTTAAATGTGGGCATCTTTGGATTGCACGGCGCAGAATTAAAACTGGTTTGATTCCCCCTCCTTGGAGACTCCTGGGCGCTGCAAGTCTGTCTGCAGGAAGGCCCAGGGGGTCGCGAACAGACCTGCCCCCAGCAAGCTACAAACCCCAGCCTTCTTTTGACGAAGCCATGATGTTTAAACCGTTATTAAACGGGTACCAGTCTGCAGTGTGGCTCTGCAGCCAGAGTTCCTCACCCCCCGCAAATTCCTTTTTCCCCCTGCGCTCTTCTCCTGAGCTGGGCAACGGAAGGTTGCTCCTCGCCAGGAGTTTTTCCCAGTTGTTTTGTTTAAAATGCTGAAGGATGACAAAAGCGCCCTGAAGTCTCGTCTGTGAACCGAATATCTCAGATGGAATTTCCATGCATATTATTTCCCCTTGCAGTGATGTAGCGCTAACGTACAATGATTTATACTGTGTGATTTGCTGGAGGGGGCCACTGGAAGGGGGGGGAGGGGAAAGAAATAAAAAAAGGGGGTAATTTATGCATCCTGTCATCCACGCTCTTGCCGCCCCATCGCCTTATGAGCCTCGTGTTTATTACAACCTTCCCAATAACCCAAGAAGACAATTACTATAATTTCTATTTTTAAAGCCTTGATTCCCTCCGGACCGATGGCTCACATTTAAAGTGCGGAGAGGAGCAGGTGTCAAAAGGACTTCATTACATTTACGAGCCTTTCAAATATGCCGTTCCTGGTGTTCGCCAGAGTTAATGCCTTCCGATGCACGCCTCACAATAGAATTAATATTTTTGATTGCTGGACGGCTGTGTGTGTTTTTGCTGAAATGAAATCCAGCGTGGCTTTCTCTCTCTCTCTCCCCCTCCCCCCACCCCTCACTTTTATTTTGTCACTTTTCCCAGGGAAATTGGCAAACGTTCTGCTGGTTTTCAAGCATGCCTTAGCAATTTGGGTTCCATGCAGATAAATCATTTTTGTTTGAAAAGAAACGAAAAAGGGGGGGGGAATACCATCCTGAAAACAGAAAAGGTTGCAGAAAACACAATGGGGTCTGCATGCTGACTATGGATGCCTCTTGATGAACAACAACAGCTGTGACTTTCTTCTTTCGCTTTTCTACATCACCTTTCCCCATTCGTAATTTAGAAACGATGAAAGGAAACAACCACTAAGAAAGCACTTATTCCCTTGGCCCCTCGGAAAGAAAAGAAGAGAGACAGTATTTGTCTCTGTGTGTAGAGGGGGGCAGCGTTGCATTTAGATTCCCAACGATTTTGTGATGGCGCAGAAGGTAGCTAAATCTTTTCTGCCATGAATGATTTGAGATGGCTTCCCCGCTTGTAGGGTGTGCCCCTGAGCCATCCGCAACTTTTCAAGGAACCTCCTTAGTTCCAATCTTTGGCAAGGGAAGAACTTTTATCTTATTTTTATCTTATTTCCCCCCGTCTTTCTTGCTCACCAATTACTGCAGCTGTACTCATGCAACTGTGGGACGCGGGTGGCGCTGTGGGTTAAACCACAGAGCCTAGGACTTGCCGATCTGAAGGTCGGCGGTTCGAATCCCCACAACGGGGTGAGCTCCCGTTGCTCGGTCCCTGCTCCTGCCAACCTAGCAGTTCGAAAGCACGTCAAAGTGCAAGTAGGTAAATAGGTACCCCTCCGGTGGGAAGGTAAATGGCATTTCCGTGTGCTGCTCTGGTTTGCCAGAAGCGGCTTAGTCATGCTGGCCACATGACCTGGAAGCTGTACGCTGGCTTGCTCGGCCAATAAAGTGAGATGAGCGCCGCAACCCCGAGTCAGCCACGACTGGACCTAATGGTCAGGGGTCTCTTTATCTTTACCTTTACTCATGCAACTAAGAAGGCAGGCCACAGCTCAGTAGCAGAACATCTGCTCTGCATGCAGAATGTCTCAAGTTCAATCCCTGGCAATTTTATGTATGGCCGTGAATACCCCTTCTCTGAAACCCCACAGAGCTGCTACTAGTCAGTAGTCAACGTGGAATCTCTGACTACTTCTGGTTGACATTGACTAGAAGCAGCTCTGTGGGGTTTCAGACAAGGGAGCAGAGATTCTTAGAAGACTGGAATAAATATATGAACTATTTGAAAAGTCATTGTAATGAACAGATTACGCCAGTAGGATTGCAAGAAGTTTTGTAAGGATGGCTATTTGAAACATTGCAAGAAAGACTATGAGGAGAACTATTAAAGGTAAAGGGACCCCTGACCATTAGGTCCAGTCGTGACCGTCTCTGGGGTTGCGGTGCTCATCTCGCTTTATTGGCCGATGGAGCCGGCGTACAGCTTCCGGGTCATGTGGCCAGAATGACTAAGCCGCTTCTGGCGAACCAGAGCAGCGCACGGAAACGCCGTTTACCTTCCCGCCAGAGCGGTACCTATTTATCTACTTGCACTTTGACGTGCTTCCGAACTGCTAGGTTGGCAGGAGCAGGGACCGAGCAACGGGAGCTCACCCTGTTCCGGGGATTCGAACCGCCGACCTTCTGATCAGCAAGTCCTAGGCTCTGTGGTTTAACCCACAATGATAATTAAGAGTAATAAATTAAGAAATGCAGAATAAGTGATCAAGAACAGAAAATCATCAGACGGAAGTCTAAATGTTATATAAGATAAGAAGTTATGTTATATGATTGTTGGAAATGATATGTTAAAAAAAACTAATAAAAATGTATATGTAAAAAAAGAAGAAGAAGAAGTCAACGTGGTGCCCTCCATATGTTTTGTTAACTCCCATTGGCCCAACCAGCAGGGGTTGTAATCCACAACATCTAAAGGGTACCACTTTGGTCACTTCTGGTGTGGATAAGGCTGAGCTAGATGAACCAATGGATTGACCCATTGTAAGGCATAAGGCTGCTTTCCTCCATCCCTAAGTTTGCACCCACAGTTGACGGGAAAGTGCCCATAGAATCACAGAATCGTAGAAGGGACCTTGAGGGTCATGTAGTCCAACCCCCTAAAATGCAGGGATCTCAACTAAAGCATCCATGAGAGATGGCCATCCAAACTCTGCTTAAAAACCTCCAAGGAAGGAGAGACACGACTTCCTGAGGGAGTCCGTTCCACTATCAAAAAGTTCTTACTGTCAGAAATTCCTTCCTGATGTTTATAACAGGCCAACGTGATCAGCGTGGATTGTGGATGCACTACCAAAGAGAGCAGTTTATACAGAAAAAGCATTCATTTAATTTTTTTAATGTTCTATTTCGTGAGATCTTTGTTGAATATAATAATAATAATAATAATAATAATAATAATAATAATAATAATAATGTTACGGCATATAAAAATGCAATTGAAATAGGGGGGAAAAGCAACCCCACTGATTCTATAACCCCCCACCCCACCAAAAAATCAACAACAACCATACATCATATTACAGGACACCATATGTGATATTTATTGGGATATCCTATCTACATAACAGGAGAGCAAATTTCCTTCATGCTTCAACCAAAGTACTACCTTGGAAGCCTCTATTCCCTATGTTTAGGGAACTTTTTAGTGACTGATGTTTTAATGTATTTTTTAATCTTTTGTTGGAAGCCGCCCAGAGTGGCTGGGGAATCCCAGCCAGATGGGTGGGGTAGAAATATATTATTATTATTATTATTATTATTATTATTATTATTATTATTATTATCATCATCATCATCATCATCAGCATCATCTATCAGCCACCAAATGGTAGGGAAAGATTTCCTACTTCAGGGGGTAGCTAGTGTGCTGCCTTCAAGAAGTTCTTGAACTTCAACTTCCCTCATCCCAGGTCAGCCTAGCCAACAAGAAAGAAGATTCCACCTAAACATTAGGAAGAACTTCCTGACAGTAAGAACTGTTCGACAGTGGAATTTGCTGCCAAGGAGTGTGGTGGAGTCTCCTTCTTTGGAGGTCTTTAAGCAGAGGCTTGACAACCATATGTCAGGAGTGCTCTGATGGTGTTCCTGCTTGGCAGGGGGTTGGACTCGATGGCCCTTGTGGTCTCTTCCAACTCTATGATTCTATGATTCTATGGTCAGGGATGATGGAAGTTGTAGAGGGAGAAAGAACTCCGGCTCCAAAGTCTGCCTCTTGGTTGTGCAGAGCCCAGGGGAACAAAACAGGGACCAGTGGAAGCAGGAAGACTACTAGCTTTAAATGTATGCCTTTGCAAAAGCACTGCCTGTGTTTTGCTCTGTAGCTGGTACATCAAGTAGCAGAGCTCCAAGCTACACATTCCTCAGACATCTCCAAATTCTCCCCCGCCTCCATTTTTTTCCTTTAGGGCCCTCCCAGCTGCTCTGTTTAAGTTCTCCTGACATCCCACCCATCCCAAGTCTCATTCGCAGCTGAATTAACTAGGAGTTTGCTGTTTCAACTTATGCCCTTCCTCCTCCCTGGCTGCATCTCTTACAGTTCCATAGACTAAGCAACAAACATGGCATCCCCAGCTTTACATCTTTGGAGAATTTCTCTTGACATTTCTTGTTGTGTGTGTGCGCACCAGAGATTGCTGTTCTCGCCTCCAAAGGCCCCAAATTAAAAATTACCGCTGTGTAATAAACAGCCTAACGAAGCCGGGTTGTCAGTTTTCATTTGCAGAAATGAAGGGCGCAAATGAAACATTTAACTACGTGCGACCAGGAGAGCTTTTGCTCCGTTGCGAGGGAAGCGGATTGGAAAACCTGCTACATGGCGTTGTGCCTGACATTATAATGCTTCCATCGTCTCAATTTGTGGGGCTGGCATTCAAGCGCAAGGCTGCTGAGGCACAATAATGCGCAGTCTTCTGGCGCGCACAGAGCTTCCAATTGTTTGCAATGAAGAAGCCTGCTTTTGATGAGAAGAGGACAAGGATGGGCTAAACTGTCAGATTTGGTTTCTCATTCCCCCTCCCCATCTTAAGTTCATTTCTCCACATTTCCACATCAGTTTGTGAATCTCTCTTTTTTCCAAAGTCCGAATGAAAATCCATGAAGATCTTAGGGCTAATTTCTCATAACAGACACAAACTTGCATGCAGCTTTCACTAGCATACACGTTTTTGCAGAGCGTGTCGCCTTAGCGCAATGCATTTCTGCATGTTATTTTCACTAATATATGAAGCGGCTGGGCCAAAGCCGAAAGGTCGCTCAGTTGCGGATATGCCTGGAAGCGAAAGGAAAGTCCAATGATGTAAAGAAAAATATTGCATAGGAACCTGGAATGTAAGAAACTTGAACCTTGGTAAGCTGGATGTGGTCAAAAATGAGATGGCAAGAATAAATATTGACATCCTGGGCATCAGTGAACTAAAATGGATAGGAATGGGCGAATTCAGTTCGGATGACCATCATATCTACTACTGTGTGCAAGAATCCCGTAAAAGAAATGGAGTGGCCCTCATAGTAAACAAAAGAGTGGCGAAAGCTGTACTGGGATGCAATCTCAAAAATGATAGAATGATCTCTGGGAGAAAAGCAATGACAAACCTAGACAGCATCTTAAAAAGCAGAGACATCACCTTGCCGACAAAGGTCCGTATAGTGAAAGCTATGGTTTTCCCAGTAGTGATGTATGGAAGTGAGAGCTGGACCATAAAGAAGGCTGATCACCGAAGAATTGATGCTTTTGAATTATGGTGCTAAAGGAGACTCTTGAGAGTCCCATGGACTGCAAGAAGATCAAACCTATCCATTCTGAAGGAAATCAGCCCTGAGTGCTCACTGGAAGGACAGATCCTGAAGTGAGGCTCCAATACTTTGGCCATCTCATGAGAAGAGAAGACTCTCTGGAAAAGACCCTGGTCCTGGGAAAGATGGAGGGCACAAGGAGAAGGGGACGACAGAGGACGAGATGGTGGGACAGTGTTCTCGAAGCTACCAGCATGAGTTTGACCAAACTGAGGGAGGCAGTGGAAGACAGGAGTGCCTGGTGTGCTCTGGGCCATGGGGTCACGAAGAGTCAGACATGACTAAACGACTAAACAACAACAAAATATGAAGTTTTATGCACAAAAGAATATAAGAGAAGCCCTGCTGGATCACTCCAGTGGCATACTGTTCTCACAGTGAACAACCAGATGCTCACAAACAGCAAACAGGATCTGAATGCAACAGCGGCCTTCTCCCCAGTTGTGATTCCTGGCAACTTGCATTCAAAGACATATTACCTCCAATAGTGGAGGTGGAACATGTGTGGCAAAACTCTCATCACTTGGCAGGATGATTCAGGGACTAGCCTTGTTTTTTTAATTGGCATCTGTCTGTCTCGAGAGGCAAGGGTATGTGCCTCTTGGAGTGAAGCCAAACCACCGTGTTAACAGCACCCTGGGGTGCAAGCCTGGGCAGTTTGCAAGGAGGTCCTGGGCTGTCCAGATGACAAGCCCCCCCCCTCTGCCGTTCTGATGTGGTCCAAAGGAAAGCAGAAGCCTTTCTACTAGGTATCTTAGGCCAAGATATAGCAAAAGAAAAGAGGACATTATTTATGTAGGCCACTACAGCTGCGAGAATGTTGATTGGACAAAACTGGAAGACTGGAGAAACACCAACTAAAGAACAATGGCAAGAGAAGTTGATGAACTATGCAGAACTGGCAAAAATGACAGAGAGACTACGAGAAAAAGACAACAGTGACTTTGAAAAAGAATGGGAACCGTTTATATTATATTTGCAGAAACAAAGAAAGTCTATAGACTTGATGGCAGGATTTAAATAAACATTCACATCATTAGTATTAGAAAATGTGTAGAAGATAGAGAAATAATACGGTGTACTTATTTTCATCTTTATGTTTTTAGGTTAGATGCTATTGTATAAATATGTTATTAGTACTTTTTCTTTTAGGGGGTAGCAAGGTGGGCGAAAGGAGAAACAAACCAGAAGCGGAAATTGGGGGAAGCCTAGGAGGGGAGGGAGGAAGGAATGTGTAGTAAATGTTATGGATTTGAGATGTATGTAATGAATGAAAAAGAAAACTGAATAAAAATTCAAAGGAAAGCAGAGCAAGACATTGGGTACCAACCTGGCTGCTGGAGTTGCCAGAAGGAGGTTGCAAGGCTACTACACTCCAGATTTGTGTAAGGTTTACTCCTTGGTCTTTTCTTCTCCCAAAGATGTCCCATAAGGCAGTGGAGGTTTAGGACCAGAGTTTTACTTTGGTCCAGTATACCTGAAGGAGCGTCTCCACCCCCATCGTTCTGCCCGGACACTGAGGTCCAGCACCGAGGGCCTTCTGGCTGTTCCCTCACTGTGAGAAGCCAAGTTACGGGGAACCAGGCAGAGGGCCTTCTCGGTAGTGGCACCCGCCCTGTGGAACGCCCTCCCATCAGACGTCAAAGAGAAAAACAGCTACCAGACTTTTAGGAGACATCTGAAGGCAGCCCTGTTTAGGGAAGCTTTTAATGTTTAATAGGTTATTGTATTTTAACATTCTGTTGGAAGCTGCCCAGAGTGGCTGGGGAAACCCAGCCAGATGGGCGGGGTATAAATAATAAATAATAATAATAATAATAATAATAATAATTATTATTATTATTATTATTATTCTCCTAGATAGGCTGGCTTCCCAGGTTGACGAGCCCCATCTGCCCCTCACTTCGCTCTACAGCACATGCAGAAATAGCCTTTTTCGCCATTGGGCCCACTGTTGGTGACTAGACATCATCATCATCATTTAGATTGATAAACCAACCTAAATGTCCCAATGAGAGCTCTACGGAAACTAGGCCCCCAGAAGCCTCTGTACCTTTAAGAGCTGCACAGAAGAGAGCGGGAAAACCCCACCAGGTGCAACTTCCCCTGTCAATGCAGCCCTGTGAGGAGCAAAAGCCACACCTGTCCACGCGTGGCCTTCCTCAGCAGCTCTTAAAGTAACAGGAGACCTTTCAGGGTTTGGATTCTGGCAGGCTGAACAACCACCCTGTTTGGTTTCTCCTCTGTAACTGGCAGCAGGTCTTTAGATACAGGCTGGCTCAGCTGTCTTACACTGAGCCTGTTTTAACCACCACAAGATGATGCCTTGTTACCAGGGGAACACAGGGCTCCGTGTTTCAGGAGGACCAAGATAAGACCGGAAGTATCCCTCCATAAAAGCCTCCTAATCTTCTGGCAAGAGACTTTAGCCTGAACTTTTGACAGTTCCGCCTTTCCCCTTTCCTCCTTTTCAAAAAGTTGCAGCTGGGTCGCTTTCCTTAAATACCCTCCTGTGTTAACACAACAACACCCACTCTCTTTTTAAAACTTGCTTTCCTTTCACCGAGACTTCTAATTAGGGTTGCTTTGCTAATGAATGAAGGAATGAATGAATGAAGGAATTCATTTAGCTCTTCCAAAAGACTTCGCCTTTCACCTGGCCTGTCAGGAGTCTCTTTCTGACAAATCTGTATCTTAGACCTTTTATGTTAGTTCCTTAGCTCGCGGGTCTGTCATGCTGATATTTATTATCTCTCTTTTTACTGGTGAATAAACCTATTTTGGAAGCAAATTACCTTTGGTTATGGCCTTAGGGAGTTTGCAAAGTCTCCCGAGCCAAGCATAACTGCAGGGCCTCAAGCAATGCTAGGGCCAAGCTAGATGAAACGCGGTGGTGGGGAGAGCCAGAGTCAGACCACTTACTTTCTTTTGCTGGTGGGATTCAACTGCATATCAGCAAATTTAGGCTGCACAATTAATGCAGATTCGAGATCCTTGCACGGCAGACCCGATTCCAAAAAGAAAAGAAAAGCCCCCTGACTGTTTGCAGGAAGGAAAGTGACAGGGAAATGCACTAGAAACTGTGGGATCACAATTGCTAGATGCAATATTGTATAACCTTCCAGCAAACCAATCGGAATGGATGCTCAATATAGAATGGGCATCATATTACCTTCCAGGCAAACTTTGTGCAAGCAAATCAGGACCAATGTGAAATAAATAGGTTGCCTGGAAGCAACCTCAGTCTCCTCTCTCTCTCTCAATCTCAATAACCAGCCTTAAGGATTATCCACCATTCCTCTTCCCCTGCTGCTTTTCCCTTTTTAGCAGTCTCTACTGCTCATTCAGAGCAAGCAGGCAATTTGGAGTTTCCCTGAATTGCCACTTGTTCTGATCTGTTGCTAAAGAGTGGGTTTTCCCTGGGAAAGAAGTGGGGCAAGGGGGAAACCACTTGGACCCATGCCCAGAAAGTATGGGTCAAGTGGAAGACTGCTTGGACCTGTGGCTTCTAGGCATAGCACAATCATAAGTGTAGGTGAGCCCTCAGAGGCTGCAACTGGGAGTGGAGGAATGGTAAAAGGGGAGGTGCTACTGAACCTGTTCTTCCTGCTAAAAATATTGATCCCTCTGCTTTTTGTTCCCCGGGGGGGTTGGGGGGGGAGATACAGGGTCCTTTAATTTTATTTCTCCTTTGAGAATCAAAACTAAATAACAGTTGTAGTTGTGCAATCTTTTCATTGTACCGCTTTCCTTTAAATCAATATATATATATATTTAAGTGTGTGAATTCATGCAACCCCCCCCCCAAAAAAAACCCTGGTAAGGGCTATTCAGTTCATGGGGCAGGTAAGCAGAGGAAGAATGGACACCAGTATCAAAGTGAGGCAAGTTTAGTCTGGGTTGAGGAGGAGCCTTATTGACAGTGCAATAATGCACACAGTAATTCAGAGAGCAGCCCTTTGGAGTTCAGTGGGACTCATAGATGTCAACTTTTCCCTTTTCTTGCAAGGAATCCTATTCGGAATAAGGGAATTTCCCTTAAAAAAAGGGAAACTTTGACAGCTGTGGTGGGACTTGGTCCCAGGTCAATGCATTGGGGATTGCAACTTCCTCTCTGGACTGTTGAAAAGTTCAAGAAAGAGTGACAATGCAGTGTTTATTGTGTGTGAGCATTACCAATTGCCTGTAGAATCAGACCAAGTCCTCCTAGTCCAGCATCGTATTTTGAAAACAACCAGCGAGATGTCTCTGGAACCTCGAAGCTCCCCCTATCCTGTTTCATAGTCACTGGCCGACCCATCTTATTCCTGCATCATTGCATTTTATTGTATTTTTAAAAATCATATTTCACTTCTTTGAGCACCATTTGGTGGAAGAATGGGATACAAATTCAACAAGCAAACGCTTCAATGAATGTCTTATTTCTGGGGAAAACCCTGCCCCCATTGTCTGCTGGTGCTCCTGGTAATTAATGCACAGCAAGACCAGGGTGTTAGTATCTTAGCTTTGTGAGTTTACTGATGCTTCGCTCTAAGGAGGACCTCACCTTGATGTGCCTGCTGTGGAGGCCTTTGGCTGTCTCGCAACTGCTGATCTTTTCTCCACGGGTCCACCTTTGACTCAGCAGTTTGCCTCGGAACTCATTTTCTAAGGATTTAAGAGAAAGAGACGGCGTCAGCAACGAAGGCAGCTTAGGGAGGCCTCTGGCACCACTTTAGTGATGCTTTCTCCGGGAGGCTTAGTTCGGAGGATAGTCAATGGAGGTTCATCAGAGTTCACATGGGTGGGGTGCAGGTAGGGACAGGATAGCATGAGGACATAGGACCAGGGTAGCATAGGACACTATAGCAAGTGAGAAAATTGATCCATATAGCTCAGTATTATCTAATCCAGAGGTCGGCAATGTTTACCTCGCCTGGGCCAGTTCACCCCAGCGGAGATCCCTCTGTGGACCAGAATGTGCACGCGCCCAAGCGCACCTGCGATTTCCAGTGCCTGCGCCTGCGCAGATGTGATTTCCGGCATCTGCGTCGCACAGACATGATCTCCGGTGTCTGTGCATGTGCAGACACAATTGTTGACACCGCAGAATTGAGTCCTCGCGCCGCGCTGGGCCGGTTTAGCGCAGCGTGTGGGGACTCGCTGAGCAGGCAGCTCGGTTCGGGGGTGGCTTGTGGGCCAGTTAAACGACCCCCATGGGCGGCTTGTGGCGCATGGGCGTTAGGTTGCTGACCCCTGATCTAATGTGACTGGGAGTGGCTCTCCAGCATTCCAGGTGGGGGACAACACCAGCTCTACCTGCAGATGCCAGAGCTGTGCAAAGGAAGCAAGATGTCTTTCCCCGAAGGTTTTACAGCTACAAGCAGTCTGGAATCGCATATAACAGCCCTGATACCATCATTTTCACAGATCATGACAAATGCACAATAAAAAAGGGACCCTAAGCTGTGAAGAGGGCTTAGGGGCAGCATGATTCACAGGGACATCCCTGTAACTTGCTTTGCCCTGATCGTGGCAACTTAGAAAAAAAAACCACCAGCAGCAACCTTCAAGGTATTAATTTGCCCTCCCAATGTGCAGATTTATAGCAAGACATATTAAACGTTGACAAAGAGGTCACAGGCAAAGGAAGGCAACTGCCCTTCACTGCCAGGCAGAGGACTGTTCTCAACAGGGGAGGATGTAGCTACCTTGAGAACACGGAATGGCAAAATTCAGTTTCCCTATTAAGTCAAGGCTACAAAGTACAGAAAGGGACGCGGGTGGCGCTGTGGGTTAAACCACAGAGCCTAGGACTTGCCGATCAGAAGGTCGGCGGTTTGAATCCCCGTGACGGGGTGAGCTCCCATTGCTTGGTCCCTGCTCCTGCCAACCTAGCAGTTTGAAAGCACTTCGAAAGTGCAAGTAGATAAATAGGTACTGCTCCGGCGGAAAGGTAAACAGCGTTTCTGTGTGCTGCTCTGGTTCGCCAGAAGCGGCTTAGTCATGCTGGCCACATGACCCGGAAGCTGTATGCCGGCTCCCTCGGCCAATAAAGCGAGATGAGCGCCACAACCCCAGAGTTGGTCACGACTGGACCTAATGGTCAGGGGTCCCTTTACCTTTACAGAGTACAGAAAGTCCCAAGGCTTCTGCCTAAAAGCCCAGGGCTGATAAACACACACACACCACTTGATATTTCAATCACACAATGGTTTGATTCACACATGCTTGATTTCTCTCTCGCTGGCAGCTAATTACATCCACTGGAAAGCACATCTTGGGGAGGACATGCAAAAGTTCTGGGATAACTGCAGGGAAGCCATCACTTGCTTGCTCACCAGGACAGAGATTTGTCAATCATCTTGGTGCACTCAGTAATTCCTGGAGAATGTGTGAACTGAGCCCATTGAAAGAAAGCTTCTGTGTGTAAGGCACCCCCTAATGTTGCAAACCTTGTGTGTTGATTCTGCGAGTCTGAACTCCTTTGAGTGGAGTTCTGCACTGCAGTTGAACCTTACTGAACAGTCTCCTCTTCTCTCTTTGCAGACATCCAGAATTTTAGTTCATTCTCTATTGGTTAATGAGAACAGAAATCTCATCTGAAAATTAACAAAGGAGAGATGGAATTTTGATGAAATTCTCATGGTGTGGGGTGTAGGGCTTGCCTGACTTTGAGGTGGTGGAGGGTGGCTTGTGAGCGCCTTCTCTTTCATGGTGGAAACCTCATTTCCAGTGGCCTGCACTCTGCAGCCTTCCTGGGTGTCCACACTTCAGTGCAAGCCCAGGGTAAGACACTGCGAGGTGAACTCTGCCCATGGGAAGGAGATCAGGAAACACAGGCAGCCAGGAAAAAGCTACAGAGTGCTGGGGAAATGTTTGTTGGAAAGAAAGACATGCATACCCTGCCCAGCTTACAGGGCTAAGGCAAGCACCAAACCTTGCACCCAGTATTTCCAAAGAAATACTGAAGTGAGAGCAGGGCTGAAAAATGGAAGGACAATGGAAGGACCATAGCTCAGAGGCTGAGCAGCTATTTTGCATGCAGAAGGTCCCATATTCAATGCCCGGCATCTTCAGGGAGGGCTGGGAGAGATTCCTGCCTGAAACCTTGGAGAGCTGCTGCCAGCCAGTGTGGGCAATACTGACTCAGACAGACCAATGAGTCTGATTCCAAACCAGGCAGCTTCCGATCTTCCTATGCAGGCTTATTTGGTAGTGGAACAAAACCTGTGAGAAATTGGGAGGCCCAGTTCCGACACAGCACTGCTGATCTCCTTGTCCTCCAGGAACCTTTTTGCATGCAAAACGTGTTCTCCAGGACTGAGCTACAGGTTGGAAAGGTGAGCAGGAGCAGGTCCATTGAGAGATTTGAAGGTAAGGTTGAGAAATTTCAGATTGTGTCACGGAGCAGGCTGGAAGTCCGTTGGGATGGTGATGGGCCGTTATTATTGTTTTTCAGAAGCGATATTCAAATTTTAAAATACAAATTGTTTAAAAGAACGGAGAAAATGGGAAAAGCAGGGAAATGGGTCTCCCATTAGGATAGCTATGCTGTTAGTTTTCAGCAATGAATCTGCCCCCCCCCACCCCCCGCTTGGCATCATTTTTATCCCAGTCAGATATTACATCATATTTTCTGAGGGAGTGAGCGTCGTGTATCTCTATTACACAGCTGTTAAACCTCAATTAATAGGTTTTAATGATTAGCCATTAGTGGTGCAATACACAGTTTAACATTCTGTGTTAGGGTTTAAATTAAATGCACGCTTCAAGAGCTGAGTTTTCCAGGCATCGTTCACTGCTTTGCTTAAGTAAATAATATTCACATGGGATGGAAGAAACTATAGATGCGGGGCTTTTTTCCGAAGGAGAGGAGAAAAAGATTAAACAAACAAAGGGCAATTAAGCATGGCAGCTTTCAACTACAGGGGGGGAATGCCCACACGCAGGCAGAAAAGATACCCTATGAAATATGTGGAAAAAGATGTCAATTATATATGCATCAAAGGGTAACAATATCACATCATCATCAACATCATTGTATTATCCATCATAGTACTATTCACATGAGACTAAAATGCGTCTCCCAGTTGAATCTTCAAGAAATTGTGCAGTGCAGTGTCTGACAATGCAAGGCCCATGCATATCGACTCAAAAGTAAGTCTCACCGAGTTTAATAGCCCTCTCCTCCTCCATTAATTTGCCCGATCCTCTTTTAAAGCCATCAGAATCGGTGCCATCGCTGCCTCCTGTGACAGGGAGTTCCATAGGCTGACAATGTGCTGCATGAATAAGTGCTTTCGGTCTGAATTTGCCCCCAGACTGAATGTTAAACTTTTAAGCCGGGGGGGGGGGGTCTGTTTAGAGCTATCCAAGGTCCTGAAACCGACCATTATGGAAAAACTCCCAGGAGCACATACATTTAACACGCTCTTATACCACTTTTAACAGTCATGGGTGATGCTGGGAACTGTAGTTTTTTTTAAAAAAAGGGTGCTGACCTCACAGAGCTACAGCGTGCTCAGCAAACTACAGTTCCCAGGATTCTCCATGGCTATTAAAGTGGTATAAGAGTGCAAGGGACGCGGGTGGCGCTGTGGGTTAAACCACTGAGCCTAGGGCTTGCTGATCAGAAGGTTGGCGGTTCGAATCCCCGCAACGGGGTGAGCTCCCGTTGCTCGGTCCCTGCTCCTGCCAACCTAGCAGTTCGAAAGCAGGCCAAAAATGCAAGTAGATAAATAGGTACCACTCCGGCGGGAAGGAAAATAGCATTTCCATGCGCTGCTCTGGTTTGCCAGAAGTGGCTTAGTCATGCTGGCCTCATGACCTGGAAGCTGTGCGCTGGCTCCCTCGGCCAGTAAAGTGAGATGAGCGCCGCAACCCCAGAGTCGTCCACGAATGGACCTAACGGTCAGGGGTCCCTTTACCTTTAAGAGTGCTTTAAATGTATGATGTAAGAGTCCCATAGCTTGTACAAAGTAAACAGTAGGAATGCCCCCTGTGATCCTCTGTGTGTCGTGCATAGGGACGAATTACCCCTTTCCCCTTGTGCCAGAAAAGGTTTCTATGGGTGTGATTTTTCCCCTCCACTGCCAGGTAAGGTGAAAGGAGACTGGAGATTTCAGAGGGAGGAAGTCATGACCAGGTCAAAAGACCTGAGGTATACAAGGTTGAACAGCAAAAGCAGTGCATTTTATGAATATTTATTGTGGTTACTGTCACACCTGGCCATTACTATTATTTATTGCATTTACTGTATTGGCCTGAATATAAGCCTCACTCCCACCCACCCCCAAATTCTGATAGTGAAAAGTTAAAGTGTGGCTTAAAATCACGACCTTACAAAAATTGGCTTATACGATATTGCTGCTGAAACAGACATACAGTAAAACGGAACAGGTGTGAGTGCCTGAGGAATTTTAAGGGAGCGGCTTTATTCGGGTATTGTCTCTCCCCCCTCCTTGAATTTTAAAGGTGCTGCTTATGTTCGAGTGCAGCTTATATTCAGGCCAGTACGGTATATACCGTTCTATACGTGGAGGTCTCAGTCAGTTACCAGAGGTACCAGGCAATAGTCTGTCCATTGCAGTTCCACAAGGATGCAATAGAACTGCAAAGTGTGCTACTGTGTTCTCAGCTTCTTTCTTTCTTTCTTTCTTTCTTTCTTTCTTTCTTTCTTTCTTTCACAGATTTCTAGCTCTTATGCCTCTGAAGATATGCTTCAATGTGTGTGGGCCACTGCCAGAGAGCACTGTCTGAATCTGATTCCCAGTGACAGGAATGAGTGAGTTCAGTGCCCTTCCATGCCTAGGAAAAAACGGAATAAATATGCAAACTGTGTGTATGCATAATTTATACAGGCACGGTTTACCTTTATTTTTTAAAATAGGAAATAAATGCAGCTCCGGCTATAGGTGCAAAACCCGCGAGAGACCGTTCCCCTCCTTGTATGGTTTTTCCAGCAGTCAACTCACCCCTGTGACAACACAGGGCAAGTGTTTTCTGAAATTTGCTTCTCATTTCTAATCAAAAGAAGGGGGGAGTGTGTGGGTTGGTGGGGCAAGAAGCTGCTGATTCAGGAGGGTCAGATCTTGTGCCGGTTTCGCTGTAGAACGGATGTTCCCAGCTCAGCAGAAACATGCCTCCGAGGTGTTTTCCGCTGACAGCTGAGCGTAATCTGGTTCAAATCCGCTGGCACGGGGCAAAGGAGAGGGAGGGTGGCTAGAAAGACAAGGGCAAAGTCTTCCACCAGGGCACAGCCAGGGTGGGGTGTGGGGGGGGGAGCCCATTTCATTGCTCTCCACTGCTCTTTTAACATCAGCTGTGACTTCCCACTGGGTTCTGCAAGGCTACAGACTCGCCTTTGGTAGAATCATACTGCAAACATGTTCATTTGGATTATTTTTCTAGGAGGCAACAAGTTTATTTCAGTTGGCTGACATTTAAAAAGGAAGGGGGGAGGGTGCTCAATTAGGGGTGTTTGAGCAATTTGCTGGCTACAAATTCTGAAAGGGGCTGAGCTGAGCCACACCATCCAGACTAATGTGCGAATTGGAACCTCCTTATCGCACATTTCTCCAATCTTCCAGCATGCCTCTCAGCTATAACTCCCTCCCCACTCTTGTAGTAGGGACGCGGGTGGCGCTGTGGGTTAAACCACAGAGCCTAGGACTTGCCGATCAGAAGGTCGGCGGTTCGAATCCCCGCGATGGGGTGAGCTCCCGTTGCTCGGTCCCTGCTCCTCCCAACCTAGCAGTTCGAAAGCACGTCAAAGTACAAGTAGATAAATAGGTACCACTCCGGCGGGAAGGTAAACAGCGTTTCCGTGCACTGCTCTGGTTCGCCAGAAGTGGCTTAGTCATGCTGGCCACATGACCTGGAAGCTGTACGCCGGCTCCCTTGGCCAATAAAGCGAGATGAGCAGCGCAACCCCAGAGTCGGCCACGACTGGACCTAATGGTCAGGGGTCCCTTTACCTTTACCTATGTTCTACTTGAACTGTTCGAGGCAGCATGTCTTGTGACACCAGTTGTTGGAAACTGCAGGCAGAGAGATTGTTCCTGCGCTTGGGTCTTGCTTATGGGCTTCTCACAAGCATTTGGTTGGCCACTGTGAGAACAGGACGCTGGACTAGATCGGTCATTGGCCTGATCCAGCAACCTCTTCTTATCTTGCCCATTCTACTGTGAGTCTGCAGGCAGAGATTGTCTCACGTCTTTCTACAAGAATATATATGACCGCTAAGCTCACACAGAAACCTTTAGCGAGGTACATTACTGAAAGGTTTGGAAAGTCCCACTATGTCAACTGGATCACTTCTACCTATATGCTTGTTGACAATCTCAAATAATGCCTATGTCTATGAAACAGGACTTGCCATTGCAGAAGCCACACTGGCTGTGCTTCAGCAAGCCTTGTTCTTCTATATGTTTGGTTATTTTATCCATTTCCACCAGTCATTCCAGGGCAGACATTAAGCTAACTGGCCCATAATTGCCAGGATCCCTTTTTTAAACGTTACCTTGACTGCTTCCTAGTTCTTGAGTATGGAAGCTGATCTTAGGGACAAGGTACATATTTTTGTTAGAGGGTGAGAAAAAATTGCATCTGAATTGTTTGAGGACTCATGGGCGGATGCTGTCAGACTCTCTTCCAGCAAAAGTTAGCTCTGGCACTGGGATTTGCCCTATATCTTCCGCTGTGAAGACAAACACACACACACGAATACGAATGAAAATGCTCTTCACAGGCACTGTTGTTGCTGATGGGGAATGACAGACAATATAATAATAACATAAATTCATTTAAATAAAGAACTACAGTGGTACCTCGGGTTAAGTACTTAATTCGTTCTGGAGGTCCGTTCTTAACCTGAAACTGTTCTTAACCTGAAGCACCACTTTAGCTAATGGGGCCTCCTGCTGCTGCTGCGCCGCCGGAGCACGATTTCTGTTCTCATCCTGAAGCAAAGTTCTTAACCCGAGGTACTATTTCTGGGTTAGCGGAGTCTGTAACCTGAAGCGTATGTAACCCGAGGTACCACTGTAATAAAAATATGGGTGATTCGGAAATTCATTGCACACATCTCACAACTACATGCACTGAGTATTTCCTGAAGCCTTGAGGGCTGACTTGCCACTTCTATGATGGGTTTTCACCAGTATGTACAACTGTTAAGGGTTGCCTGAACCCCAAATTCACTGTGTCCCTGCATCTCCTCTACAGCCCCCTCTGCTCCTCATTGGGCAGCCTTGAATCTAGGATGCGGAAGTAAAAGACTACCAGGGTGCAGTTCAGCAGTTGTTGGTTTTTTCCCCCAGCGCCGGCAAGGTTGCGAGAAATAATAATAGTAATAATACCATAAGAAAGCCTCAGCCGGAGCAACTGCCTGAAACATGCCATTTGCATTTTTAAGGAAATACTTCTTTGAGACAGCCTGGGTGAAAGGTCGGCATTTGCATATAAATGGAAAAGAAAGTGTATGAAGCTGGAAGTTGCATCTATATCATTTTCTCAGCGGTGAGCTGCTGTTTTGGAGATTAAGGGACACGCTTTGCATCTTTGCCTTTTATTGAAGACAGAAGGTGGTATGAGAGTCAAATTGGGATGAAATAACAAGGCGAGCGAAGCAACAGCCCATCATTCCTCCCCCAACCCGATGCGCATAAATGTACCAGAGGGCCAATTCACACTTGACTTTTTAAAACTTGGCTATGAAAAGCACCCGAGTTTAAGTGGCAAAAGACAGGGATGGAGACCGTGGCACCGTCAGCTGTGGAAGGCGCATGCGGGCATCAATATACTCCTGCTTTCCCTGCATTTCATTTAGAAGAGGAGACTAAAACGAAAACAAACCGAGCCTGCAGTTCCATAGGTTTTGTTCTCGCAGGAAACTCTGGCCATTTTGCAAAAGTAGCATAGGCTGCGTACACACTAATACTGTAGTTTACCCCTCATTGAACTACGGTTCACAGCACCATTAACAAACTACAGGTCCCAGGATTCTTGGGGTGGGGAAATGGCCTTCCAATGGCCTTCCAATGCACAATGTGTATAAGTAAAAAGTCAAGTCAAGGACCCCTGGACGGTTAAGTCTAATTTCTTTTTAAAAGCGTCTGTGCTCGCTCAGCAACCACTATGACATCATGTGGCAAAGAATGACATACATTAACTCTTGTGTTTTGTGAGCAAGCAGTTCCTTATTCCTATCCTGAAAATACAGCCAGTTTTCCAGGATGACTTCTAGTAAAGGTAAAGGTAAAGGTAAAGGTAAAGGTAAAGGTAAAGGTAAGGGACCCCTGGACAGTTAAGTCCAGTCAAAGGTGACTATGGCATTGTGGTGCTTATCTCGCTTTTAGGCCGGGAGACCTGGCGTTTGTCCACAGACAGCTTTCCAGGTCATGTGACCAGCATGACTAAACCGCTTCTGGCGCAACGAGACACTGTGATGGAAACCAGAGCGCACAGAAATGCCGTTTAACTTCCTGCCGCAGTGGTACCTACTTATCTACTTGTACTGGTGTGCTTTCAAATTGCTAAGTTGGCAGGACAGAGCAATGGGAGCTTACTCCGTCATGGGGATTTGAACCGCCGACCTTCTGATCGGCAAGCCTAAGAGGCTCAGTGGTTTAGACCACAGCGCACCTGCGACCCATACAATGTGCATGCTGCCATAGGAATTGGGGTTTCAGGTAGGCGTCTCTCCCAGACTCCCTGGAGATGCCAGGGACATTCTGCATGCAAATCAAACACTTCCTAACATGGAGCTATCCAGCCTTCCCTGCACAAACTTATAGGTCAACCCAGAATGGGCAGCTTTGATTACTTGCCCTTTCGCTTGAGCACATAGCCTGCAAAGTCTTCTAGAGGAATTGTCTCATGTGCTTGTCCCCAGCAACCCTGTGAAGTAGTAGATCATTAATTTCATTAACAAGCTGGAAGGAAACCTATGAGGAATTGCAAGGGAAAGCGAGGCCAAAGGGATACAGAAAGTCCTTTCTCTCTCTCTCTCTCTCTCTCTCTCTCTCTCTCTCTCTCCCCCCCCCATTCTCCCCACCAGCTCTGTGAAGGAACAGGATATATTTCTGAGCAAAAATGCAGAGGCCTGCAGCCCAGACCAGTGGGGTTTGCTGCATGGATCTCTCTGCGTCTTGCCACATCTGTCATTAAAACTTAGAACATCCGTGCAAGGCGGCAGCTAAGGAGCTAGCTAGCTAATGGGATTTGTTGACATGGGATGCGATGACTAAGAGGGATCCTTTGGCAGTGCCAGCTTGTCGTCCTAATATTAAGTCCGTCCTTCCTCTTGTCATATGAGAAGTGAAAACTTGACACAAAATGTGTGTCACGCCGAGCCAAAGAGACAGAAGCAATAAGGCGTAATGAGGAGGTGAAATCACTCTGAAATAAGCAAAAAGAAAACCCCCTTGGGGTGGTTTAACACTTCCTGGTGCCCTCTGACAACACTCTTTCCTAGATGGCAGGAATGCGCACGCACACACGCCAACAGAACAAAGTACATGCATATAAGCACATGGGGTGGAATACAGCGTCATGCTCTGTTGATGGCTCCATCGTGCATGAATTTCTGCTTGTCAGATGGGACAATCTCCCCTCCCCTTCAATGCTGTTCTGGGGCTTCTCCTGATCCTGACCCCCAGATCCCAAGTTTGCTTTAAAGAAAAAGTGGACGTTTTGCAGGCTGCAAGACAGTTTGAGCATAATACACAGATCATGGCCTGGCTCCATTGGCTACCAATTAATTTCATTCTATGACCTTCTAAGATTGTCCATGGGAGGTAGGCTATTGGCTTGTTTTGCTTTTATTTTATTATGTATTTTGTGTTTTCTTTTCATATTTTCATGTTGTGAAACACCCTGTGATCTTCAGATGAAGGGTGGTATACAAATTTAATCAATAATAATAACAATAATAGCATTTGTAGAAGCCACGATAGAAGGCAAAACAGGCAAGCACTTTTATCCTCAAAGCCTCTGGATGCCAGACCAAAACTCTTTTATTCCAGCTGGTCTTTGTGATTTGTCCAGCTCCTAAATTCCTACTGTTGAATATTATGAAACCGACCTGCCTGCTTCTGTTATCTGGCTTTGTTTTTCTTCTACTGTATGCCTGTTTGTTTTTTAAAAATTGACATGTTACTCCTTGCCTTGTCTGTCTCACTGCGAGTTTGAAAGGTGCAATGTAAATATTTCAAAAAGAGAACATGAAACAAAATAAAAGACTGAATTGCCACCACAGCCGCAACTCAATTACCCAGATTTTCGGTTTCCCGGTATGATTAAGGAACCATCTGACAAGAGCAGGCCTAAGTACATGCAAGTGAAAATAGGAATGGCACCCAAAGCTGCCTTGTTGCCAAGTCAGAACTTTTGTCCACTTTGCTCAGTACACCGACTGGGTTTTCATGGTTTCAGGTGGAAATCCTTCCCTGCCCTAACTGGAGATGGCAGGGCTTGAACATGGGAGCTTTTGCATCCAAAGCAGACGTTCTACCATTGAGCTGTGGTCCATTGATCTTGACCGAACCCAAGTTCTTAGTCTTGCTTCTCTGTTTATCCTTCCCTCTGCTGTCTCCCTTGTGCTGAGGTTTAGCTTGGAACTTCCTTGGGGCAGGGACCTGTCCTTTTGTTGTCGTGCCATAAAGAACCATGCACATGGACGGTGCTGAGTCAATAAATGAGTAATCACCTGCCCTTGTCTTTTACAAAGGAACTTCTTGTCCATCCTCTTTATTTCGGCTCAACAGTCCCCCAGGGACCTTCTGTAGCAAATACTGAAGTCCCCTAAAGTCATAAATGGAGGGGGGCACCACGAAGGACTCTTAAATGTTGGCTAGTAAAGATAATTTTGACAGTAAGATAATAAGCTAATGGCTGTGATTTTTTTATTTTGGCAGAAGCTGGGAAGAGGAAGGCAAGTCACACGAATCACATGTTGCCTGCAGCATCCTGCTGGCAAAGTCAGAAGCATTCAGGGTGCCTTTAGCTTGCTGTAGGGAGTCTCTCAGAAGGGGCTTAGAGAGATCCCATTTGGTCCTGAAAGGGAAGAGTTCAAATGACAGAAGAAACAAGGAAACAAAGCAATAGCAGAAGCTGGTTGCCTTTTAAAGAGAAACCATCCATTTTACCAAGCCAGGCTGAGGTGAGAACAGTGTGTTCTGGAACTCTTTTTGTGCTCCTTTTAAAACGCCAACCCACAACGCTTTTGGTGATGGTGGCAGCATTCATAATGCACTGAAAACCTTTGCGGGGTCACTTGTTGATTTGTACAAGAACTGTCCAGATGTTCATTACGTGTACTACACCAGACAACAAGGAGTCTTCAAAAAGAGTATTTTTTTTGGAAAATAATAATAATCTGCAAATTGCATGCGTCCTTTTAAGCCAGATGTTTATATACATGTCAGCACACAGCAAGTGGGTTGGAACGTAAGTATTTTAATGTGGATGCACATGTGCATCCGCTCATGGCAACAGAGCTGAGAAAAAGCTCAGGGCATCTCCTTTCAAGTAAAAATAAAATAAAATAAAATAGTGCCAAGGCAACAGAAGATTCAGGTAACAATTCCTTGGAGCAGGTTGGGGGGGGGTGCCCACAAAAAGGAAAGGTGGCAGAGATTTCACAACTTTTTTTTCTCAGCAAGGAGGGCCATTTTTGCATTGAAAGCTTAGATATCTTAAAGATTTGGTGCAGCCCTAGTCACAGGACTATTCAATTAAAACAAAACAACTTTGCTGACTGCCCATAGTGGCTTATCAAGTGACAAAGGCACGGAGACTCTATAATGAACAGCTGAATAGGAGAGTCACCACGCACTCCCATTGACTCCCAAGCATGCTACCCCATGCATGCAGGAAATTTGGGGTCTAGCGCAGAACTCACAATTATGAAAATGTCGGCTCATCTGCCCTTCCCCACCCTAGCCCACCACAGGCTGAATGTGATAATTTCCAAGGTTGCAAGAGTGAAATACTTCACGCTCTCATACAGCACCAGAACTCGCAAGTCAGCCAATGAAATGGATGAGCAGGACCTTACATATGAACACGAGAAGAGTCTCCTGGATCAGGCCAAAGACCCATCTAGCCCAGCATCCTTTTCTTACAGTGGCCAACCAGATGCCCATGAGGAGCCCACAAGCTGAGAACAACAGCACTCTCCAGTGCCAGTGTGGAGTAGTGGTTAAGAGCGGTGGACTCGTAATCTGGTGAACCGGGTTCGCTTCCCCGCTCCTCCACATGCAGCTGCTGGGTGACCTTGGGCTGGTCACACTTTTCTGAAGTCTCTCAGCCTCACTCACCTCACAGAGTGTTTGTTGTGAGAGAGGAAGGGAAAGGAGAATGTTAGCCACTTTGAGACTCCTTTGGGTAGTGATAAAGTGGGATATCAAATCCAAACTCCTCCTCCTCCTCCTCCTCTTCTTCTCCTCCTCCTCCTCAAATGCAATTCCCAGCAGCTGGTATTCAGAGACACACTGCCTATGACAGTGGAGCAAAAACCTAGCTCTCCTTCTTCTCCTTCATGTGGCAAGTAGCCATTGATAGCCTGATATCTCACCAACTTGCCCAATCCTCTTTTTAAAGCCATCCAAGTTTGGCGGCCATTGCTACGTCATTTGAGAGCAAATTTCATGGTTAACTATGAGCTGTGTGGAGAAGTGTTTTCTTTTCTCTGTTCTGAATCTCCTAACTGTTCAGCTTCTTTGAATGTCCCTGGTTCTGGTATTATGACAGGTGGGGAATGACTTTCCCCTCTCCTCTTTTCTAGGTAAAGGGACCCCTGACTATTAGGTCCAGTCGTGGCCACTCTGGGGTTGCACCGCTCATCTCGCTTTATTGGCCAAGGGAGCCAGCGTACAGCTTCCGGGTCATGTGGCCAGCATGACTAAGCCGCTTCTGGCAAACCAGAGCAGCGCACGGAAACGCCGTTTACCTTCCCGCCGGAGCGGTACCTATTTATCTACTTGCACTGGTGTGCTTTCAAACTGCTAGGTTGGCAGGAGCAGTGCCCGAACAACGGGAGCTCACCCCGTCGCGGGGATTCGAACCCCCAACCTTCTGACTGGCAAGTCCTAGGCTCTGTGGTATAACCCACAGCGCCACCCGTGTCCCTGTCCCCTTTTCTACACCATGCCAATTGAATGCACCTGTTTCATGTCTCCCTCTCTACTCACCTTTTCTCTAAAGTGATACTAAGAGAGCATGAAGGATGGTGCCAGTGAGCACCTTCTTTAAAGCATCAATTCTCCCCGTGTCTTAGAAAAGCACTTTCCAATAGACTCTCTCCCTAGTCAATTGGCAAAGCAGTTTGCTGGCTCAGAAGAGAAGCAACCTGCCCTTGACTGGTTGGGATCACCCATGTGCCCAGTTCACGAAGCACGGCACTCACACTAACTTGGCTATGTTTGGCCTCAGTGATGCCATCACAAATAGCTCAGTTGATAGAGCATGAGTCTCTTGATCTCAGGGTTGTGGGTTCGAGCCCCACCTGGGGCAAAAGATTCCTACATTGCAAGGGGTTGGAATAGATGACTCTTATAGTCCCTTCCAACTCAACAATTCAATTATTCTTTGCTCTCTAATTGTTTGGGATCCCTCCAGTAATGAGATCAGAGGGGGAGGGAAATGGCATCTGAAGCAGCAGCAGGCCACAAAACAAATGATATAAGGAGCTGCAAATAACGCCAAACCCCCGGGGAAAAAACGCAATGGCTTTTCAGGAACAGTTTTGGTTCCCTTGAAAGCACAATGTTCACCCTGAAAATATTAAGGGGTGAACATTTGGCACAGCCCTACTGATATTCTTTTTGAGATGAGGGTGTCTAAAACTGAACAGAGTGTTCCAAATGCGTGTGGTGCATATATTTGTATAATGAGGGTGTTTTTTTTACGCTTGTTATTCTATGTTCAGTCACTTTCCTGGTAATTCTTGATGCTTAATCTGCCATTGAAATAGCTCGCAAATGGCATGTAGGTGTTATGCAGAAAAGAAAACCCCACCTCAATATTTTGACAAGAAAACTTAGCACGCCGTATGCGGGAGAATCAGAGGGACTGGCAAACTGAGCGCAGCTATTCAATATAAAAATATCTCGCTTTTGAGGAATTTCTTGGCTCCCCCCGCCTCGCATCAAATCAAAAAGCCCCTCTTGGGTTACCTGCAGATTAAGCCAATGGTACTTTAGGATTTACCACCTCCAGAGATATCTCATGTACCTTGTAATAACATTCGCTGTGGGAGCGTTGTAATGTGGCCTCAGCAAAACCGTGTCTGCTAAATGCACCTGACTTTCCCCTTAAGCTAGAAGAGAACACTTTAACTAAATAAGGCACTAGGCTCCAGCAGGAGGAGACAATTCACTTTCATCTTGTCTTGCCACTGAGCCCAGCAAGCAGGTTTGATGGAATCCATGATAGGAGCTGCAACTTCACAAAATTATTCTAGGGCATAATTTACTGGCTTCCTGGAACCTGGAATGTGGCTTGGAAGCACCAGGCAATGGCAGGCTTTGGGATTTCAAATTTCAGTGGCACCCTGTGCAGCACTAAAATTCAGCTCCTCCTGCCTCTCATCTTCTGTTCTAAGTCATTGTTGTGCAGTACCCTCTCAGCTTGGCGCCCAGGGCAGACGACCCAGTTATGCTCCCCTAAATCTGCCTCTGTCTCAGGACCTCAGGAAGCTTGGTCCAGTATATCTGAAGGAGCGTCCCCACCCCCATCATTCTACCCGGACACTGAGGTCCAGCGCCGAGGGCCTTCTGGCGGTTCACTCACTGCGAGAAGTGAGGTTGCAGGGAAGCAGGCAGAGGGCCTTCTTGGTGGTGGCACCCACCCTGTGGAACGCCCTTCCATCGGATGTCAAAGAGAACAACAACTACCAGACTTTTAGAAGACATCTGAAGGCAGCCCTGTTTAGGGAAGCTTTTCATGTTTGATGTATTTTAATATTTTTCTGGAAGCCACCCAGAGTGGCTGGGGAAACCCAGCCAGATGGGCGAGGTATAAATAAATTATTATTATTATTATTATTATTATTATTATTATTATTAAGTCAGGAACATGGAAAACTGCCCTATACTGAGTCAGACCATTGGTCAATCCAGCCCAGTGACTGACAGTGGTTCTCCATGGTTTCAGGCAGGCGTCTCTTCCAGTTCCCCCTGGACATGCTGGGGACTGAACCTGGGACCTTTTGCATGCAAAGCAGATGTTCTGCTGCTGAGCTAAGGTTCCTTCCCCATGTCTGAGTCCTTTCATTCTGGATCAGTAGGATATACAAGAGGCCAAACCCTCAAAGTGGATTTCCTGGAATTCCCCAGGAAGAGAAAACCACAATGAAACCAATGTGAGTCTGCTATGGGGGTGTGGCTTTTGCTTTTTTCATTGCAGTCCTGCATGGGAGGCCTGGGCAGGTCCAAGAGATAAGTCTTTGCTCCTCAGCAAACTATAATTCCCAAGATCCTTCAGGGGAAGCTGTAAAGTGGTATAAAACTGCCATGTAGATAAGACCAAAGTAGCCTAACAGATAAAGGTTGCCCAGAGCCTTATCTACTTATTTGAGTGTGCAGTGTCAACAAAGTACAGTGACTGGTTGGAGGCTTGAAAGGATGAGGGGGAATGACCTCAGGGATGACCTCAGGAAGCACTTGTTCTCTGGAGATTTCCTGAGAAGTGATCACCTTAGACAGTAAGGGGAAATCTCTAAGTTGCTTTTGTCTTTAGCATCCTCTCTACATCACTGAAGTTAGAAGCCTCTGCCTCCATCTTCTCGCTTCCTTGCTCACTGAATATTGGCCGTCAAGCCCTGATCACAATAGACCAGGCCTGCCCAGGTTTTGACTCCTGACCGGGCGCAGCCCAGCAGCCTTGCAAAGTGGCTTGCCAGAGAGTTAATAGCCTTTCTGTTTATGCTGACTTCCTGGAACAGGAAGGTTGCCGATTGACTGGCAAGCCACAATTCGCAGCTGGAGGACTCGACTGAATAAATCATGGTGGTGACCTAGGGGTCAAATGTTTTGTGAGCCTGAGCTGATGAGGTGGTGGCATTCTCATAATATTTACAGCCTCTGGACTGAAGAGCTATATCGACAACCCAATGGGCCTCCAGACCTTTGAGTCTCCAAGTGGGCTGGGAACGCCCCTTGTCTGAAACTGTGGAAAGCCACTGCCAGTCTGTGTAGACAATGCTGAGGAAGAATGGACCATTGTCTAGCTCAGTAGAATGCACCTTCCACCAACTGGTAGGGCAGCATAACTGAAGATAAGCCATGGTCCTGTCTGGTCCAGCCGGGCCAAGGCAGCTACAGCCAGTTCTGGTCAGTACCTTGGACAGAGCACTGCAAGAAATCAGGCTGGAGCTTTCTCACACCAATGGAAAGTGGAGCTGCTGCTCCTGCAAGGCGCCAAGGCTCTCTGAAGACTGATTGAAGTAATCCTGCAGATCCCTTCACCCTCTTCGAGAAGCTGTGCCCCAAAAAGGGCCAGGGCCTTATTCTGCAGCGATTACCTGTTACAGTTCTGTGTGTGTGGTGCAGGGACTCAGAGACATGGGTCTTCCGAATGAGGAGGATGTCAAAGCAATGTCTTCTGGCCTGGAACGGCTGTGGGCGGAGGGAAATTGATTCATCAAAAGGTGCCTGCTCCCCATCCTGAGCGTTGGGGAACATAGAATTATAGAGTTGGCAGGGATCTCTGAGGTCCTTTAGTCCAACCCTCTGCAATGCAAAAATCTCAACTAAAGCATCCATGACAGACGGCCATCTAACTTCTGCTTAAAAATCTCCAAGGAAGGGGAGTCCACAACCTCCCACAGCGTTAGCGTGGGATGGTGATAGAGAGGGGTTTATTTACGTTTTATTGACTAACAAAATGTATGAACTGCTTCTCCTGTTTAGAATGTTTTCATTCCCAGCCAAATTTAAGTCCTTGCATTTGCTCTCCCTAATTTCTCCTCACCCTCTGTCTTCTTCCCCGTTATCTGTTTTAGATTGTAAGCTCCTAAGGGCAGGGGCCGACTTGTATTTTATTTTCTGCTAATGAGGCTTCATCAAATGCCACGTAACATTAATGAGGCTGTATGCATAATGAACAATACAATTATTGTAATTGCAATAATTATACACAACAATAATTTGTGAAGTGGCTTCCATTATTTATCAGTATTATTTTGAAAGATCTTTAAAAAAAATACTTATAATGGCATACAACCAATATAACCACCTGAAGACCGCACCTGGCAAACACAGTCTAATCAGAAGCTAATAATTGAAATCCTGGGGAAATTACATGAAAACCTTGTTTCTAACCTTGCAGGAAAAAACAAAAACAAAACTATATCGGGGTGCTTCACTTAATACTCTCCTCATCTGGCTGAAATTCCACCCATGAGGTCAAGCACTGGACCAAAGAATGCCAGAGGTGCTTTGAATTTTTATTCTTCTGAAAATAAGAGTGGGGGGGGGGACCGTCCGTGTTTGGGATTTTGCCGGCGTGCTGGCACCATCTGCCTCCTCCCCGCTGTTCCTCTTTCACACCACAACTTTGTCTTCGCAGGCTTTCATTAATATTTTACCCGGCATACCGAAACAAGATGCAAAAAATGTGTTTGACAGCAACCTTTTCCTTAAAATGATATAGCCCTGTTAATAAGGAAAGCTGTTCCTTTCTGCAAGGAATCTGCAGTGCGCGTGGCTCTTTCCTTGGGGGGTCGAAGCCATGCTGGTTGTTTCCTCTGTGTTATTATCCCCACAAAGCATACATACAAATCAAGGTCATTTTCCAGTCTCTCCCCTCCCCGTTTCCCCCCTCTCCCCACTCATCAACAGCTACGGTGCAACCATTCAATTATCCTCCACAGATGACTCACATCCACTACCTTGACCAACTAGCGACTAAATTAGACACACACACACGAACCTAGTGTCAACATATGTTTGGCAAGCCCCCAACCCCAGAGCCCAAGACCAGGTGGAAACATTATTTTAAAAGACACAGAGTTCGCGTAAAGTCTAATGGCAAGTCTAATAATAATAATAATAATAATAATAATAATAATAATAATATACCACCCTTTACCCAGAAATCTCAGGGCGGTTTACAGAATAAAATCAAAATATAAAACCACAAAATACATAATCAAAATGAAAACAACCCAACAGCCCCCCCACCAAACCCACATTTTAAAAGTGCATAGCTTATCATAGCTGTCACATCATAGAATGGAATCGGATGTGACAACGGTCCATCTGCCTCAGTACTGTCTGCACTGGCTAGAGCAGGGGTAGGCAGTCTAAACTCATGGGCCACAAGCAGCCCATGGGGATCGTTTAAGCAGCCCACAAGCCGCCCTGAACCGAGCCGCCTGCTTGGTGAGTCCCCGCACGCTGTGCTAAACTGGCACCGTGTGGCGTTGGGACTCACTTCTGCGGCGCCTGAAATTGTGTCTGCGCAGACGCTGACACCGGAAATCGCGGGTGCATGTGCTCTCGCGTGTGCACAACCCGGCCCACGGAGGGATTTCCGCTGGAGTGAACCGGCCCAGGAGAGTTAAACCTTGCTGACCCCTGGGCTAGAGGCAGCTCTCCAGGAGTATCAGGTGGGAGCATTCTGCAGCCCTTTGTGGAGGGGCTGAGTACTGAACGTGGGACCTTCTGCAAGCAAAGCAGATGGTCTACTGCTGAGCTTAGGTCCTTCCCCTAATGGACACCAGGTTAGCACCAAAGTGGACAACCCCTTGCCTGGTTCCCCTCTTTTTCCTGCAACGTTTACCTAGGCGAAATGCATGAGGTGGTGCCATTCTGCTCTGCATTCCTTCATTTCTTCTTGGAAACAAAGCCCTATGAGGAACGGTTGAAGGATCTGGTTATGTTTAGCTGGGAAAAGAGGAGACTGAGAGGATATAGGATAGGCATCTTCAAATATCTGGAAGATGGAGCAAGCTTGCTTTCTCATGCTCCAGAGTGTAGGATCTGAACCAATGGCTTCAAGTTACGATACGGGACATTCCTGTTGACATCAGGAAGAACTTTCTGAAAGTAATAGTGGAATGATCTCCCTCGGGAGGTGGTAGACTCTCCTTCCTTTTCAGTAACAACAACAACAACAACAACAACAACAACTCCTCTGGGCGGCTTACAACATATCCAAAAATGTAACAAAAACATCAGTCCTTAAAAACTTCCCTAAACAGGACTGCCTTTGTCAATGAATTCTACTCATATCGATTGAGAGCAGCACTCCAATGTATAGTTAGCAGAGTAAAAACTTAAACATGTTGCAGGAGTCCAAAGAAAAGAAAAGAAAAGAAAAGACAAGACAAGACAAGACAAGACCAGACCAGAGGCAATTAATTTCATCCAGCAGAGCTTTACTGCTACTGAAGGCAAATAAGCATAATGGTCACAAATCCAATACATTCAGGATTGGCACTGCCCATAAGAAATCCAGTTGCAGCAGACTTATAATAAGTCTAAACCTCAATATTAAGCATACTAGGTACAGAACACCACACCAGAGGGAAAAGACATCGAAAGAAAAAGTGAAGCACAGGCTCCTTCTGGCCTTATTATCATAGTCAGCATCACCTTGACGGAAAGAGATAACAGAACCGGTTTAAGCCAGCTGTACTCAGCTTCTCCAAAGGAACAACCCAAACACCACGAACCTTCTGCTTGTTTCTTTCACACAGAGAGGCTTCCAGAACCCTCTTGAATCAATTAGAATAGGAAAGATCTCTACACATCACATCAATACTTTCTGCGCTAAGAAATGCAAACGGACAGCCTTCAGATGTCTTCTAAAAGTCAGATAGTTGCTTATTTCCTTGACATCTGAAGGGAGGGCGTTCCACAGGGAGAGTGCCACCACCGAGAAGGCCCTCTGCCTGGTTTTAAGCAGAGGTTGGGATGGCTATCTATCACGGATGCTTTAGCTGAGATTCCTGCATTGCAGGAGGTTGGACTAAATTACCTTCAGGTCCATTCCAACCCTACAATTCTATAATTCTTTGATTCTATGATTCCCTCCCCACCTCATCCTGCAGCAACCAAACCTGGGAACCAGAAGTTAGGAAACATGTGACTTTAACAAGGTTGCGACTCCATCCACAGCCCCATGTTTTCCACCATGCCTCACCTCCAGCTCAAAACTCATCCACATACTAGCAAGTTTCATGGGATGGGCCATGGTTCAGTGCTAAAGCACCTGCAGTTTGAGGGAGTCTTTAGGGATGAGAAGCTGCAAACATGGAAAGAGTTGAGCAGTTCCTTAATTGGTGCTTGCCTGATGCCAGTTCCTGCCTCCCAAAGCTAGTTATTTTTTTTTAAAAAGATAAAGGGCATCAGGGCTGCCTTGCAGATGCTTGCAAGGGATATGTAGAATTTGCACTTCTACAAGTGCCGCATAATGTTTGTCCCACATTTGTGAGGAGTCAGTATTTTCACTGGGCAGAAAGTGTGCTTTGAACTCCCTGCCTATTGACATTAGTAAGATAGCTTCTTTATATTGTTTGAGATGTCTGCTGAAACCATTTTTTTTTATTGTTTCATGAAGCCTACCCAGACATACTTTTAGTAAATCCAACTAAGACATACTCAAAGTAGACCTATTGGAATTAATGTACTTAGGCTAGTCATGTTCATTCATTTCAATAACCCCATTCACAGTGGGACAAGCATTGGATACAGCTCAAATCTATTCGCTTTAAAAATCTTGCTGATTTTAATCTGTGTTTTGCTGACAATTATTTTAAGTACATTTTAATCGTTCTGTGGATTTTAGCCATGTTTAGTCTATATTTTATCATGTGCACTGCTTAGAGAGCTCTTTGATTAAGTGGTTTATTAATAATTTTAAACAAAACAAATAAACATGTAACAACAGTTGGCTTCCAACAAGCAGGGATATAAAGCTGTCCTCTGTTCTTTGCTCTATGCAACTGATAATCGGATATATTTCTGAATAAGGAGAATCCATTTTCACCTATCGTAGCTAACAGAAATTGATAACTCCGTTTTCTAATTTCTTTTTAAAAGCATCTGTGCTTGCTCAGCAACCACTACGACATCATGTGGCAAAGAATTACATTCATTAACTCTTGTGTTTTGTGAGCAAGCAGTTCCTTATTGCTATCCTGAAAATACGGCCAGTTTTCCAGGATGACTTCTAGTAAAGGTAAAGGACCCCTGGATGGTTAAGTCCACTCAAAGGCGACTATGGGGTTGCGGTGCTCATCTCGCTTTCAGGCTGAGGGACCTGGCACTTGCCCACAGACAGCTTTCCGGGTCATGTGGCCAGCATGACTAAACCGCTTCTGGCGCAACGGGACACCGTGACGGAAATCAGAGTGCATGGAAAAGCTGTTTACCTTTCCGCCACAGTGGTACCTATTTATCTACTTGCGCTGGTGTGCTTTCGAACTGCTAGGTTGTCAGGAGCTGGGACAGAGCAATGGGAGCTCACGCCGTCATGGGGATTCGAACCGCTGACCTTCCGATCGGCAAGCCCAAGAGGCTCAGTGGCTTAGACCACAGTGCAACCCATGTCCCATATGACTTCTAGTACAGTGATGAAGAACCTCTGGCTGTCTAGAAGTTCCTGGACTACAGCTCCCATGGCCTTGACCACTGGCCTGGGGCTGATGGGAGTTGTTAAACATCTGGAGAGCTCAGGTTCCCTAACGCTGTTCTAGTATTGCGAGAGAATCTCTCAGTTCACTCTCCCTGCATCATTCATAAATTTCCACCCCTTGCTTTCCCCAGCTGTCCCTCCTCTCACTAAAAATCCCCAACCGTTTAGCTTTTCTTCAAAAGGAAAGTGTTCCATCCCTTTGATCATTTAAGTTCTCCCCATTCTTCCTTCCTTTTGCAGCTCTGTGATATTGTCTTTGAACTAGGGCGGCCACAAATGTACAAAGAATAAAACCAGGCCACACAATATACGTACTTATACAACGGCACTGTGATACTTGATAGTTCATTTTCAGACCAACCTCTACAAGGGGCGTAGATCAATTTGACCTGCGAGCCCATGATTTTTCCCCAAAACCACATGAGAAAATGCAATTTCTTCCTACAGACAAATATATATATATGTAAGGCTGTCATCGCACAGCCCTCATTAGGGGATTTGTAGTGTTGCATCGCTACAAATGGGATTTGCATGAAGTCATGGTGGAGAACAAAAGGTAGGGGAGGAAAAGAGTAGGCAGGTTGAACAACTCCAGTGGCTGTGCCATGGAAGTGGCAATGGAGGGATGCTGACAGGGGAAACATAGTTGATTAAAATCATGGCAGAAATTTGAGTAAACCAGGTGTTAAGTTGTGGGTGAACATATCAGACGACACAGCGGTTCTTCAGACAGCTCTTGTTTATTCACAGGCCAGAACAGAACCTCCTTATATAGAGCTCAACTACAAAGCAACAGTAACAACTTTCTGTAACTATCCAATCACTGAACGTCACTTTCAATTCCTTATTTGCATATGCGGACCTGAGTGAAAACTATCTACAGTATCCCCCTGCTGGCCCAGGGTGAGAACTTCAGTACATAACACCAGAGATGAAGAAAACTGAGAGGAAAGTTGAGATTTTAAACAACATATGCTTGAGTAGGGTAGCTTCACATTGCAGAATATTTGGTGGTTCTGCAACCTTAATCTTTCTCACGTGAGGCAGCTGGCAATGGAAGAGGAACTAGTTTGAGTACAGTAAGGAAGGAGCAACACTGAAAGGGGGAAATAGGGGCTGTTTTAAACAGTGCCGGATGTTTGAATAAAATGGGAGTGGAGGCACACTGCAAGGAAAATGGTGGTTTTAAACAACAGCAGAGGTTTGAGTAAAACAGGAACACTGAGAAGACAAAAAGGTGATTTCAAACAATGGCAAATGGCAGAAGTTAGCGAGACACTGAGGGAGGGGGAGTGCCAGTTTAAAACAAGGTTTGAGTACAACAGAGTTAGAAAAGGCTCTCAACAGGGGATGTGTGCAGTCAGTGGCGTAGCGTGGGGGGTGCGGGGGGGCCGGCCGCACCGGGCGCAACATCTGGGGTTAGGGCAAATCCACGGGTTAGGGGGCGCAAATCCACGGGTTAGGGGGCGCAAATTACTTGCCTTGCCCTGGGTGCTGACAACCCATGCTACGCCACTGTGTGCAGTGGTACCTCTGGTTAAGAACTTAATTCATTCTGGAGGTCCATTCTTAACCTGAAACTGTTCTTAACCTGAAGCACCACTTTAGCTAATGGAGCCTCCCGCTGCTGGCGCACCGCACGATTTCTGTTCTCATCCTGAAGTAAAGTTCTTAACCCGACGTACTACTTCCGGGTTAGCGGAGTCTGTAACCTGAAGCATTTGTAACCCGAGGTACCACTGTACTGTTCTGTCTGCCTCCACCTATGCCCAGCTTGATGCATTCCAAGTTCTGCCTGTCTAAAAGAGCAAATGAATGAAAGTGCAATATTCTACTGCGCATTTCATTTTAGCATAAACCTGCCTCTCTTCCAGTCCTCTAGTGGAGAAGAGGAGCAAACACCTTTCCTGCTGGAGATTTGGTGATGGCGGCTGAGTGTGATAGGCTGATGAAGATAGGGGAGAAGAACAATGAGGTCTTTTCCACCAACCACATCTCTTGCAAGGTATGGGGCAAGAGGGGGAGAACGTCTGCACTCCCATCTTGTTAGAGACCCAGCAGAGAGAAGTTTTCTGCTGTCCACAGAGCAGGGGAGGTAGGTCTGGGAACATTCTGCCAATGCCATGTAACTTCACTCAGATGTAACCCTGCCCAGTTTTAGCAGGAGATTCCGACTAAACATCAGGAAGAACTTTCTAACAGTAAGAGCTGTTAGCCCAAGAACTGGTTTCGTTTGGGAGGTGGTGGTCTCTCATTCATTGGAAGATTTTAAGCAGAGGTTGCGTGGCCATCTGTCCTAGATGCTTTAGCTGAGTTATCTCCCGCTTGGACTACTGCAATGCGCTCTACGTGGGGCTTCCTTTGAAGGTGACCCGGAAACTACAACTAATCCAGAATGCGGCAGCTAGACTGGTGACTGGGGGCGGCCGCCAAGACCACATAACACTGGTCTTGAAAGACCCACACTGGCTCCCAGTACGTTTCCAAGCACAATTCAAAGTGTTGGTGCTGACCTTTAAAGCCCTAAACGGCCTCGGACCAGTATACCTGAAGGAGCATCTCCACACCCATCGTTCTGCCCGGACACTGAGGTCCAGCGCCGAGGGCCTTCTGGTGGTTCCTTCATTGCAAGAAGCAAAGCTGCAGGGAACCAGGCAGAGGGCCTTCTCGGTAGTGGCGCCCGCCCTGTGGAACACCCTCCCATCAGATGTCAAAGAGATAAACAACTACCTGACATTCAGAAGACATCTTAAGGGAAGTTTTTAATGTGTGACATTTTAATGTATTTTTCATCTTTGTTGGAAGCCGCCCAGAGTGGCTGGGGAAACCCAGCCAGATGGGCGGGGTACAAATAAATTATTATTATTATTATTATTATTATTATTATTATTATTATTATTCCTGCATTCCAGGGGGTTGGACTAGAGGACCCTTGGGGTCCTTTCCAACTCTACAGTTTATGATTCCATACACCTACACCTCTCCCTATCCAGGCAAGCAAGGAGACATTCCAGCCAGTCAAAAACACTCAAGGAGGGGGCTAACAAAGGCCGGTGAGCATTGTGGGCTGGTGAATGCAATGAGGGCCATAAAGAAATGTGTGGTTGCCTTTCCCCACTTCAGAAGGATGGGCAAGACCCTCTTTGAGCCCAGCAGGCAAATTATGTCAATTGTTCCATTTAGAAGATTTGCTTGTTGTTTTGCTCTGTTGGTAAGGGCCCATGTAATATTCTTAAAAAGAGAGCTAACAGATGTCTCGGGCCTTTCCACTCTTATTAATGAGAGTATTGCAAGAATGGAAACGAGGTCACTCATGTTCAATAGTTCGTCAAAAAAAAAGTCTTCCACTTCTTAAAAGAGTTCCACTAATCCAAAACATGACAGATGTATGAGGCAGTTTTGTTTGGGCTGGGGGCTGGGGGAGGGTTTGAGATTAAAATCCCTTCTTTCTGATTTGCTCTTTCATTCGGCCTGATTAAAATAACATTGCATTCATTCGTTTGTTTGTTGTTCTTGCTTTTATCATCTGCTTCCTTCAAAATTAACAAACAAAGAAGAAGATGGATATATATATATATATATATTACACAAAATGGCCCCAGAATGGCCAGGAAGTTCACAAATCATAAAAGGCAGGGGGGGGAGAAACAACAATGACGATAAAAAACAAAACCTAATTTCCAGCAACATAAAAAGGAAGACAAAAAGGGAAAATGGATAGAATACCAGAGACAGGTTAGCAACAAAGCTGGCTGCTTAAAAAGATAAAACAGAGACCCTTTTCCCCCCAACAATATTTTCCATTTGAAAGTGTTTATTAATATATTCTGTCTGAAGCAAAAAAAAAAAAAAGTTCAATGAAATGCAAAGATCAAAGATACTTTAATTCAGGTGAAAATGATTCCCCTCCCTCCCTCCGGGTTTGATTTTTAGAAAAAGGGAAGCAGGAAAAGAGCACTGTCATTTCATTATTCTCTTTAAAAAGAGATCTGTCAGCTGGCAGGAATAGCCTGAATAGGCGACAGGCTGCACTGATTTTCCCCAAACGTAACATTTATTCATACGAAAACCACGAGAGAGACACTCCTGAGTCAATAGTTGGGCTTTCTGATAATTTTTCAGAGCAAGGATCAGTTTTGGTTGGGCTTGACTGAGAGACTTTCCAGGCGTGGGTGAGGGGAGGAATTACGTTCATTTACACTAGTGTTACTGGGTGCAGGAGCTGCCTCAGATCACAAGCAGCCCTTCAGCCTCAGGCAACATCCCTTCATTCTGAAAAGGAGAAATGTTCTGGCCTCAAGCTGGCCTGGGAGTCATCCGTGCTGATTTGGGAAGCCTTTCGTAGACTGGGGGTGGTGGAAGAAAAGCAACTCTGTATATGCTTAGAGCTTTAACTAGTTAAAGCTATGGTTTTCCCAGTAGTGAAGTATGGAAGTGAGAGCTGGACCATAAAGAAGGCTGATCGCCAAAAATTGATGCTTTTGAATTATGGTGCTGGAGGAGACTCTTGAGAGTCCCATGGACTGCAAGAAGATCAAACCTCTCCATTCTGAAGGAAATCAGCCCTGAGTGCTCACTGGAAGGACAGAGCCTGAAGCTGAGGCTCCAATATTTTGGCCACCTCATGAGACGAGAAGACTCCCTGGAAAAGACCCTGGTGTTGGGAAAGATGGAGGGCACAAGGAGAAGGGGATGAAAGAGGATGAGATGGTTGGACAGTGTTTTCAAAGCTACTAAAATGAGTTTGACCAAATGCTGGAGGCAGTGGAAGACAGGAGTGCCTGGGGTCACGAAGAGTCGGACACGACTAAACAACTAAACAACAATGACAACATATGCTTAGTGCAGTTGTTCTCAAAGGGTATGGGTTCGCCACACAGGTGTAGCAGGAGAGGATGACAAGTATGGTGGGAAGATTCAAGGACAATCAAAGAAACATTTCAGTACACTATAGTGTAGTACTGTAGCACATACACCCCCAATGCTTCTCCCATGAAAACAGGGCTGTCCTAAGCAAAAGCAGAACATTCTGGGATGAAATCAGAAACCAGGACAGCTTCTATAAATCTGGGAGTGTCCATGGAAAATAGGGACATTTGGAGGGTCTGGGGTGTGTGTGTGTGTGTATAATTTGCAGAATATAGATATGATGACAACAAGGGCATAAATTGATATTGAGGACAAATTACCCAGCAAAAGCAAGCTCACAGCTCTCATTGAGTTTGTATACAGTGGTACCTTGGTTGTCAAATGTAATCCATTCCTGAAGACCGTTCAACTTCCGGAACGTTCAACAACCAAGGCGCAAAGGGCGGTCTCCAAAGTCAGTGGAGAAATAGACAAAAAACGCAGCAGAAGCCGTTCGACTTCCAAAGCGCATTCAAAAATGGAAGCGTCTACTTCCAGGTTTTCGAAACGTTTGGCTTGCGAGATGCTCAATAATAGTAATAGTAATAGTAATAGTAATAATAATAATAATAATAATAATAATAATAATAATAATTTATTATTTATACCCCGCCCATCTGGCTGGGCTTCCCCAGCCACTCTGGGCGGCTTCCAAAAAAATATTAAAGTACTGTAATACATCAAACATTAAAAGCTTCCCTAAACAGGTAAACCGAGGTACCACTGTACATACTTAAGGTACACATGCAAGAGGCTCACTTATAATTATATTATGGGAATGATGCCATATTAAATGATGCTTATATTAAAACAGAATATAAAGTATAAAAACATTGTTTTTATACTTTATAATACGATCCCACGATCATGTTGTAAAGTAGTTGTGTTCTCTGTTGGAAATCAAGGACAGCTACAAGTTGTTTCTTTTTGTTTCCCAATGTGTTTTTTATCAATTAAAAAAATGGTGCACCAGGAGCAAATTTTTATTTTATTATCTGAAATTATGTTAGGGAGACTGGGTACAGGTCTGCCGCAACGCCTTCTGTTGGTGTTGGTACCCCACTTTCTTTTTGTTTGCCCTGCCCCCACACTTTTAATTGGAGGACACCTCCCCACACATTACCGTATTTTTCGCTCTATTAGACCACAAGACGCACCTAGTTTTTGGAGGAGGAAAGCAAGAAAAAAAATATTCTGAATCTCAGAAGCCAGAACAGCAAGAGGGATCACTGTGCAGTGAAAGCAGCAATCCCTCTTGCTGTTCTGGCTTCTAGGATAGCTGTGCAGCCTGCATTCGCTCCATAAGACGCACACACATTTCCCCTTACTTTTTAGGAGGGAAAAAAGTGAGTCTTATAGAGCAAAAAATACGGTAATTGGTGGGTGAAGCATGGAGCTTTCTGTACAGTAGTGCCTCGCAAGACGAAATTAATTCGTTCCGCGAGTTTTGTCGTCTTGCGATTTTTTTCGTCTTGCGAAGCACGGTGCCGGGAAAGTTTTGGAAAAGCTTCAAAAATCACCAAAGTCTTTAAAAACCTCAAAAAAGGCTACCACACCACGTTCTATGAGTTGCTCGTCGAAGTCAAGTCGCAACTGTATTAACGGTGTTAAGAAAAAGGAAACAAACTTGCAAGACATTTCCGTCTTGCGAAGCAAGCCCATAGGGGAAATCGTCTTGCGAAGCAGCTCAAAAAACAAAAAACCCTTTCGTCTAGCGAGTTTTTTGTCTTGCGAGGCATTCGTCTTGCGAGGTACCACTGTATTCATAGAGGTTCCTCCCTGGACTTGAAAACCTGTATAATCAGGGTTATATATTTCACAGGAAACTTCCATGAGTACAGGAAGTGGCCCAACACCAGAAATTTGCCTCTCCACCTATGAAGGACCTGGGTGGGGGAAGAGGTGATGGAGCTGGCAGCGCCCTCTAGGGGTGGGGAAGAAATTCAAAGCGAGGCTGCCCAGTTTGCAGTTTCTGAAAAAATATGCAAAGCAAAACACAGCTATACATCAATGTTTACTCTTCTTTGAATTTTGCGGTGCTGATGTACTCCAGCTAAATAATGTGTACAGAAAGCATGCATGGAAGTGTGATGCGGAAAACTGAACTTAAGGCTGGAAGTCTCAGGGAGAAACTGAAAACGTCAGATTCACTCGTCCGTGGTATCCTCAAACAGTTCTTGCATGTAATACCTGAATGCCCAAATATGGCTACTCTTAGGCTCATTTTCTTACTTATTTATTAAGTTTCTATACCGCCCTTCACCCGAGGATCACAGGGCCGTTTACAATGTAAAAACACAAAAATACATACCATTGTAACAGACAAAAATGTCCTACACTACTTAGATACAGCAGCCAATGGTGACAAATGGCCAAAACCCCATGTTGCATTAGAGCCATAACTGCATATGCCTGTGTTTCAGAAGAATAACTACAAATGGGAGGGAGCCCAATCTAGACTGGGAAAAGAATGGTCTGAGGCTTTTATTTATTTTTAGCCTTTTCTCCCTGTCTTGCGCCGGATCAGAGATCCCCCTGCGGCTGCTCATTTAAGAGCACACACGTGAAAATATGCAGATCGACACATTTTAATGTAGCATTTTGCGGGCAGCGTTTGCAAACCAGCTCCAGACACGGTTAGCTCAAGGCGAGCTGGTTGTGTCATGTGCCTTCAGAGCTGAGCATGCCTTGTAGTGGTAATCACACCAAGGGAGCAGAAGCGAAAGTGTGGAGAAGATATGGCCAGGCACCAAGGACACAGAGGAAAGATTGCTTTAGAAATCAGATCCTTGTGAATTCCAAAGCTGAAGTTACTTGATCTCTCTCCACTCCACTACGCACAACCTGCTCATGAAACAGAAGTTGTGATCCACCAGATTCTGTAGTTCGTTGGATGCAAGAACACTGTTTGCGGCTCTTTAAATGTACACACGGGACGTGGGTGGTGCTGTGGTCTAAACCACAGAGCCTCTTGGGCTTGCCGATCAGAAGGTCGGCAGTTCGAATCCCCAAGACGGGGTGAGCTCCCATTGTTCAGTCCTAGCTCCTGCCAACCTAGCAGTTCGAAAGCACGTCAACGTGCAAGTAGATAAATAGGTAGCGGGAAGGTAAATGGTGTTTTCGTGCGCTGCTCTGGTTCACCAGAAGCGGCTTAGTCATGCTGGCCACATGACCCGGAAGCTGTACGCCGGCTCCCTCGGCCAATAAAGCGAGATGAGCGCCGCAACCCCAGAGACGTCTGCGACTGGACTTAACTGTCAGGGGTCCTTTACCTTTTAAATGTACACACACACACACACACACACAGAGAGAGAGACAGACAGACATACACACAAACACATCTTGCCCACACAAATGGAAAAACGTATTCTGCTTCACCAAACTTTTTTACAACGTGTACATTAGACCAGTATTGTCGAATATGTGGAGACATATGCCCGAAATGAATGTAATCTTGTTGAATCGTGTAAAAATATGTAGTATGAGAGAGGTCTTTTAAAATTTTAAAAAATATATACTGTATAAATATTGGAAGGTAATGAGGAAGAATTATGGGTAAGCAAAGGTGAAAACAATTCATCCACACCCATAAATTTTATCTTTTTTCAATTTTTGCAACAACCTTGTAATATAGGCCAGCATTACTATAACCATATTGCCAATCATTTATTATTATTATTATTATTATTATTATTATTATTAATTATTATTATTATTTACATTTGTATACCACCCTATTCCCATGTGTAGGGAGTGGAGAAAGGCTGAGAGAAAGAGGCTGGATCACCTAGCAAGTTTTTGGCAGGGGTAAGATTTGAATATTTCTGATTCACAGGTCATTCTCCTGTGCTGAAACCACTTTATGTTCTAATGATGGCATTGTGAAGGAACCAAAACGTCCGTCAAAAAGTCGAGCCCACTTACTGCAGAAGAATAGTTGCACAAGACATTTGTATTTTAAATCAAACAGTGCAAGTTTTTTGATGAGACAATAGACACACCCACAGTACAGATACAGACAGATCAGCCACCCCTTCTTCCTAGTTTTGAGCATCCTCACTCAGCTACAGCTCCCATAATTCATTGTGAGGCCTTGAGAATTGAAGTAGTATTAAGCCAATGTATCTTTAGGTAAAGTACCTTATGAGAACAGATTCCAGGTACAGAAAAAGTACCTGTACAAACAGAACATGCCACATACATTCAGGAGACTCAGGTGGTAAAGTTATACAGTGGTACCTCGGGTTAAGTACTTAATTCGTTCCAGAGGTCCGTTCTTAACCTGAAACTGTTCTTAACCTGAAGCACCACTTTAGCTAATGGGGGCCTTCTGCTACCGCCGCGCAGCCCGGAGCACGATTTCTGTTCTCATCCTGAAGCAAAGTTCTTAACCCGAGGTACTATTTCTGGGTTAGCGGAGTCTGTAACCTGAAGCGTATGTAACCTGAAGCGTCTGTAACCCGAGGTACCACTGTACTTGAAAGACACTATTTCAAGCTGCAGTGTGTGAGTGTGTTGAGTGTTTGAATTGTACCCCATGGGGAAAGCTCCACACATATAAAAATCTAGCCTTTCAGGGAGAAAAGGCCCCTGACATGCTATGTGACATTCAGCAGCTTTTGGAGGTGGGTTGGACTTGGTTGAGGAGGGAGTAATCCAACTAACCATCAGCCTGAGATGGTATAGTCAAAAAAAGGCATCACCAGTTGATTCTGCTGAAGGTATATCCTGAGCCTCTGATGAAAGGCCAATGCTAAATTGACATGGTCTAAACCAGGCTTCCTCAACCTCGGCCCTCCAGATGTTTTTGGCCTACAACTCCCATGACCCCTAGCTAGCAGGACCAGTGGTCAGGGGTGATGGGAATTGTAGTCTCAAAACATCTGGAGGGCTGAGGTTGAGGAAGCCTGGTCTAGGACAACCTTCCACAACCTGGTAGCCTCAGGAGGTTTTGGACTACAACGTCCATCATTCCTAGCTGAGCCGGCTGGGGCTGATGGGAAGACCTCTAGAGGGCACAAGCAGCACTGGATTTAGGACAGAGCAGGTGGTCCCCCCTGCCACCAGGTGGCAAAGTCTGGTCTAGGTTTCTTTTCATAGTTTGCTGGCTCAGCTCCTATTTACATCTTTGGTAATCATAAGGTAAAAGGGATGCGGGTGGCGCTGTGGTCTAAACCACTGAGCCTAGGGCTTGCTGATCAGAAGTTGGGCAGTTTGAATCCCCGTGACGGGATGGGCTCCTGTTGTTCGGTCCCAGCTCCTGCCCACCTGGCAGTTTGAAAGCACGTCAAAGTGTAAGTAGATAAATAGGTACTGCTCAGCGATCCCTATCCATAAGTTTAGCCATTCCAGCGCTTCCTTGCCGACTCTCTCATTCATAAAGCCCTTTGTATGAAACTGAGATTGGCACTCATCAGGGGCAACAGCTCTGTTACATTTTATATGATCACCTATCAGCATGTCCCATTCCGTTTTGCTGTCATCCCTCTGCTAAAACCTTGCTTGTGGCTTCCACTGAGATATCACCTAAAGCCTCTGCTGCTTCTCCCACAGTGGGAGCAGGGACGGGGCACCCGTGGTAGCGCCACCCCACAGAATTCCACCGCCCGAGGTGGCTGGCTAAATCCACCTCATGTAATGAAAGGGAGTTGAATTGAGAGCCCAATTGAAAGCCCTTTATCGTTCTGGGCCATTGGCAGACAAGGAGACAATTTGACAGTGCATGTCTGATGTGGCGCAAAAGTGTGCATGTTTCTCTGCCAATAAAGTCAGTCCTCTAAAAGATACCATTTTGGGGGTACTGTTTTGTACCCTCCACCTCCACAGCGCTAGGTTGCTCATTCCGGGGTTCACCCTTCCCAAGCGACTTTGCACCTTTTGCAACACATTTCCCAGCTGCAAACGTACAGGCTGAGCTGGCAGGAATCAATCATACTTGCAGGCAATGCAATATCCCATGCAATATCATCCCAGTGCCCTCAATACCTTAGACGTCTACTGTACATCTGCACTCCAAAGCCTCTTAGCAATTTATTGCAGAAAGGTTTAAACTGATTATTATTCCTCTGCCTCTCAAAAAGTTTCCCTTGACACATTTGAGGGTGTGTCACAATTTTTCAAGGGATGCAGGTGGCGCTGTGGGTTAAACCACAGAGCCTAGGACTTGCCAATCAGAAGGTCGACGGTTCGAATCCCCGTGATGGGGTGAGCTCCCGTTGCTCAGTCCCTGCTCCTGCCAACCTAGCAGTTCGAAAGCACATCAAAGTGCAAGTAGATAAATAGGGACCACTCTGGCAGGAAGGTAAACGGTGTTTCCGTGCGCTGCTCTGGTTCGCCAGAAGCGGCTTAGTCATGCTGGCCACATGACACAGAAGCTGTACGCCGGCTCCCTCGGCCAATAAAGCGAGGTGAGCGCCGCAACCCCAGAGTCGGCCACGACTGGACCTAATGGTCAGGGGTCCCTTTACCCTTTATACAATTTTTCAGCTGCTTGGGGTACCCCACCAACCACCCAAGGCCATGAACCAGGGCCCTGTAAACCAACCTTAAATGACAAACTATGCAAAAGCCCTGAAATAGTTTTGGAAAAAATGTAATCAGAGGGCATTTTGAACAGTATTTTGTATTTATTAACTGAAGCAAGAACCCTAAGGGATGCAAAGCTGACCCCTCCCTTTCTGCCTTTGGCTGTCCAGCCATCCCTCTAGCAATTAACAGAAACCTCTCACTTTACATCCCTGAGTAATAGGAAACTACTTTCTCCTCTGCTGATTTCACAGTTTCTGGGAAACCGTTCTGTTTATCGGGATGAGTTCATCTGTTTCCCACATTTACAAGGCTGCGGAAGGTTCTTCTCTCTTTACTGTAATTTGCCGGTGCAAAGTAATAGTGAATGTCCCTGCTGGTTTATTACTTTGGATCACAGAGTCCCGAGAGATGGTCATTGTGGCCAGCGCTGGATGAGCATGTACTGACCGAAAAGAAGCAAGATAAAGTCATTTACCCGCTTTATAGCAAGCCTCGAGCTAGTTCAGCAGAACAACATAATCATTTCTGTGGAGGTCTTATTTATCACGCCTCTGAGTACCAGCTACTGTGAAACACAAGTGGGGAGAGCTGCTGCACTCAGCTCCTGATTGTAGGCTTCATATAGGCATCTGGTTGGCCTGACTGCAGACCCTCCAAGTGTCCCTCTTTTCCAGGGACAGTCCCGGATTTACAGAAGTCGTCCCAGTTTCTGATTTGATCCTGGAATGTCCCACTTTTCCTTGGTAAAGGTAAAGGGACCCCTGACCATTAGGTCCAGTCGCAGACGACTCTGTGGTTGTGGTGCTCATCTCACTTTACTGGCCGAGGGAGCCGGCGTACAGCTTCCGGGTCATGTGGCCAGCATGACTAAGCCGCTTCTGGCAAACCAGAGTAGCACACGGAAACACCGTTTACCTTCCCGCCGGAGCGGTACCTATTTATCTACTTGCACTTTGACGTGCTTTCGAACTGCTAGGTGGGCAGGAGCAAGGACCAAGCAAGGAGTAGATAAATGTTTGTCTGTTTGCCTCTAGGCTAAAATAGAGGAAGGCAGAGACATACCCAAGATTCTGGAGGAAGCCTCATTGCTGCAACTGAGAAGGCCCTGCAACAAACTGTGCCTCTAAAGGCCGAAGAACCCACAAAAAGCCACAGCTGATTAAAGGATGCATAGACATAGACTCCAAGTAACCTGGCCATATCATTACTTACATTACATATAATGACCAACACTTTAAATACGTGACGGTGTGCTGAGGGATGCACTGTTGGAAACGGGCATTGATGGATAGACAAATTGTTATTTTGCCAGGCGAAAACATTCCTTTTCAGCCAGGCCTTGGGCTGATCCACATTCTATGTCCTCTTAAAATGTGTTTGTGGGAAGTAGGGTTATGGTTTTGTTCTGTCCTTGTTTTTATTATGTATTTTGCGTTCTTATTTTGTATTTGTATGCTGCGAAGCGCCCTGAGATCTCCAGATGAAGGGTGGCATACAAATTTAATAAAAAATTTTTTTTTAAAAAAGGAGTATAGTGGTACCTCGGGTTAAGAACTTATTTTGTTCTGGAGGTCCTTTCTTAAAACCTGAAACTGTTCTTAACCTGAGGTACCACTTTAGCTAATGGGGCCTCCCGCTGCTGCTGTGATGCCACCGCACAATTTCTGTTTTCATCCTGAAGCAAAGTTCTTAACCTGAGGTACTATTTCTGAGTTAGCAGAGTCTGTAACCTGAAGCATCTGTAACCCGAGGTACCACTGTACTGTTCTGTCTGCCTCCACCTATGTCCATCTTGTGTATCTGTAAGTAAAATGCAGCTGTCACAAAACACCAGGCTCTGGTAACCACTGCCCCTGGACTTCTGAGGCCTATGAAAATATCCAGAAAGCAAGAATACCCTCTGCCAAACCAAGGCAAGCCTACAACCATAGACTGCCCTTGTTCTTAAGCAGAATCAGTTCCTTCAAAACGGGTCAGGGGGGAACCTTTCGCCCTCCAGATGTTGTTGAACTCCAAATCCCATCAGCCTCAGCCAGCATGGTCTATGGGCAGGGATGATGGGAGCTGTAGTCTTCGAGCCCCTAGAGAGCCACTTTTGAATTTTGGTGCTGGAGGAGACTCTTGAGAGTCCCATGGACTGCAAGAAGATCAAACCGATCCATTCTGAAGGAAATCAGCCCTGAGTGCTCACTGGAAGGACAGATCCTGAAGCTGAGGCTCCAATACTTTGGCCACCTCATGAGAAGAGAAGACTCCCTGGAAAAGACCCTGATGTTGGGAAAGATGGAGGGCACAAGGAGAAGGGGACGACAGAGGGCGAGATGGTTGGACAGTGTTCTCAAAGCTACCAGCATGAGTTTGACCAAACTGCGGGAGGCAGTGGAAGACAGGAGTGCCTGGCGTGCTCTGGTCCATGGGGTCACAAAGAGTCGGACACGACTAAATGACTAAACAACAAAGAGAGCCACAGGTTCCCCACTACTGCTCCAAAAGCACAGGGTATGCATTAAGTTTTCCCTCCCAAAAAGTCTACCGCTTTCATCTAGCTGCAAAAGCCAAGCTGTTGCCACTGGCTGCAATCCATACTCTGCCAGAATTTCCCTCCGGGTCCCACCTGAGGAAGCAGGCTGGGCTCAACTGCTGGCAGCCAATGGCTCTCAAAAACCATTTGCAGACATCTTCCAGGAGTGAGTGCCCAGATTGACGAAGCACCTCCCGTCATTTAAATCAGCAAAAAGTAGAGGAATACCTCATCTCTTCATCATTTGGCAGTCATATGGTGTGCATGCACACATTATTTAGCAACCAAATCACATTTATTCACCTGCACACTCCTCTTGGGCACAAGGCAGGTAACACAAGCACATGATCAAATCTTGTAATCCTTTCGGAAGAAAATGACCCGCCTTCAGCTTCCATCTCCGGTCATAAGTGTGCATTGAAGGTGTGTTAAATGTCTGTTTTTAAAAGTAATCTGTTTGCTGGATCATTCCTGTGCCATTAATACTGAATTGACACACATATTTTTTGCATTTATGTTAAGGAAAAAATCTAGGTGCGAGGTTGCTCAGTCACCCAGCTCGTCGGGCAGAGCCCGCAGGTCCTGTAGACCAAAGTTTATTGCGCAATAGGTTCAAAGAGCAAATTCGAACCCCGAGGATGGGGTGACAAAGACTTTTAAAACTTTCCCACCATATCGCAGAATACAGTTCGTACAGCATCATTGCTACATCACTGACATGTCACAAAAGGGGAGGGGTTAACCTTGGCAAACATGTCCAGAGAAGTCATTGGTACAAGATTAGCATAAGCAGACATTTATATCCCACTTTTTCTCTTTCCAAGAAGCTCAAGGGGGCATACATGGTTCTCCCCCAGCTCATTTAATCCCCACAACAGCCCTGTGAGGCAGGCTAGGCTGAGAGGCAGTGAGTGGCCCTAGGTCACCCAGTGAACTTCATGAGTGAGCCAGGATTCTGGTCTCCCAGGCCCTAGTCCAGCACTCTTAACCGCTGCACCACACTTGCTCTCAGTCACTTTAATTGTGCAAATAAAAATTGCATTGCATTCCCTCCCCCCCCCGCCCCATTTTGGCATTATATTGCTTTTATTGTTATGGTTTTGTCTGTGCAGTTTTGGAATTTTCCAACTATAAAGTGCCATGCAAGGTTCTTGAGACAAAAGTCCATCCTTGTGCAAAGTTATTACTGCACCTTTGGAAGGTAATTTCATTGAGTGTTCAGATCATCCACAAACTTTTAAGGCCCCGGAAAGCTACTCTTTAATTTAAAATAAAATGACAAGACCAAGTAACGAGGATCAGGGTGGGGAAAAGAATCTAGAGCGCATTTTCCTGGCTAGGAGGGTGCCAAATATCCACAGAGGACCAGCGGTTCCTAACTGCTTTCTACCTTCGCAGACTATTTAATTAATGAGAGCGGCAAAAGCTGATTAAGGTTAGGGCTGTTGTTGTTATTGATGGAGGGCTTGTAAATGTCCGCTTTGCTTTTTAACCCCTTCCTCGCCTCTGAAGGCAAACAGGAGAGCCGACAAGGCGCGCGTACGCCTCTCTGTTTCTTTCTCTTCTTCTGTGTCGCGAACGGACGGATCAAAGAATTAACTCCCCCCACCCCGAAGCTTTCAAAATGTCGGAGCTAAAATGGCAGCTGTTGTGACGCCGAGCTACGTTGCTGCTCCCTCTGCTCAGCCAGAACTAATTCGAACAAAGCTGTCTTTCTCCTCCACGTGTAAAATCCCGGTCGTCCTCCCCTCCCCGGAAGAACCGCGCGTCAAATCTTTCTAAAGTCGCTTTTAACTCCCGAATTCGGGAGACGCCAAGCAATTCAGAAAGCAAGAGAAATGGGTCCGGGCTCACTTCGAATTTTCGCAGCGGGTGGGAAAGCTGGGGAGGGGGAGAAACAAGACGATCAAGGAGAAACTGCGTTCGGGAGACCCTCCCCAATTGCCTTGCAAGATGGGAAGTTGAAATCGTCATGAAATGAACGCTTGAGCGGAGGAGAAAGAAACTTTGCAATCAGGGCTGGGTGTTGGGGGTGGGGGCTTAAGAAAGATGGCTCTTCCTTGGGGAGCCGAGGGGGAGAAACTTTGGAAAAGGAGACTTAAAAGCAAAATAAGGCTCCTGGTTTTTTGCAGCAGCTCCGTGCCGCGTGATGCCCATCGAAGGCAAGCGGAAGCGCCCATGAATGGCAGCGGAGCGGAACAAGACTCCATCCCTTGCAAAAAATATATTAAAAACAGCCAGTAATTACGTCTCTCCGAAGGGATGCTCTGGAAAAATAGGTCGCTCATGGGCTCTTCGCCCTAACCCTTGCAGCCACGCCCCTTCTGGGCCCCACCTAATGTCACCAAAACGAACTTTTGATGAGGGCAGAGTTTATGGTTCCAAACCCAAATTGCCTTTTTCATAAAATCATAGAATTGTAGAGTTGGAAGGAAGCGCGAGGGTCATCTAGTCCAACCCCCTGCAATGCAGGAATCTTTTGCCCAACATGGAGCACAAACCCACAACCTTGAGAATCCTAAGAGTCTCACTCTCTAGTGACTGAGCTGTCGCAACTTGGGCACCATTCAGCCTGCCTCATCCTCACCTCCAGTCTTGCTCAGACATCCATCCTGATGAAGAGTTCTGGAGGATCCGAAAGCTTGCTCACACTTTTGGTGTGGTTTAGGTTGGTGATAATAAAAGATGTTCTATGAACATCTGTAGGGCCACATATTCTTCCACATTCCCAGAGGAATGCCGCTTCACTGAATCTTCCGGAGTTAACTTTTTCCCAAGTAGGCATGCTTCCTAGAATTATTATTATTTATATACCGCCCTATACACGGAGGTCTCATAGAAGTGTCAAGTTGAAAGGGACCCAAAGACTCATCTCCAACCCCCTAGAATTGCTTAGGATAATAATACCCAGCCACTCTGGGTGGCTTACAGAATATATAAAACATAATACTGTAAAGCATCAAAGATTAAAAACTTCCGGATACAGGGCTGCCTCCAGATGCCTTCTAAATGTTATATAGTTCTTTATCTCCTTGACATCTGATGGAGGGCATTCCGCAGGGAGGGCGCCACCACTGAGAAGGCCCTCTACCTGGTTCACTGTAACTTCACTTCTCACATTGAGGGAACTGGCAGAAGGCCCTTGGAGCTGAACCTCAGTGTCCAGGCTGAACAATGGGGGTGGAGACGCTCCATCAGGTTTACAGGGCCGAGGCCATTTGGTGGCGCTGTGGGTTAAACCACAGAGCCTAGGACTTGCCAATCAGAAGGTCAGCGGTTCAAATCCCCACGACGGGGTGAGCTCCCGTTGCTCGGTCCCTGCTCCTGCCAACCTAGCAGTTCAAAAGCACGTCAAAGTGCAAGTAGATAAATAGGTACCGCTCCGGCGGGAAGGTAAACGGCGTTCCCGTGTGCTGCTCTGGTTTGCCAGAAGCGGCTTAGTCATGCTGGCCACATGACCCGGAAGCTGTACGCCGGCTCCCTTGGCCAATAAAGCGAGATGAGCGCCGCAACCCCAGAGTCGGTCACGACTGGACCTAATGGTCAGGGGTCCCTTTACTTTTACCTTTACCAGCACTTTGAATATATGTAACATGTGCGTGCCCAGACCAGTTTCCCCCTTCAAATAATCACTGGGATCTGGTTGCAGAGAGGTAAGGAGGGAAGACACGTATTACTTTTTTGGAGGGGGGGCACTGCTTGCAGTGGGAGCAAGGCCAGGATGTTGCTGCGGTCAATCAAGTACACGGCGCCCCTTTGCCAACCTGGTGCCCTCTGGAGGGCTTGGACTTGAGCTGTACTCCAAACCAGGTTGGCCACGGCTGCAACAGAGCCTTGGCTTGCAAATTCTCTAATTCCTGCATTGCAAGGGGTCGGACTGACCCCAGATGACCCTTCCAACTCGAGATGTCTACGATTCTATGAAGTTTGCACTTTCCCTTTCTTTGCTGAGGACGTCAGACGCACGCACGGAGCCTCCCAGCCTCTCTCCCGGGTAGGCTGTTCCTTGTGCGCATCAGCCGCGTGCGCATTCCCTCGTCCCTGTGATCTGCGGCTTCTGACCCCTCCGTTGTCTGTTAAGCGCCTCCCTGCTCCAGACCTCCTCGACCCAGCTGGTTTCCTCGCCGGGATAAATGTTTCCTCGCTCCTTCCCGATTGGAAGTCCCCTGGTCCTCCCGCCACATAACCTCCCCTTGCTTCCTTTCCCGCCCCGTGATTAGGAAAGGGCTGAAACGAAGTGCGCCCTAGGAAAGCCTGCCCCGAACTGGTGCCAGGCTCGGAATGCAACTCCCATCAGCCCCAGCCAGCGCAGCCGAGATGTATAAAAACAACAACACTTTGGTTAAGTCAACTCCTTTCGTCTTGGCATCGCGCTTTCATTTAACCCAGCGCAACTGCCACGTCCTGCTGATTTAGTTTTACTAGAGTAGTAGAGAATATCGGAATCGATCTTTACTGTATTTAGTTATGCCGCCTTTCCCCCCAGAATGGGGACTCGAGGCGGTTCACCAAAAGTAAAACAAACACGGTTTTGTTTTTTTAAAAAAAAGAGACAAAAAGTAATTTGATCCCCTCCCCCTCTTTCCTTTCTTTCCTCCTTTTTCCTTTCTTTCCTCCTGCGATGGAACTCCTATTTGGGGACTTCCCTGGCTTTTTCTGGCCCATGTAGGACCAGTCTGGATAGTTGGCCTTGGTGAAGATTTGACGTTTTCATCCCCAAAAAGTTTTTGATTTGAGTTTCTACTGAAATGAGGCTGCATTTTAATGTTGTACTTTAATCTTGTTTTTAAGTTGTATTTTAATCAATTGTTTTTATACCTGGTGTTAGCCCCCCTGAGCTTGGTCTTGGCTGGGGAGGGCAGGGTATAAATAAATTATTTATTATTATTATTATTATTATTATTATTATTATTATTATTATTAAAACATATAAAAACGATGTTATTCAAAATGCGGGTGGGTGGAGGAATTCTGATTATCACTACAGAGTGGATTGTGTGTTTTGAAAACTTCCTTGCAGATCAGATCAGGTTTAGTATTAGCATTAAGATCTCAAGTGGTACAGTCCAGAACAGATAATCATATTGTTCCTAAAGTGTAGATTAGTTATTGGGACTGGGCTATGCCTGCAGCAAGATAAAACGTTCAAATCTGTACCACCTCAAATTGCAGCTGAGAAAAGTATAGAATCATGGAATCAAATGGTTGGAAGGGATCCCAAGGGTCATCTAGTCCAACCCCCTGAAATCCACCTCATTCATTCTGAATTTGCCCTGATTTGCTTGCATTTTCCCATTCAACATTCATTCACCCCACACCGAACTTTTGGCAGTTACAAAGCCCTCACTTTTCCCCCGATCACTTTTCTCACTGCAGAAAGTCAGGGTTTTATTATTATTTTTAAAGGGGTGTGTGTGTGATTTGTTGCATTGGAGCAACAGAGTGCTTTAATTCACTTTAATTGTGCACATATATAAATATCCGGTATGCACGTGAATCCCTCCCTCAAGATAACAGCAGTCTGGAGGCAACCTGGGAGTATAACAAGACAGTTATAGGGGGATAGGAATAATTAAATGTTCTTGAATATTTTGACAGGCGGTGCCACCATGCCAAGAAACGAGATAACTCTGCCCTATCTCTATGATTCCGGTGCAGCTTTAGGGTCTCAGCATCCTTTCTCGTGTAACCTGCTTGCTTCCCACCCTCTCTCCCTGCAAATTTGCAAATAAAAAGCTTTTGCTCTCTGGAATGCCCCCACAGCTCTGTAAAGTTGCCCTGGAGCTTCTCATTACATGGGAAAATTAGTGTGTCGTGGGGGACAAAACCAATGAACACGCACACTGGTGTTCGAAACTCAGCGCATGCCTTCAAGGGACTCTTCTGTGTATACTGAAAATTCCTATAGTAGTAACAGGGACGCTTGAGAGCTGAGGAGAGGCTTTCATATCACCCCCCAGGCATCCGTTTAAAATTGTTCCATCATCACAGCTTTATGCTGCATTATATAATTTACGGTAAGCTGTTTGGGGGGATAATTTAGATTGAAAGTTGGGGTATAGAAAAAAACACAACAACCCTAAAAAATAACATTCACTGAAGTCAAACTGCCCAGAAAGGCACAGAAACTTAGAAATAACTCGACATAAGCAACATTTCCACATTGGTTTCCTAAATACAGACATCCTGCTCTTATAGGAGCAGGACCAAAATCACACCACCACCTTTTTGTGGCTTCCAGCAAGTAGTATTTAGAAGCAATACTGCCTCCATAAAGAAGGCTGACCGCCGAAGAATTGATGCTTTTGAATTATGGTGCTGGAGGAGACTCTTGAGAGTCCCATGGACTGCAAGAAGATCCAACCTCTCCATTCTGAAGGAAATCAGCCCTGAGTGCTCCCTGGAAGGACAGATCGTGAAGCTGAGGCTCCAGTACTTTGGCCACCTCATGAGAAGAGAAGACTCCCTGGAAAAGACCCTGATGTTGGGAAAGATGGAGGGCACAAGGAGAAGGGGACGACAGAGGACAAGATGGTTAGACAATGTTCTCGAAGGTACCAGCATGAGTCTGACCAAACTGCGGGAGGCGGTGGAGGACAGGGGTGCCTGGCGTGCTCTGGTCCATGGGGTCACGAAGAGTCGGACACAACTAAACGACTAAATAACAACAACTGCCTCCAGTCTTCCTTCAAAAGACTGGTGAATGAAGAGTTGGTCTATATTTAAAAGATATGGCTGGCATGGGGCACATCTCTCTCTGATTTATTCCCCCCCCCCACCTTATAAATAATTTGTGACCCAAGTCTGCAACTCAGTTATGACTGATCTGCTGTTTTTTACATGCCTGGATGCAAGGCCATAGCTCAGTGGCAGAACATTTGCTTTACACTCAGAAGGTCCCAGGTTCAATCCCTGGGAGTGTCCCTTGCAAGAAACCCTGGAGAAAGCAAACAAACAAACCCTGGAGAGTCAGTGTAGACAATAGTGAGCCAGATGGACCAATGGGTCTGACTGTAGATCAATGTAGATCTTTTAGGACCAGTGTTGTATGATCCCGTGAACATGGGAACATAGGAGGCGGTCTTATGTTCCTATGTTCATGGGATCATACAACACTGCTCCTAAAAGATCTACATTGATCTACAGTATGTTTCTGAGCAAATTCAAAGTGTCGGTGCTAGCCTTTAAAGCCCTAAATGGCCTCGGCCTTGTACAGTGGTACCTCGGGTTAAGAACTTAATTCGTTCCGGAGGTCCGTTCTTAACCTGAAACTGTTTTTAACCTGAGGTACCACTTTAGCTAATGGGGCCTCCTGCCGCTCCCCCCCCCGCGATTTCTGTTCTCATCCTGAAGCAAAGTTCTTAAGCCGAGGTACTGTTTCTGGGTTAGCAGAGTCTGTAACTTGAGGTACCACTGTATACCTGAAAGAGTGTCTTTGCCTCTATTGTCCAGCCTGGACACTGAGGTCCAGCTCTGAGAGCCTTCTGGCAGTTCCCTCGCTGCGAGAAGTGAGGTTACAGGGAACTTCTCGGTAGGGCCTTCTCGGTAGTGGCACCCTCCCCGTGGAACACCCTCCCACCAGATGTCAAGGAGATAAACAACTATCTGACTTTTAGAAGACAACTGAAGGCAGTCCTGTTTAGGGAAGTTTTTAATGTTTGATATTTTACTGTGGTTTTATCATTTTTGGGAAGCTGAGTGGCAGGGGCAATCAGATGGGTGGCATATAAGCAACAGCAGCAGCAGCAGCAACAACGTCTTTCTAAAGTATCTTTGAGCTCCTAGATCTGATTTGCAAAGTGGAAGAGGTGCAAAGGTTCCTCCACCTTCCCTGGGCACATAGCCTCACATTGTGAAGCAAGTTCTATTAAAGAAGACCATTTGCCCATCCAGCTCAGAATTGGCGACAACTTTTTAGGGTTTCAGGCAGAGGTCCTCTCTGGAGATGAATGCATGTTGAGCAGCCGGTACTGCCGTTATCTAATCCTGTTACAGCTTGAAGCTGAACATGTGAACAACTACCATGGAAAAGCAGGAAGAGGAGGTGGCAGGGAAACCATCTGCAATGTGGCCTGCCATGCCAAAAAGCTGAAGTTAAGGTTCAACATATCTGGAGTGGCAATGAAAGACTATTTCTGTATGGGCAAGCACTTACCGGTCAGGGATAAATAAGACTTTATTGTGGTGGTATGTTTTTCAAATGTGTGCTCGTATATTTTAAATGTATTGTTTCATGCTTCTTATTTTTATGTAGTAATCTTATTTTTTTATAAGGTTGCTACCCACTCGGGGTCCGTGTGGATGAAGTGAATTATCAATGTAATTGTCAGGGAACTGCCATCAGAGACTAAGGAGGTGAAAGGGCTCAAGGAGGGTGAGAGAGACCATTCAGCGGAGGAGGGGACCAGCAGGGGGAGAAGTGGAGTTCCAAGGGAAAGTGAGTCGGAGGGAGGGCTCAGAGACACTTCAAGCGGGAGCAGCGGGGAGATTTCAGGACCTCCTGTAGGGACACCCACTCCTCGGCGGAAACTGTCATGCCGAGAGTCCAGAAGACGCGTTTCCGTTAAGGAGCTTTTATGCTGGAAGAAGTTCCGTAAACGCCCACTGTCCGATTCAACGAGCGATTGATGGAGTCATGTTTAAGGAGCTCCATCACAGACAGAGGTTTGGGGACTTAGCCAAACTCTGAGGGATTAGGATTTTACGCACAAGCAGCTTATCATCCCATCACAGCAATCGGACAGTCCCTGAAAGCAGCTTGTGCAGAGAGGCATCATGAGTAACCCAGCCGGAGCCGGAGGAGCAGCAGGAGCTGGAGAGGGTCCAAGCCTGGAAGAAAGGTACAGAGTGTTGGAACTCCAGCTAGCAATGCAAACGGCGAGGCTAGAAGAAAGGAGGGCGCAGGATGCAGAAAAGGCAAAAGGCGCTACACTAGCAAGAAAGATGCCAGGAATGGTGCAGAAGTTTGGGGGGGACCCCAGGAACTACCAAGCCTTTAGGACAGAGATGCAGTATGCTCTTGAACTGCAGTTTAATGACTTTCCCGACGAGGCATCGAGAGTGGCGTTTGTGATTGGCCATCTCGAAGGAGGGGCGAGAGATTGGGTCAGACCCCTGATGGCAGGGAATAGTGACATGCTGAAGGACGCGAGGAAGTTTTTTCGCGCCATGGATTTGATGTTTTCCAGCGAGATTGAACAGGGGCTGGTGCGCAGACAATTGATGGCGTGCAAACAGGGGAGCCGATCGGTTCGTGAGTACTGGACTGAGTTTACAATGTTGATACATAGATTGGGGTGGGACCTTTCGGCGGAACCCATTCAAATGCTCTTTGAAGAGGGGCTTTCTTCGGCGGTGAAAGATGAACTTTCCCGGGCGCCCAGGGCGGAGTCTATGGACCAGCTGACCAAATCAGCGCTGACCATTGGAGCACGCCAGGAGGCAAGAGCCTTGGAGAAGCGGGAGGGGAAAGGAGAGCGTTGGAGGGATTTCCGCATTCCAGAGATTCCAGAACCAAGTTTCCCGCCAGGAGAGCCGATGGAAGTTGGAACAGCGCGCGCGCGCAGTTTCAAATCCCAGTGAAGGGAGGAAGAAGGAGGGAAAGAGCGCCAAGAAATGTTATCTCTGCCAGCAGCCAGGTCACTTTGCCAGAGTCTGCCCGCAAAGAAAGGAATGGCAAGGGATGGCTGGAGCTGTTGGGGGGAAGGAGGAGGAAGTCCAGGAGCCAGTAAAAGCCAACGCCTGTCTGCCTCTGTCAGGGCACTGCAGACAGGCCAAGGAGCAGTAAAAGTGCCCACTCCGGAACCTCCAAGACCAGCCCTAGTAATAGAGGTGTTGCTAGAGCTGGCAAACGGATACCCACTAAAGACTAAGGCGCTGCTGGACTCAGGCAGCTCCTGTAATTTTATGAGCAAGGAGTTTGCAGCTGAACACCAGATACAGACACTCCCTTTAAGCAACCCCCTGCAGGTCACCACGATCGATGGGAGGGAGCTGCTGGGAGGAGAAGTCAGCCTACAAACCGTCCCAATGGTTATGAGGGTGGCCAGGCACACTGAGAGGATAGCGTTCAATGTAGCCACCCTGGGAGGGGCTCCAGTCATTTTGGGAATGAGCTGGCTAGCGTTGCATGACCCGCTAGTGGGCTGGCATCAGAGAGTGGTCTCCTTTGGGTCAGCACATTGTCTGGAACACTGCAGAGAGGGAAAGGTGCCAGAAGGGGCAAAAGCCTCTCTAGCAGGGACGGAAGTGGCGGACAAAGGGAAGGTGCCCAAACAATACGCTGACCTGAGCAAGGTCTTCAGTGAAAGGGAAGCAGATAAATTACCACCGCACAGAGACTTTGACTGCCAAATTAATCTGGTCCCTGGGGCCCAGCTCCCCGTGGGCAAGCTGTACGCCATGTCAGACAGGGAAATGCAGGAGTTAAGGGAGTTTATTGATAAAAACCTGAAGAGGGGCTTCATCAGAGAGTCCAGAGCGGTGGGGGGGAGCCCAGTGTTTTTTGTGGACAAAAAACACACGGATAAACCGAGATTGGTCGTGGACTACCGGGCCCTAAATGCCGTGTCAGAACCAGTGACTTTCCCCATGCCCAGGATTGATGACATTTTGACCAGGGTGAGGAAGGGAAAGATATTCACGAAACTGGACCTGAGAGGAGCATACAACCTGATACGAATAAAGAAGGGGGATGAATGGAAAACCACCATGTTCACCCCTTTGGGGGCGTTTGAATATCTCGTTATGCCATTCGGATTACAATCAGGCTCCGCCTGTTTTCAATCGCTCATGAACCACGTACTGGGACCTTTGCTCTACAAGAATTGCGTGGCCTTCCTCGATGACGTGCTGATATATTCAGAGAATGAGGAGCAGCATGTAAAGGATGTCAGGGAAGTGCTGAGCCAGCTGCAAGCAAACCAGTTGTGGGTGAAATTGGAGAAGTGTCAGTTCCACACCAAGGAGGTGGAATTCCTGGGGTACCGCTTATCAGACAAGGGATTAGCCATGGATCCAGGGAAGGTCCAGGCGGTGCTGGAATGGAAGACACCGAAAACGAAAAAAGATGTGCAAAGGTTCTTAGGGTTTGGGAACTTTTACCGTAAATTCATCAAGAACTTTGCCCACTTAACGGCTCCCATCACGGACTGTCTAAGCAGCAAGAAGAAATTCGTTTGGACGGCGGAGGCGGAGCATGCTTTTGAGGAATTGAAAAGGGCATTCGCTTCGGAAGAACAGCTCCTGCATGTGGATTTACAAAAACCCATGAGAGTGGAAACTGATGCCTCAGACCGAGCGGTGGGGGCAGTGCTGCTTCAGCCAGGGAGCAATAAGTCGGAATGGAGACCGTGTGCCTTCTTTTCGCGTAAGCTGAACAAATCCGAGAGGAACTACACGGTATATGACCGAGAACTACTCGCCATTCACGAAGCGTTCCGGAGATGGAGACACTTACTAATTGGCGCACAACATAAGGTGCAAGTGTGTACGGACCACAAGAATTTGGAGTATTGGAGAACGGCACGGGTGCTCAACCAACGACAAGTGAGATGGGCCCAGGAGTTCTCCAGATTCCATTTTGAAATTTGCTATGTGCCAGGTCCAGAAAACATCAGAGCGGACGCTCTCTCTCGCAAACCTGAATATTTGGAGGGGGAGGGAGCGCCGGAAGAGAGACATATTATCCCAGAGGACCACTGGGTGTGTGGTGCGGCCTGGGTGGGGCAAAGAGAACTGGTAGAGGGAACGGTAAATGATGAGTACGCCCAGGACAAGCTCAGAGGTCTAAGGAGAGAGGGAGAAGACCCCGGGGGTTTTGAAGAAAGAAACGGGGCATTGTATTACAGAGGGGCGCTATATATACCCGAAGGGGAATTGAGGGGGAGAGTACTCAAACAGCTGCACGACAATCCCACAGCGGGGCATTTTGGGCAACACAAGACCATGTGGTTGGTGACCAGGGAGTTTTGGTGGCCCAAGGTGAGGGAGGATGTACGGGAGTATGTGAGAAGGTGTGACCAATGCCAGAGAGCCAAAGGAGAAAGGCGGGCACCAGCGGGGTTATTAGAACCGTTACCCACACCAGAACGACCGTGGGAGGCGGTGTCGATAGATTTTATGACTGATCTGCCCAAATCCCAGGGGAAAACCGCCATACTAGTCGTAGTAGACCTGTTAACTAAGATGGGTCACTTTGTAGCTTGCTCACATGCAGTCACGGCGGAAGAAACAGCGAAATTGTTTGTAGAACATATTTTCAGACTGCATGGCGCCCCCTTGAGGGTGGTTTCCGACAGAGGGAAACAGTTCACGTCCAGATTCTGGAGGAAACTTATGAGCTTATTGCACGTAGAGGTCAACTTTTCGACTGCCAGGCACCCTGAGACCAATGGGCAGGCGGAGAGAGCAAACGGTATTCTCCAACAATACCTGAGGTGTTATGTCAATGACAGAGAGAACGATTGGGTCGAAAAGTTGGCACTAGCGGAATTTGCTTACAATAATGCTGAGAATGTGTCCACCGGGATGAGCCCCTTTTTGGCTAATTATGGGTGCCACCCCAGGGCGTTTCCAGGGGAAGGAGGGGAAAGATGGAGTGTTCCGGCCGCGGAACTTTTTGTAGAAGAAATGGAAGCGATCCATCGTCAACTCCAACTCAACTTAGAAAGGGCCAAGGAAGAATATAAGAGGCAGGCAGACAAGAGCAGAAGGGAAGGTGAAACAATTAGGGTGGGGAGTCGGGTCTGGCTATCAACCCAAGGGTTGCCGTTCAAGGGGGGTTGCAAGAAATTGAGACCCAAAAGATTGGGACCATTTGAGGTCATCCAACAGGTCAACCCAGTGGCGTTCAGACTCCGGTTACCGAACCACATGAAACTGCACCCAGTATTCCACAGGTCATTACTGTCACCATACAGGGGGGAAGGTGAAGGGGTATCCACACGGGGGCCAGCCATAGAAGAAAGGGAAAGCCGCAACCATGTGGCGGAAATCATCGACTCCAGGTGGAAGGGTAATCAGGTGGAGTATTTGGTCGCGTGGGAAGGGGAACCGGAGTCGGAAAACACCTGGGTGAAGGCAGAGGAGGTCCGTGACGAGATCTTGATCGAAACGTTTCACCAAAGGTTCCCCAGGAAACCTCAGCCAGTAGCGAGGTTTCGGAGGGAGTACTTTGGCACCACCGACGATGAGGAGGAACTGGAGGGATTCAGGGAATCGGAGTTGGAAGGAGGAACAGACTCCGATGAGGAGGAGTACTTGGAAACCGGAGACAGCAAAAGGTGGAGGGAAGTGTTCGAAACTTCGGAAGATGAGGGAGGTTCCTTCAGGGGTTTTGCTCCCTCGCCTCCCGCAGAGGAGGGGAGGGAAGGGGGTGAAGGGGGCCCTGGAGGGGAGGTGGATGTCAGGGAACTGCCATCAGAGACTAAGGAGGTGAAAGGGCTCAAGGAGGGTGAGAGAGACCATTCAGCGGAGGAGGGGACCAGCAGGGGGAGAAGTGGAGTTCCAAGGGAAAGTGAGTCGGAGGGAGGGCTCAGAGACACTTCAAGCGGGAGCAGCGGGGAGATTTCAGGACCTCCTGTAGGGACACCCACTCCTCGGCGGAAACTGTCACGCCGAGAGTCCAGAAGACGCGTTTCCGTTAAGGAGCTTTTATGCTGGAAGAAGTTCTGTAAACGCCCACTGTCCGATTCAACGAGCGATTGATGGAGTCATGTTTAAGGAGCTCCATCACAGACAGAGGTTTGGGGACTTAGCCAAACTCTGAGGGATTAGGATTTTACGCACAAGCAGCTCATCATCCCATCACAGTAATGAATAAATATAAATTCCAGGTTTGGTTGTTTGCTTTATTCCCTCCTTTTTACAATGGGTTGTATTTCTGTGAACCTTCACCGGACAGGATAAGCTATAGCTTATGACCATTTCACACATTATGTAAAGGAAAATGGGCAACTCTCACTGCTACCCTGGGGCAGGGAGAAGGGAAAATACAGACCAATAGCCCTGACTCTGTGATGTTTATATGCATGTCGTGAAGAGTTTCATCTCTGGATTTTTGCAGATTGGCTTCAAACACACAATAGAAGAGGAGGCCTTTTCCCTGGTCACTTGATAACTCTCCTTAAAAACCAGGTTAATAGAAGCCAGTTCCTCTACATCACTCATCTTAGCTTGCAGGTGACAGCTCCTTGCTTTTCACCAGGTTTTCATCATGTCTAACTCAAGCGCCCCTCCCCTCGTACATCCCCAATGCTTGTCAAGGTCTTCCTTTGCTCTCTGATAGCCCCAGTGACTTCAGTTTCTACTAAGGCAACAATTTCACAGGATGAAAGAGTTGGTTCTGCAGCACAGGATGCAACTGTAGCATCCCTGACCTGTGGCCATCCAGCCTCTGCTTGAAGACCTCCACTGATGGAGAACCCATCAACTGCCCATGCACGCTGCTCTGCTGTCAAACATTAGAAAAATTCTAATCAGGTTTAACTGAATTCTGCTTCTCTGAAATTTCCAACCCTTGAGAGCAACACAGAACAAGTTTGCCCCATCTTCTTGGGTGAGACTGCTTTTCAGATCTTTGAAGTTTGCTGTCATAGGAATCTCCTTTATGCTGCTGCATCTAATTTAGGATTGTCCACACTGACTGCCAGTGGCATCTCCAGCCCTACTTGAAGATAGCAGGGATGGAGCCCGGGACCTTCTGCATGCAAAGAAGATAATCTACCCTTGAGCTACAGTCCATCTTGTCTCCCAGTATTCCTTCCTCAAAAAACCCCTCTCTTGGCTCAGCAGAGCTCTTACTATGCTTTGCCACAGAGCTATGGGCCTTTCCTGGTTAGCTTTGCAACCTTTGCTACTTTGCAAAATGGAGAAGAAATTGGTCTTTTAATACAACAAAGAGTCTTGTGACACCTGAAAAACTAGCAAGTTTATTGTGGCCTGCTTTGTTGTAGGCGGAGTCTACTACCTTCATTATATGCAAGGTCACAATGAACCCCAACAGGCCTTGGCAGCTTGAACTAAATATTCATCTTGAAAAACCTGGAATGTTTTTTGCTCCCAGGGTTTTGGTGGGTGGCAAAAATGGAACACTGTGGAAAAGGGTTCCTTGGCCCAGAGGCCTGAAAGGCATATTTAGAAAAAATGCCTGCTTACACACCGTAGTGACCTAGTTCCACCCCCTTCCCTCAGTTGTGTCCTGCCGTGCAGACATGAGTCAACTCAACATACTTTAGTGGGAGAGCCCACATTTTGCATGCAGAAGACCCCAGGTTCAATCTGCCTGCATCTCCCATTAAAAGGACAACACAGAAGTAGCTTCCTCTGCCCATGATCTGGAGAGCTGCTGCTAGTCAGAGATGGTGGCCAGATGGACAAGTCCGTCGTGGTCAAAGGCATCTCTCTCTGTTTGTGTGTCAGGCCATTCCCCTGCAAACCCATTTCCGTGCAGCAGTCGCTGTGCCCTGGCTAAAAGCAGAGAGTATGGGCCACAATTAAAACTGCACATCAACCATGAGCTCACTGAATGATGCACAAAATGCATTTCTGCTTCTGAAATGCCGGACACATGCTTAGCACCCTCTTCATGTCTCCAATGTAACTTGCCCACATTCTGGTCTCATGATGTTCTGTGGACTTTGCTGCAGATCATTGGTTGCTGCTGATAATAATAATAATAATAATAATAATAATAATAATAATAATAATTATTTATTATTTATACCCCACCCATCTGGGCGGCTTCCAATCAAGTGTTAAAAACAATACAGCATTAAGTATTAAAAACGTCCCTAAACAGGGCTGCCTTCAGATATCTTTTAAAAAGAAGATAGCTGCTTATTTCCTTCACATCTGACGGGAGGGCGTTCCACAGGGTGGGCGCCACTACCGAGAAGGCCCTCTGTCTGGTTCCCTGTAAGCTCACTTCTCGCAATGAGAGAACCGCCAGAAGTCCCTCGGCGCTGGATCTCAGTGTCCGGGCTGAACGATGGGGGTGGAGCCATTATGTGAATGTGTTTTTGGATGAACTGAGTGGAGGACCATGAGTCATGGGGATGGGGAGAGTGTGTGTGAATTCAGCAGTGCTTAGTTTGTTTTTGGTTGTTAGTTTGTTAATGTTGTTAACATAGGATTATGAGTGCTGTAATGCTTTGTGCATTTTATAACATGACTTTTCTTGTGGTTGTGCTTTTCAATCCACTTTCCAAGTTGTCTTGTTAATAGCATTTTATAGAAGGTGGTTGTTTTACTGATGATTTGCTGATGGTTTTATATAATTTATGGGGCAGTTGTGATGTTATTTATTGCATGTAAGCCACTTTTTGACTCATGTGTAGCATAGAAATATAAGAAATGAAATGAGTGTTGTGACATCAGGACATTGGCCATTTCTCTACTATGCATCATGAAAGGAGATGGGAGAACAAAACAAACAGCTTCTCTTTGCAGCGTCAATCCTGTGCTTGACCTCAAACTCAAGCCATTGCTCACAGCAATACAGACTATAAGAATATTGGCCAACCCTACTTGGTTGTTGAAAAGCAGGGTTGGGGAGCCAGTGGCCCTCATGAGTTCATTAACTACAACTCTCAGTTTCCCTGGTTAATTGCCATGCTGGCTGGGGCTGAAAGGAGTTGGAGTCCAGCCGCATCTGGGGGCAACAGATCCTGGATAGCTCCCTTGGTTAGAGCCTGGATAATGCCAAGGTTGCAGGTTCAGTTCCAGTATGGGACAGCTGTATCTTCCTGCATTGTAGGGACTTGGACTACATGGGCTCCAGTGCCCCTTCCAACTCTACAGTTCTATGATTCCCACCCCTATTATAAGGAATGCTGACATAATTTATGGAAAACACAACGGAAACTTGAAAAGCGATATCTAAGTGCGGAGCACAGTTAGCACCACTGTGTCATAGTATGTCAGTACTTGGCAATGGTTTAAATACTTGGTTTAAATACTGAAGAATCCCTTTGGAGAGCATTCCATTGGAAGTTTAGAAGGAGACATAATCCATTACTGGGTTCTCCTTGGCAATTAAGAGGAGGAGGAAAAATAACAACAACAATAAAAACCTGAGCCACTTCCCAGGGGGATAAAATACAGTTCTTCTGCATGGCAGGATCTCACATGAGTGCTGCGTTGGCTTAGCTGCATTTCTGATTACTCTACATAATGCCTTGGTCCAGTTCCCCGGAAGGTCTGTCGAACAGCTAAAAGGTTACGAAAAAACCTTCACAGGAGATTAGCTGATGCTTAAACAACAAGAGAAATCATAAAGTGAGCTCAGATGCACAGCGACTTTGGGAGCGTTCACGTGCCCATGCATTTTGGGAAAGTGTATTGTTGTGAGAAAAGGAAAATGCTTTAGAAGAGTCTCAGAAGCTATGCAGTCTTAGGAGCAGAAAAGTAAGCAATGTGTTCCTTTCAGTCTGATCCATGACCCAATTAAGCTAACGCTCTTGCATCTGAGCTGATCTCATCCCTCTTTTATCACATCTCATACTATTATTCATAAATGATAATGCCAAGGGCTGCGTCACTGCTTTATTTTCCTCGTTCTCGGTTTTCTGAATTCTTGAGGCCTGTTCCCACATGCAAGGTCATTTGCACAATGGCTGCAGGTTCAGAAACAATTGCTTTGCCTGTGTGAACGGGCCTCCATCAACCAAACACTGTGGGCAGAACTTTTGTGTCAACGAGACTTTCATGGAAGAACTTCCCACTGAATTCTACCCTAAGTGAACAAGATGAGAGCTAGTAAATAACAACAGAAAACCCACATTACCAACTGCAATACATAGCAAAATACCATGTAAGTTTTGTGAGGTAGGGAAGAAGAGCCCCTCCCCCTTGTCCTTACACAAGTCAAGAGAGATGATATTGCTTTTTGTCCGTTTCTGGCATCTCCCATTCCAACTGCCCATTCATTTATTCATTTTGTTATTTAAGCAACCGAACTTAAGGACAGTGCACTCAAATAACTGCTCCACTGACTTTTGCTATACCCCTGTTTTCAGTGGCCAACTTGGACACATTTCCCATTGAGAACTAAATCAGCTTGGTTCCATGAACTTGGCCTCAACTGAGTTGGGGAAGCAGCTCTTCTAAGTTCTTCCAGATTCACATCTGTTCATATTATAGCAAAGGGTCCCTCATTAGGGATGAAATGAGCTTACACTCAAGCTCTGTGACTTAAACTGCATTGGGAGATCAGGCTGCTTTATCATCTCCTGCAAAAGCAAGTAAATAAATGTATTTACAGCTAGTTAAAGTAAATAAATAAATGTATTCGTAATTAGCTAAAATTAGATGAGCAGCGAAAAGAGGAAAAATTGAGAGTCCTAGCCCTTCTGCCAGCTCCCTCTCCTTTCCCACTCCACATCCTCCTATCCATTGCAGAGGCCTTGACTTCAAACAGAGCAAGGGGAGGGACAAGACCTCTGGTCTCAAAACTGGCCTGGCTCCCCATTCTCCTGAACCAGAATAGCATTCATGCTTGGAGGAGAAGAAGAGTTTGGATTTGATATCCCGCCTTTCACTCCCCTTCAGGAGTCTCAAAGTGGCTAACAATCTCCTTTCCCTTCCTCCCCCACAACAAACACTCTGTGAGGTAAGTGGGGCTGAGAGACTTCAAAGAAGTGTGACTGGCCCAAGGTCACCCAGCAGCTGCATGTGGAGGAGCGGAGACGCGAACCCGGTTCCCCAGATTACGTGACTACCGCTCTTAACCACTACACCACACTGGCTCTCATCTCAGGAGGAGATGAGGAAGGCTTTTCCTTCTCAACCCAGAAAGTAAGTTCAAGGTGGAAGAAGAGAAAAAGGTATGAGGTCCACACTCCTTCCTTACTTTCTCTTCTTCCCTAAACTTACTTACTTTCTTTCTTTCTTTCTTTCTTTCTTTCTTTCTTTCTTTCTTTCTTCCTTCCTTCTTGGGAGGGAAGGGTAGTGTTGAAAACATATTGCCCCACACCTATAAACTTGCTCCTCCTCTCAGGAAGTGGGATCCCACTTATCAGAGGCTGTGGAAAGGTATTGACCCCCCAAGTGCAGCACGTAACTTTTCTCCTGGGAAATAATTGCTGCCACTTATTTAGATGACAGGATTAAAGGCATGCACAGGTTCCACGGGAGCGGGTGAGCTAGGATCCAAACCTGCCACCTGTCCCTACTGGTCCCACTGCCTTTGCCTCCTTCCAGCTGCGTCTACTGACTGGGAGCCACCGGGAACTAAGTCTGCTCCCACTTGCATTGCGCACCACAGGTTCTGTTTCTTGGTCACAGCTCAGCATGACGGAACATTAGGGAAGTGGGGCAGAATGTCAGGAGCTTAGATAGGAAGGTAAATAGATGGCTCCGACTCAAAGGAATCATCCAATGAATACCCTCAAGTAACCACATGACGCCAGGATGACGTGGCAGGGGGACTATTTTAATATCTGTTAACAATCAAGCAAAGGCTCTGTGTGCGTGATCACGCTATGATTTTCCTGCACAGAAAAGTTGCATTTTGTTCCATTGGGAGGGTACGGGGGGGAAAGCATGTGATTCTGCCACAGAGTTGAATATTCACAGGCATGCGAGGGAAGCAGAAGGAAACAAACCCTTATTGGTTTCTTCCAAGACTTTGCATCCTGGCTCCTTATGTGATATGCTATTTATACTGGTCTAAATATAGATGTAGAGTTGATTAGTGAACCTTCAGCAAAAAACAAACAAAGCACACACACACACAACCTTCCCAGGGTTCTCCTGGGGTGAGCAGACTGGCCTGCTTTCGCAACTTTGATTCTTATTTTTGCTGGCCAGAGGCTAGCCTTCAGATGTTTATCTGTTCCTCTCCTGCAGACATATGAGATATACACACTCCTAATACATGATCAACAACCTAGCAAAGCCAACGGGAATAAAGCGTGCTTAACAAAAGGTTAGCAGAAGGGAGAAAGTACTTTGCCAGCTGCATTTGTAGCTGTGGTATACACCAGTCTTTTCTTTCTTTCTTTCACAGGTTAGGCGAAGAGCAAAGCAGTCTTGTTTTCCCTGCTGAGTGTCCTGCAACACCCCCCCCCCGTTAATAATCTGCCTTCTGAGCAATATGTATGACCTTACAAAAGATAAGTGCATACAAGCAAGCACCCGGCAATCTTTGTCTCCAGTTTCTGTGACCCCATCACAACCATGACAACTCTTAAACTTTAATTCCTACAATGACCCCCTTCCTTCTCTCTCTCTCTCTCTCTCTCTCTCTCTCTCTCTCTCACACACACACACACACACACTCTCCTTCTTCTTTTGTCTGCCATTAATTAAAGTAGACATATGGAGGAAGCTGATAATAAGAACAGATGAGCCAATGAGAGAGAGAGAGAGAGAGAGAGAGAGAGAGAGAGAGAGAGGCTGGCTGTAATTATTGGAGAGACAGAGAACTTCACCCAAAGTGGATCTCCAAGAAACCACAAGCAAATGGGACCCAGCCAGAGAGCAAGAACACAAAATTATAATACTTGTGTTGACAGCTGGTTGAGTCATACAGGAACCTTTTCCTCCTCCCCTGGCAGAGGTAGGAAATAGCTGTCATGAAAAACTGTGGGTCATTCCCCAGCTAGTCCAGCCTCCAGCTCAAAACAGGGAATTGTGATGAATGTGAAAATAAACAACCCTTCTCCAGTTCAACAATAGACCTCCCAATGGGAAACGAACAAATGGCTCAGAAACAGACAAAGGCCTCCCTTGCTAGTTTTGGTGTAATATCGTCATCTTCTGCTTTGTCAATCTGGTCCTTAAAAACTTCCATTAAATCCTACCTCCTAACATTTGATAAAGAGGTTGAGGTTGCAATCCTGTACTCACCCGGGACCAAGCCCCTTCAAAAACAATGGGACTTATTTCTGAGAAGGCATGCATAGGATTGCACTGTCAGACGTGCATGGGAAAGTCATGGAAAAGGCTCTAAATGAAGCTCCAACTCCAAAATACTTCCTGCCCAATCTTATCATTTCACGGGGGGGGGGCGGGGGGAGCTGCCTGCAGTGAAATAACCAAACAATCCAAGCAATAAAAGCAATGAAGTAATGAACAAAATCTCCCTTTTGTTTCTGGACATGATATATGTGGAAGGGAAGCTGAATTACACAGAAAACCAGAGCCATAAACTAGTAAAACCAGCCAGCACTCCCCTAGTTGTTATTCTTAACGCTGCAAAGTAACTTGACTTCCTAAATGCCTGACACTTTTAAAACAGTCTCTTACTTTTTAACCTGACCCTGTTTTAGTTTTACCCTAGAACATCAGGACAGAACAGTAAAGTCCCCCACTCTTATCACCGATACAGGGAAGGGGGGAAAAGAATTGTGGGAAATAATGGATCTTTTCATTATCAAATCTTTTCCAACAACAACAACAAATTATCTTCCTCCCGATTCGCACGAGATTGCCAGAAATGAGAACGCAAGACCGTAGAACTGCTGTCTGCAACTTCAACCCGAAAAACAGGGAATTTCAGCACCATGGACGGCGGCAACTTTTCCGGGAGTGTGTCAAGTAAGGGAACGAAACAGACATTCGGGGCGGTTTCCTCTCCCTCCGCCCGCAATTTTCTCTCTCTCTTCCGCTTTGGGATCCCTCCCCAGGTGAGAGAGTATCAAAGTCCACAGACTGGTCTCTCTACTTTTTTTTTTTAAAAAAAGAAACGCTGAGAAACTTTAAAGGCAGCGAGCAAAAAGGAAAGAAAGAAGATCTCGCCTTTCCACCCCCGTTGCCCTGTCTTCGTCTCTTCTCGCTCTTCCAGTCATCTTTCCACAATTGCAACGAGATCCAAAGCGCGCCCGCGAGAAAAACTCGGCCATCAAAGATCCAGGAATAGGGGGGAAAAATAACAATAAGCAAATAGGCCGTCAAATACAAAAAGACACCCCACCACCACGGCCACGGTTCCTCCAAAGCGATCCCTACAGATCGGGACAACCTCTAGAACTATCCGGATATATACATAATTTTTTCCTCTCTCTCTTCTCAAACACTCTCTTTCCCACCCTCCAGAAACCACCCGAAGAATACGACGATCATTGCTTATTAATATTTTTTTCCTTCTTAAAAACCAACACATAGACAGTTGATAAATATGTGCCTTTTGTCCGCGCAAACAAACAAACAAACAACAGAGCATAACATTGACTTACCTTTGCTCACAGCCTATTGTCTGTCTCTTTTCAAAATGACATCACGGAAAGCAATCATGAAATTTACATGGGGTGGTGGGTGGGTGGAGATGGGGGGGAGCGGGAGAGTTGGAAGGTGGAGAGGTTGGAAAGGGGGGGAGAGGTGGAGAGGAGAGAGAGCACTTGCTGAAAGCGGCCCCCCCTCCCCACTCCCTTACGCCGGGAACATGCGTGGAAGAAGGTTCTTAGCTTTCAATTAAAACCGCTGATAAGTCTTTAGTGTGTGAACTCTTTAAGCTCGCTAAAGGCAGTGTCTCACTTAATGATCGCTCTCATTAATGGGAATGGCGGGGGGGGGGCGGTGGAAAGCAGGAGGAGGACGTGGATGGGGGGGCGCTCTTCTCCTTCCCTTTGTAAATACACTACCCATCAACCCTTTGGGCTTGCAATATATCTGTTTACTCTCCGAGGTGAAATAAATCTACAGTACAGGAAGGAGGGGAGAAAAAAAGAGAAAGACATGGAGGTGCTGACTTTTTTCCCTTTGGAGGGGGGTGAGCGTGGGAGGGAGCCCCAGAATATATTTCCCCCTCTTTCCACCACTCCTCGGGCTCTAACAGAAGGTGAAAGATCTCCCCTCGGCCCCCCCTCAAAATCCAATCTGATCCATAATTAATATGCAGCATGGGTTGAAAGTCCTTTTATGCAAAGGAGACAAAAGGAGCTGGGAAGGTTACAACTGTCAGCTTAATCCCCCCCTCCACATTTCCAGCCTATGGTACAGTCCCATAATTTCTAATAGCAACAAGCAGGGAATGACAGATGCCCCGGCTTAGCCCAGCTGCAGCGAAAGTACTTTACAATGTTTATTGGTGGTTAGAAAAGATGACCCATCGCCATAAAGAACAGGGTGGGGAATTCACGACCAGAGGCAAGTTGGGAGACCAGCAGTGGTTGAGCAAATATATTGAAAAGTCCAAGAGTTTGGCTGTATATGTCGGAACACAACACAGCATACACTTCCCTTGCAGATTATAGTAATCTTGGAGTTGCCACATCAATTAAAAAAAAATCTGCAAAGTTTATCCAGATGAGTAAAAGGGAAGTTTGTTCTTGTCTTTACCTCCTTCCACCATCAGATCCACCTTTCTCAAAAAAAACCCCTACTCTTTTCCTTTACTAGAGGGCTTTAGGAATTTGGTTGCCTTCAAGGGAGCAGATTGGATCCATGAGGCACAGGAAAGTTCTCCCTCACAAGCCCAATCGAAAAGGACAGCAGAAGCAAAAGAGCATTGTTCAATAGGGCTTTGGCCAAAGAATGTCTCAGATGGATTGGGTCCCATTTCGATTTGTATGTTTGTGAGTCTGTGTTTTAGGTTTCCTGTCTCAGGAACCCAAATTTCCTTGGCTGCACCAGGTTGTAGGCAATGTTTGGTTCTAAGAAATGTGGCACAGATGTGTGTGTGTGTTTGTGTTGTGTAAATATGACTCTGATGTCATATTTGATGGATTATGGTTGAGCCGGCCACTATCCTTGATCTCAGTATTGAGTGGAAGAAAAGTCAATGCCATATTTTTATCAGAACAATGCCTTCAAAGTTCTGGTGAGTCTTGTTAAAAACACAGCATCAATCCTAGCAAGCTTGTTGTGAAAGGCTTCTGAACCACTTAGGAATGTGTTTAGTGATTTATATAACAAATGGCCCAGAGAATGGATATGTCACTGGGCTTAAACTTTTGAGAGTTGTGTTTAAATACCTTCTCTGCCATTGTCTTATTTGTTTGGCCTCGGTCAAATCTCTCTTGGTCTCACAACTGTGATAAACTAGTTCAAAGAGCTGTTGTGAGGGAAAGGCAAGTTAAGACTCTAATTCTGGTTAAGGTGATATCAGTGTGCTTGAGAATGAGAGCTGGTGTAATGTGCAGTATTGGCTCACATTTAAAGCCTTAGCCACAAATTCACTAGTTAAGTCTTGGCCAAAACATTATAATGGCCAGGGAGATTGCGGTTCAGCTCAGCCTCAGCTCCCTGAGTAAACTCTGATCATATGGGTGACTACAGTTTGGTGAAAATGGACTTGTGGGGCAAATTAAGATCCCTTTGTTTTTCCTTGCCTTAGTGTCAACATTTTGACTTAAAGGGGAATCAAATATGTTTTGTTTCATGCATGAGTTAAATTCTAGGAATTGGTTGACATCTGCATATTACAAGTTTTATTATTACTACAAATTATTACCCACCCTTCACCCTAAGGTCTCTGGATGGGTTACAACAATTAAAACACATTTTTTGAAAACAACAACAACCCCCAATTAAAGTCAAGTTGTTACACAATGCTTGTTATTTGATTCTTTCCTCAGCATGGAATGCCCATCATCTAAACATGTGAACTATTTCCCTTGAAAAGTATTGTGCTTTGATTTTGATCAGATGATATGAAAGTCCTATCATTTGACAGGCCCTGGCTCACACATGCAAGCCAACACTTGAAGGTACAGTCAGCAAGTCATCAGCATGCATGTGTGAATTAGCACCAAGAGCCTGTAGGGGATATCTGGACAGCAAATTCCTACAGCTAGTCAACCTGTAGGACCTGGTTCTTACACATTGTCTGTATGAATCCTGACCATAGTCAGACTCAGTGACCAATTCTTGAAAAACACCATATACAACATACATACATTTTCATGGGAAGAGCACAAACACAGAACCCCAGAATTCTGTCTGATAAATGTGCAAGCTCCTCCCACTGGTTGTTAACCCTGAAATGACTCCCTGCTGAGTAGGGTGGAGTCATGTATTGCTGTTTCATCCAATGCCTAAGCCAATACTAGGGACGCAGGTGGCACTGTGCGTTAAACCACAGAGCCTAGGACTTGCTGATCAGAAGGTTGGTGGTTTGAATCGCCGTGACGGAGTGAGCTCCCATTGCTCGGTCCCAGCTCCTACCAACCCAGCAGTTCGAAAGCACATCAAAGTGCAAGTAGATAAATAGGTACTGCTCCGGCAGGAAGGTAAACGGCGTTTCCGTGCGCTGTTCTGGTTCGCCAGAAGCGGCTTAGTCATGCTGGCCACATGACCCAGAAGCTGTACGCCGGCTCCCTCGGCCAATAAAGCGAGATGAGCGCCACAACCCCAGAGTTGGTCACGACTGGACCTAGTGGTCAGGGGTCCCTTTACCTTTACCTTTATGTGTGTATGTATGTGTTGATGGGATATCAGAAGTCTTCAAGACACCATCCCATCAACCTTATGGATAGAAAATAGAATCTAGCACACATACACACACATGGCTTAGACCATGAGTCTACAACTATCTACTTCAACTAGCAGGTCTTCAGGGTTTGAGGGAAACCTTCCAGCAGCCTCTGTTGCTTCTAGGTCAGGGGTCAGCAAACTTTTTCAGCAGGGAACCGGTTCACTGTCCCTCAGACCTTGTGGGGGGCTGGACTATATTTTGAGGGAGAAAATGAACGAATTCCTATGCCCCACAAATAGCCCAGAGATGCATTCTAAATAAAAGGACGCATTCTACTCATGTAAAATCACACTGATTCCCAGACCGTCCGTGGGTCGGATTTAGAAGGTGATTGGGCTGGATCTGGCCCCTGGGCCTTAGTTTGCCTACCCATGTTCTAGGTGGAGAAGCAGTGAATAGAACTATCTATATACGAAGTCCATGCTCTATTACTTACCTACAGCCCCTCCCCAAACAGTAAGGCAATCTATTTTCCCCAGGCAGAGCTTGCCCAGTACAGTGGTACCTTGGTTTACGAACTTAATCCCTTCCGGAAGTCTGCCCTTAAACCAAAGCGTTCTTAAACCAAGGTGTGCTTTCCCATAACAGTGGGGGACTCAATTTACAAATGGAACACACTCAACAGGATGTGGAACGTGTTCTGCTTCCAAGGCAAAGTTCACAAACCGAAACACCTACTTCCAGGTTTGCAGCGCTCTTAATCCAAGTCGTTCATAAACTAAGCTGTTCTTAAACCAAGGTACCACTGTATACTACTTCTCCTAAAGACCCATATTTAATAAGGTTTCTCATGTAAGAACTCCAGTCTCTGAAATGAAGAACTTCTATTGCCCCCAAACTTTTGCCTCTATTAGTAACCACAACTATTAGGGGATCCCTTGATCGATTCTTCTTTTTCAGAAGTTCAATCTATTTTTTAGGCAAGTGACTTTTAGATTCTGCTCAAATAAGTTAACATTGTTTCAAGTTCTCTTTGGGCCTGTCTCTGAATGCACGTATTCAAATGTACCAGAAAACCCAGGAAAGACTTGCAACGGCCCATTTCAGACATTGAAATCCGCCCTTTTTCTTGCAAGCTCAGCCATTAACATAAAAGGATGTGTTCAGCTGAGAGTACTCCTAAACACACACACACAAAAACCCCTCTATCGCCTTTGACCATGCTGTGAAGACAGGGATATTTTACATCCTAAACCTCTGGCATTCAGAAATTCTATTAAAGCCTTATCATCAGGCACCAGGCACGGTGCTTTAACTGCATTTCATTGTTCTGTATTCAAGATAGAATCAAAGGGAGGGGAAAGGCAGGATCAACTTTATCCCGTGAACAATGCTAGATGGTCCCCTTGACTGCTATTTAATTCAGATCTGTAATGCTCCAACTTGGAAAACAAAAGCAAAATATTGTGGGAAGTAGGAAGGGTAGGAGTGTGATTGTGTGTGCATGTATAGGCCCACACACTCCTATGCTAATTTAAATATATTTCAGAACAAACACATAGACCCACAAGGAAGAGAGACACACAGAGAGGCATGCTCATGTCATTGTTTTCCAAAGTACTCCAAAGTGTATAGTTTTGTTTTTTCCTTGTCCAGGATCATGGGGCAATTACATATGGAGGAACAGCCACTGATCAAACCATACGCATTATATTAAGCAGCTTGGGGATACCCTGATAATACAGCTAATTTCAAGATTTACTGCTTTTCGGAGCCAAGCGACAAAAATATTTAACTTTTCCAATATGATATTAAGATTTCTTGACGTCATGTCATTTGTGGATGTGACTATCGAGAGGATCATGCTCATATCCAACTGTCACACATCTTTCATGGGCTAATTCCCCCCAGTCATAGTTAAGAACACATTTAAATCTCTTCCACCTAAGTCACTCAGACTACAAAGAACATTTGGCTGGATCTGCGCCTAGATCATCATCAAAATACATTGCTATGGCAATAATGTTTGATGTTTCCTCCGGTTTATCAAAACAAAAAGCATCTGGCTAAGCATGAGTGATTGCATCAGTAATAATACTTCACATTCATTCTGCAGCTCTTGATTATTCAACGGTTTTGATTTTCAGGTCAAAACTCATGATTTCAGGGCAAACTTCAGTCATGAATATTCACCTTTTGCAATGTAGTTTGCCACTATAGTTCCCCTGGTTACTGACATTGTTTCCACTTGGCTGCTGCTCCTTCAGTGCCATTTGCTCTCTGATTGTTGCTCTATTATCCTCCTCAGATTAGTCATGTGGGCAATTCTACCCAATCAGGAAGCCCATAATGAATGGGGTGACATTATGGTGTGATGTAGCCAATTCAGTTTGGATATGTGATGGCATCACTGAGGTTGACTAAGATGGACCACAACTCAAAATGAATAAATATTACCTATTGTCGCCCCAAAGTGCCCTTCTGGAAGATGTTTTTCAGGCTGCCCAAAAGGTCTATTGATTATTATGCCTACTATCTTTTATTGGGCGTTTTTTGTAGTAAAAATAATAATTCTTAACATTTTTTAGCACCTGCATAGGATCAATCTCATAGTGATTCACATTTCACAGGTAGTCTAAGGCTATACTTTAAATGTATTGTGATGCCTGAAGAGGACTAGGGTCATCTGATGAAACTCATTGACAATCGGTTCAGGATAGGCAAGAGAAACTACTTCCTCACTCAACACATTGTTAATTTGCAGAACTCATCACCACATGATGAGGTGGCTACTGTTTAGATGGCTTTCGAAGGGATTTAGACAAATTCATGAAGGGGAAGAGATCTCTCAATGGCTTTTAGCCTAGCTAGCTCTGCTGAACCTCCTTGTTCAGGCACAGTGTTTTTTCACTCATTATCAATGTCTGTCAATATCAGTGTCTGCGGAGCAAGAACAGGAGAGAGGTATTGCCTCCACACCCTTTTGCCTTGGGCTTCCAGGAGTCATCTATCTGGATGTTGTGAGAAAGAGGATGCTCAACTATGTGGACCTTTGTCCTACCAAGCATTGCTCTATATCAGGCATCCCCAAACTCGGCCTTCCAGATGTTTTGGGACTACAGTTCCCACCATCCCTGGTCACTGGTCCTGTTAGATGATGGGAGTTGTAGTCCCCAAACATCTGGAGGGCCGAGTTTGGGGATGCCAGCTCTATATGCTGTTAATGCTCTTTTAAATAAGATTATTACAAAAAGAAAGTCTAATACTTCGTTTGCTTTTTTAACATAATGACAAACTGCCAACCTTAAACCATAGGCTCAGTGCCAGAGAGTACCAAAGGTTCATTTATTTTTTTACCAAAAAGGAAAAGAAAAAAGTAAATGACAGGGCAATGGACTAATATGAGGTCTAAAGCAATACTTTCCTTTTCTTGAAAGGAAGATTATGGATTGACGTGATCTATCTCAAATTGGGCAAAACAATCCAAGGCCCCAGACTGCCATGTTGGAGGATGAAGTGGAGGTGTACCTCCTCCCAGTTCTGCTTGGTTTTGCCAGGCTCTGGTGGCAGGACATCTCCAAGGAATTCTGCACTTGCCAAAAGCATGGCCAGAAACTACAGCTAGTGGCATCCCAGCTGGTGATAGCCACCAGAATTCCAGGAAAAGGGCATTATAGGTTCAGGGAAGGGGTGGAGTTTGGTTGGTGCAGGATTCATTGATGTGATCACTTGTTTCCTTTCCTTTCCCTTTCCTTTCATATTTTTATTCATCATTCTACCTTTTATTGCACTTCCTAAACAATATGGCTGATTAAACAATCTATGGCCTTTTAATGTTTTTGTGGGAGGGGGTTATTGGTTTTCGTTTGCTGCAGTTATGATTTTATGTATTTTGTCTTTCCTGTTTGTATTTTTTATTCTGTAAACTGCCCTATGAACTTCAGATGAAGGGTGGTATATAAATTTAATAAATAAATTATGGACCATCCCTGCTTCCATCACACAGCAGGAATGGATTCAGCCTGGGCCTCTTTGCTATGCCGGCTTGGGACCAGGCATAACAAAGAATTGTTTTTCCTGCCCTCACTTTCCACTTTGGCTGGCATGAGTAGTGGAACTCTGGCTGAAGTGGTGGCTACTAAATTCCATTAAGTCCTGCCACTGTTGGCCAAAAGTTTTGGATTGTGGCCTAAGCCATTTAAAATCTCATTGGGAGATCACAAAGCATCTGCCTGGTTTTCTTCATGTAATCCGTGGGACTTTAACATGCGGGAGTTTAACTCTGGCTGGATCATGCCCAACATGTACCTGCACAGACTCATAGAAATCTACCATAAAAGCAGGCATCAAGGTGGTGGAAGAAAGAAGAGTGAATAGTAAGAAGCAGGATGCCTGCTGCCTTTGGCTCCACACTCAGATTATGGCGATAATTTCAGACTGTTCATGTGTTGGCTCTCTCTGTGCCAATTCACAGACTGTGGCCCAGCAGAAAGACTGGGTGATTTTTCTCCCAAGCTATTGGGGCCCAGTCTGTGCATCATAATGGCCATAGATTTGAGGGCACCAGACAGACTTGCTGTAGGCTTGCTTATTCATTCAAGAGCATCAAATGTCAAAGCTGTTTCTGGGGACAGTATTACTTTTGACTGCAGGTGGGCAGTTCTCTCTATCTCACCCTGCACCTCACAAAATGCCACCTTGAACACATGGATAAGAATTCTGCCTAGCCTTCTTCCTCACATTTGTTTTCCTGTGTTCATTCAGAGACGCTTTTTGTGTCTGATGAGCAATCATTCAAAGATGCCATTTGATTCTGATGAATCTATAAGTGTGGCCACATAGCAGTTGCCCCATGAGTAGCTACAGTGAATGCAGTAGTTTGATATATGGGTAATTCCTGCAGCATGGTATGTTTCTAGGCTATCACTGCTTCCAAAAATGTCTCCATGCATAGAAGAACTGTTGTGTTGTCTGTTACATGGGACATCCTTGCGGGGAGGGGTGCTAAATTCAGGAATTGTCCAAAAGCACTGTCCTAATCTTCACTCATCATTGTAAATTCTAAAACCAGGGATAATGGCCACATTCAGGATCTGAGTGAATGACCAGTTCAGCACTCAGAGATGGACAGCTCCTTTCTGAATTACACCACAATTTCCTAAATGAAATCTCTCAAGAGTTTGGAACTGAAAACCAGATGCTGTTAGCAGGCAAAGCAAGTACAGTCCTTGATGAGGCTGCAGTAATCTACTTTTATTTCTCAATAGTTAATATTTCTGTTCCAGGAATTTCTGAAATTATATCTACTATTTCATTAGTAACACTGGCAGAAAACCTTTGGGGAAAAGCTTGCGGATTTTCTTTAAAACTGAGTGGTAAGAAATGATCCCATGATCCATATCTTGAATATTATTTTTATTAGAAAATGAGCTGTAAAAAATGGTGTGTTTGCATGATTATCCGCAAAGAATAAAAACAATGTGCATGCATTTAAAGAGAAGAATTCTAAAGTGTATTAAATTTAAAAAATTTGAAATAAATCAGAGTGGTTTTTATTTCCACCTAGATGTGAAAGGAGACTGCAGAAGTAGAAGAGTCATTACAAAAAATAAAATAAAAAATAAAATTGAAATAAATGTTTTGGCCTTTGTGAAGATCGCTGTAATTAAAAGAACAATGACTTTCTGCAGAGCCAGACATACAACTGTGAAGCTGCCATGGTGCTTCTTAGAAACTCTTTTGTCATTTAGGCCTCAAACTTAATGCATTTGAAATTGGGTACCAACTTCTCTGCTTACCAGCTGGAAGAATGGAGGAGCAGGCTGGTGGGGAGGGGGGTCAAAATGGGGGAAAGAGAGGCAAGATTGTCCCTTATTTCTTTGTGGACAAGAAAACCGCCCTGTGCAGATGGGCAGACTTTCCTTAATGCCTCAGACGGCAATTAAGAACGCTTTGCCAAGAAGAAATAGCCCCGCATTAATATTGTATATGGAACAGCTGAAGGGCTGGAGTACATTCTGCCCAGCAAAGGCCCCTAGCAGATGGAACAACAAGACAGAAGGGAGGGGAAGGAGAGGGGGGGAGAACCCATTTAATAACCCCCTTCTCTGAGATGTATACAATCACTCCCTTGGAGTAAAAAGTTCTTTGTCTACAAGAAATTTACAGTTGGAAGCTGATCTTTTTAATCTGATGATTTCCCTCCTCCCAAAAGCTGCCAACTTTTTTTGTTTTTTAAATTTCCTTTTCAAATGATCTGCCTGGAAACCCCAAAGCTTCTCCTGTGCTGTTGATTGCCCAGGCAATCCTTCCCCATTCAAAAACCCACCGATCCTTATACACATTGTTTTAACTAGCGCTGAACAGGTTTCTTCCTGTTGAACTTTCAACAAGTTTACAATGGAAGGGTTTCACATTCTGGCACTACAAGAAAGGAAGGAGGAGGTAATAAGGAAACAGAAATTACCGAGAAACACATTAGTTTCCCACTTTGATTTTACATAAATAACATTTGCAGAACAGAACGTAAAGCCAAAATTAAGAGTAAAGATTCAGTCACTGGAGGCTGCAATGAAAACTTAGCTTCCTAGTTCCTTCCCATTTAGCTTCCTAGTTCCTTCCCTCCTTTTCAAAATTCTTTACAAGGTAAGAATCTTCATTTTGTACATGCAGTTCATTATTTGCTTCCTTCTCCACCAGTCACAAAACATGATGGGTACAGTTTTGAGTTGGCAGGCTGCAGTTCAGATCATGTCAAAACTTAAGCACCATTCCACCTCCCCACCCCGCCGAGAAAACAAACCCAGGTTCTGATTTTTAATTCGGGCTTGATCTCCTTGGCTAATTGACATCTTGTTGATCTACACACAGATTAATCCCCACGCCCAGCTAAAAGACACAAAGCGAGTCCCAGAAGTTGCTGTGTGGGGATCAACTTGCGCAGGGCAAGGCAACAGATCCGTCAGTGAACGGCAGCAACACTACAGGAAAAAGCAAACAATAAACAGAAGAAGCCCAGAAAAAGTTAAAGATACATCTTTGTTTGTTTAACACGCACCTAGGAATGTTCCACACAGCTTCATTCTTGCTTTCTTTTTTTTCCTGAGCACTATTTCCCTTGGAACAACAAGCATGAAAGCCAAGCACAACTGTTCAAGTCACACGCGCGGATACTTTCATTTCAAAAAAAGTTACAGTCCAGAGCAAAAACTTATGCATCTCGGAGGGCCTCCGAGGAAGGGAGGCCAGCCAATGGGAGCCTCCCAAGCTGCTAATTGCAAATCAAGGCAGCCAACAAAGCAGCCAATCGGGGGCCGGGCCGTTCCTGGGTGCACGCAGCTATTGAGACGGGAAACAATAGAACTGAGCTGAATGAAACTGAATGGGGAAGCAGACGCGGCTGCATGTTGACAGCAGCAGTGGCTCTCCGCAAACTCTTCTGCAAAGCGAAGGGCTGTCGCTCAGTGGCAGAGCATCTGGTCTGCATGCCCAAGTGGAGTCTTTGGTTCCTGTAGGTAGGGCTGGGGCTGCCCCCGCCCCCGCCTGAATCCCCGGACAGCTGCTGCCAATCAGTGCAGACAGGCTAGATGGATCAGTGGTACAAGGCTTGGTACAGGGTTATACAGTGGTACCTCGGGTTACATACGCTTCAGGTTACATACGCTTCAGGTTACACACTCCACTAAACCAGAAATAGTGCTTCAGGTTAAGAACTTTGCTTCAGGATAAGAACAGAAAGCGGGCTCCGGCAGCGCGGCGGCAGCAGGAGGCCCCATTAGCTAAAGTGGTGCTTCAGGTTAAGAACAGTTTCAGGTTAAGTACGGACCTCCGGAACGAATTAAGTACTTAACCCGAGGTACCACTGTATGCTCCAGAAAGCACTTAAGCTGGTATTTGTGTGGTCATGGCAGCAATATCAGCCGATGCTGATGCTGCAAGCTATAGTGCAAGCTACCTAAGTAGTTATATTCATATTTAAATCGAATACAACCATGCATACAGCAATGGTTGCAATTAAAATTGCTGGCGATCTTCACCTGAAATCAGAAGAGTTTTGTAGACTCCAGATTAGGCAGAAGCTTCCATTCAGAAATAGTCCCGCCACAACTGTCCCCCCCCCCCAGTTTGTGTTGCCACAGAACTCCAGTTTGGGACTTAATTTTTGTATGCCTATCAAGACCCAGCTGATCTTGTCAGCAAAATGAAAAAAGAAAACAACCGCTGGTTTTGTATTCAACATAGCACTAAAGCGCTGATTCTGTTAGCACAAAGATTTCTCCTTTTACAGTGGAAGATTCTCCCCTTTTCTGCCCCCATCCACCCCCTATATCTGTTTAGGGTTGGCAGGGAGGTTGGTACAGTGCGTCTCCACCCTCATCATCCAGCCCAGACACTGGGGTCCTGCTCTGAGGGCCTAGAGGCAGTTCCCTCAGTACGAGAAGTGAAGTTACAGGGAACCAACAACAAACAAACCTAAGGTCACATAAAGCATACTCAAAGCAGCTACTACTATGCCATAAGATCCACTGTCCTGTAATATCACACATGAGCTTTAACTACTGTTGAAGCCCAGGACGGCGAAAGAAGGCCAATATTCCGGAAATCCTTGTCTTAGACCATGTGCAAGGATTCTTTGGAACTGTAACAAGCTTTCATGTGGATTGTTTGGGCCTTATGAACAGACATTACACGGATGGACCTTATGCATGAACTGACTAGAGAGTGATCTGATCCACTGGGTCTTCTGCTTTGTTCGTTTGTTGAACTTTATGAGTTACCTCCGTTGAAATTTATGATTTGATATATGAATTTAATATCTTATTTATCTAAGAACACAGCCATTTACGTCTCGTGTCTTTATTAAGTTATAGGGAACCAGGCAGAGGGCCTTCTTGGTGGTGGTGCCCTCCCTGTTGAATGCTCGTGTCAAGGAGAGAAAGAAATGCACAACTGTTAGAAGACATCTGAAGGCAGCCCTGAATCAGGAAGTTGTTAATGTTTGGTGTTTTGCTGTGTTTTTATTATGTTGGAAGTCGCCCAGATAGACTGGGGCAACCCAGTCAGATGGGCAGGGAATCATCACCATCATCACCACCACCACAATCATCTAGTGTTCCTCCTGGTGCCCTTCCCTTCCCACTACCTCACCCTTCCTCTTTCCAGAAAGGAGAAGCAACACACCTGAAGGAGGGCAGGTAAGCACCACTCCATCTATGACTGCAAGGTGAGACAGAAAGTTTGAGCTGGGTCTGCTTGAAAACACACCACCAACACCACCGGAGGTTAAAACAGATTTAAGGCACTGCAAGATAGAAGCCTTTGCTGCTGCCTTAAAACTGTCAAAGAGTCCTGCTAGCACATCTCTCTACCAGGTGCACCTCTAAAGGGAGGTTCATTGTCTCTTGGGACCTGGTTTTAGGGGTGTAGGGACTTCAAGCAGCAACAAGAAACTTAAATCTGTGCTTGCAAAGTGCAGACTTCAGAGCTGGTCCTGCCATTAGGCAGAGTGAGGCAGCTTCCTCAGGTGGCAGAAGATTGGAAGCACCACCAAGGTTCAGGAGGGCAGAGCTGTAGCTGCCACAGAGTCTGTGGGGTACCCACTAAGACAGTCTGCTTCCCCCAAGCACAAGGAAGGACACTGTCCCATTGCCAGTGTTTGGTTTTTGTCAAGGAACACAACACGAAACATAACAAATATCAGGTAGTTCCACTTGGGTGTTACATGCAGATGTTGAGGGGAGGTTATAGCATAAAAAGGTCCTTGAGAAGTCCACATTTCATGAAGGCCAAAGAACCATGAAGACCATTCACAGCAGTGCAAGTAACAATGCCCCACCATACAGCATGCAGATGTTCTGGGTTTACTAGTCATTCGGAGACTCTCAAATGATGCATATATTTTTTTCTGTGTTGGTCAGGCTCCAAATGTTTTTGTACCATAATGATAACTGCAAACCTTGAAGCATCTTCCATTTTGGGATGATGGATAACCCGAATGCAGCCAGTGCCCATTTCCACTGCCCATGTTGAAGGGAGACTCTGTACCATCTTGTCCTCGTCTCAGATAGCAAAATGTCTTAGGCTGGCCCTTGCAAACTCCAGCTACTAGAACAACAATAAATCGAGTCCCAGGAGTGAAAAATATATAATATTTTCTGTGACTTTCCTCCTGACTGCTGAGTACTCATGGTGGGGGGAGTGAAGGGTCTTATAATAAATCATTCTCTTAGGAGTGAATTATTATAAGAGTTGTACCTTAACTCATAGGCTGCAATCAATGTTTGTGAATAATAGCCACACACGTTTAGCACTCAAATCTTTTATTATTTCTGTATGCTGCAGGGGTGGGGCAGCCACTTTTGGGGGGGAAGTCTGGGTTCAGAAGGGACACGGGTGGCACTGTGGGTTAAACCACAGAGCCTAGGACTTGCCGATCAGAAGGTTGGTGGTTTGAATCCCTGCGATGGGGTGAGCTCCCGTTGCTCGGTCCCTGCCCCTGCCAACCTAGCAGTTCAAAAGCATATCAAAGTGCAAGTAGTTAAATAGGTTCCGCTCCGGCGGGAAGTTAAACAGCGTTTCCGTGCACTGCTCTAGTTCTCCAGAAGCAGCTTAGTCATGCTGGCCACATGACCCGGAAGCTGTACGCCGGCTCCCTTGGCCAATAAAGCGAGATGAGCGCCACAACCCCAGAGTCGTCCGTGACCAGACCTAACGGTCAGGAGTCCCTTTACCTTTACCTGGGTTCAGAACTAGACAGACCTCTGCAGGGGCTGCTAACCCGGCAATCACCTGATGGTATATGATGAGCCCAATCCCTGCTGGAAGCAGTGTAGTTTACAGAGCAGAGGTTTTGCATACAGGAAGTCCATGGGCCAATCCCTAGCTTCTCCCCACTCTCTCTCTCTTTTTTTACTTTAGGTAGGCAGGCAAGCAAGACAGCTGCCTGGGACCTTGAAGAACTCTTGCCACCCAAAACAGCCAGTACAAGCCATGGGCAACCCAATGGACAGGCTCAGAACATTGCAACTCTACACTATCCCTGAAGTATCTCAAAAGTTCCCTAGCAACAGTTCAGCTCAGCCCAGCCTTCTTGCTGAATATGGCCTTCTTGTTTTGCATCGCAAGGCTTTGTTTACAGTGGAAGGGGCATCTATTGTGGCCACCAACTAAAAAGCAGAGGGCAGCTTTCTCTCCTGAAGGACAGATGGCAACACTCCAACTTGGGGGGGTGGTGTGTGGAGAAAGAATTGGCTCTGGGTCAGAAAAGGAGTTCCTGCTAGCAAGGTGGCACTACAGTCTAGTAGTATATTTATTTAGGGGAAAGTTAGGCTCATTCATCAGGTCAGGAGGGGACTTTCAACTGCAGTGACTTTTAGAGTTGGATGCTGCAAAGAGGAAAGGAGAAGAAGAAGAAGAAGAAGAAGAAGAAGAAGAAGAAGAAGAAGAAGAAGAAGAAGAGATATATCTCTTCCTTTTGACTGTCCTTTGGCTTAGGGGTACAGCTTGTCTTGGGGGCAGAGAGATCACGTTACACAAAAGCCCATTTGTGATCCTGTGGGCTCTGGAACACAACTCCTGTGTACAAGGAAGGGAACTGGCTTCTGTCCTTGCGGAGTAAAATGTGTCGGAGGCCCACCCACACCCCCTGTGTAATTTGGGTGGGAGGGTGAATGCAAACCGAAGGATAAAAATCTGCAGTTTGAGGGACAGGTGGTGACTGTAGTCAGGGCCAGACACAAAGCTGATATTAACTGAAGGGGAATTTATTCCAGCAGGCCTTGGCTATGCATTTTCTTTGGTTGGAGTTTGGAAGAAAGGTCAGCCCCCACCCCTCCAGAAAAAAAAAGGAGGGTCAAGAGGCTAATTCACTCTTTTTGTACACAAGTCTTCCACTGAGCTCTTTGTCAAATGCATTCTCAACTTCTTAATCCTGATATGTTTTTGAAAGTAGGAGGTTTAGGAAGAAAACAGCTTTGCTGATGTTGTTTCTTAAATCTTTAAGTGCGCTTTCTCTCCCCCTCTCCCACACATATTCATATCATCCTCTATTAGCAAAGGATGGGGAAAGTCGAATGAAAATCCTTGAATGACACAATTAGGATTATGTTTGGTATCAGTGCTGGAGCTGCCGCGATGCCAGACGGGTGCGAGTAAGTGGCAGGCCTGTCGATGGCAGAAAGATGTTGAGCGTGTTTCAAGAGTTGCTGTGAGTATTCCAGAGTTCAAGAGGTACAGGAGCTAGAAACTAGCAAGGAAAATTCTTGAGACTGATGTGTGGATGGCTGCCCTGATGCCCTCAGTAGATTGCTGCAGAATGACAGAAGAACATAAGCGTAAATGGTACTTAACATCTAACGAATTGTCTAAAAGGTCTAAGAAGGTTCCTAATAATTGCTGGAGGTGCAAACAGGTAGTTGGTTATTTTTCAATGGGGGGGGCGGACTTGCAAGAAAGCCAGGGTATCTTGGGGAAATGATAACATGACAAGATAAAAAATATGTTAAAAGTGAGTATATAAAAAAGGCCCAAAGCATTTCTGTTAGGGATTATAGGGGCAGAAATCCTGCCCCCCGAAATCTTAAAGTTGTTTATGTATGTAACAACAGCAGCTAGGATTCTATATGTGCAGAAACAAACTCCTCTTTCTGCCGTTCGTTAATTTTTTTTGTCATCATCCCCTGCAAATTTATTCCCTTGGGGGAATATAATCCCCAAGTTATATTCAATCATCCTTTTATTCATCTATTTTCATATATCTATATTTTAAAAACTGCAGGTTATTACAATAGTCCTGCCAATGCTTTTATCTATTTGCAATTTGTTTGTAAATATTCAATATACCATTTCCATTCCTTTATGAAAAAATTGTTATCCTGGTTTCGTATTCTTCCAGTAAGTTTTACCATTTCTACATAATCCGTAATTTGTTGTATCCATTCTTTATTCGTCGCAATTCCTTCATCTTTCCATTTTTGGGCAAATAACATTCTCGCAGCTGTGGATGCATACATAAATAAATTTCTATTCTGACTAGGTAGTCCTACACCTATAATTCCCAGAAGAAAAGCTTCTGGGTTGTTGATATTGTTTTTTTTTTAAAGAAATGTTAACTTAAGCATCTTTTTCAATTCATTATATATCATTTCCCAGTATGCTTTTACCTGATTAAAAGATCACCACATGTGACCAAAGGTGACTTCTTTCTCTTTTTTCTCGCCAGAGTGGTGCATGCTCTAGTTATCTCCCACTTGGACTACTGCAATACGCTCTACGTGGGGCTACCTTTGAAGGTGACCCGGAAACTGCAATTAATCCAGAATGCGGCAGCTAGACTGGGGACTGGGGGTGGCCGCCGAGACCACATAACACTGGTCCTGAGAGATCTGCATTGGCTCCCAGTACGTTTCTGAGCACAATTCAAAGTGTTGGTGCTGACCTTTAAAGCCCTAAACAGCCTCGGTCCTGTATACCTGAAGGAACATCTCCACCCCCATCGTTCTGCCCAGATGCTGACGTCCAGCGCTGAGGGCCTTCTGGCGGTTCCCTCATTGCGAGAAGTGAGGCTACAAGAAACCAGACAGAGGGCCTTCTCGGTAGTGGCGCCCGCCCTGTGGAACGCCCTCCCATCAGGTGTCAAGGAAATAAGCAGCTATCTTATCTATAAAAGACATCTGAAGGCAGCCCTGTTTAGGGAAGTTTTTAATATTTAATGCTGTATTGTTTTTAACATTTGATTGGGAGCCACCCAGAGTGGCTGGGGGAACTCAGCCAGATGGGCGGGGTATAAATAATAAATTATTATTATTATTATTATTATTATTATTATTATTATTATTAAACATAGAATCATAGAGTTGAGAGGGAACCTGAGGGTCATCTAGTCCAACCCCTCCAATGCAAGAATCTTTTGCCCAACATGGGGCTCGAACCCACGACCTTGAGATTAAAAGTCTCATGCTCTACTGACTGAGCTATGCTCCCTTTTCTCACACCACAAGCAAATCAGGATGAAGGCTCATTGAAGCCTGGACATAGTCTAGCCTCCATGTAAGCTTCATGCAAGCAAATCAGGATGAATTCTCAATGAACAGTCCATCTGGAGGAGCCCAGTCCTGGTGACTGAAGTCACATACTAGCTCAGCTCGAGTATAGGCAGACCTAACATAAATACCCCAAAATGTTGGTGAGGAGGAGATGCAATCACTTCTGCAGAATGAAAGCTCACATCTGAGCAATTGTAAATCCCATGTTTAAATGCCAGTGGAACTTCCTTTGTGAAAAAACAAAAAAACTCTTCATTGTGCTGCACTCCCCTGTTGAAGATGAGAGGTGGCGTTGTGAAGGGCTTCATGCTTGGAAAATGACTATAACAATTATATTGCAATTGAAAACTTTTGTTCTTCTCCCATCTTCAGCCTCCTGGGGCTTTAATGGAAGGCAGTTAAGTACCTCTTCTCTCCTCCCTGTTCCTGCAACCAAAGTGGCCAGACATTCTGCAAGGTCACTTAGCACCTCCACTTAGCGCATGCTTCTCATGCATGGGGGAGATTTCAAATTGACGTGCATCTAGGGGAAAAAACAAACCACACACACACACACACACACACACACACGGGGACGAGTCTGACTTTTTATAATATTCACCACCTCTGAGAAAGGGAAGGAGGAAATACATGGAGAACAAAGGGAATGGAGAGTCCTGCATTTCATGGATGGAGACTCAGAAGTTGGCAAGATTCAAAAAGGAAGCCAACCATTTGGAGAAAAGGAAGAACCAGCATGGTGTACTGTGTAGAGGTTTAGACCTGGAGTGTGTGCGTATCCATTAAATCATAAGAACATAAGATGAGCTGTGCTGGATCATGCCAGGGTCCCACCCACCCAGTCCAGCATTCTGCTTTCACAGTGATGAGGTGCCTATGGGAAGGTTGGGGCAGGACCCAAGAACAAGAGGGGGAAGGGAGAGAGAGACACTTTCCCAGCAACTGGCAGTCAGAGGAATAATAATAATAATAATAATAATAATAATAATAATAATAATAATTTATTGTTTATACCCTGCCCATCTGGCTAGGTTTCCCCAGCCACTCTGGGCGGCTTCCAACAAAACACTAAAATACAATAACCTATCAAACATTAAAAGCTTCCCTAAACAGGGCTGCCTTCAGATGTCTTCTGAATGTCAGGTAGATGTTTATCTCTTTGACATCTGATGGGAGGGCGTTCCACAGGGAGGGCACCACTACCGAGAAGGCCCTCTGCCTGGTTCCCTGTAACTTGGCTTCTCACAGTGAGGGAACCGCCAGAAGGCCCTCGGAGCTGGAGCTTAGTGTCTGGGCAGAACGATGGGGGTGGAGACGCTCCTTCAGGTATACTGGACCGAGGCCGTTTAGGGCTTTAAAGGTCAGCACCAACACTTTGAATTGTGCTCAGAAACATACTGGGAGCCAGTGTAGGTCTTTCAAGACCGGTGTTATAAGGCCTCTCCTCTTCTTGGAGTGGAGGGGTTGTGAGTGGGAGCGGCTTCCTGCAGCAGCAGGGAGGCGTATTCGGCTCCCTGCTTCTGATTTGTCCTGCTGCCACGACCAAGCCCTTCAGCCGGCCAATAGGGCTGGCTGGTGAGCAGGGTTAGCTGCATTTAAGCAGCCGCAGCAGCGCCCTGTCCCCAGTCTGTTCCTGCTTGCATCGGATCTGCGTATTGACCTTGCTATGGACTTCGGTTGGTTGCCTTGGTTGCCCAAGGGGCCTGGTAGGACTTTTTTATCTATTTGGCAAATTGGCACCAGCCTCTTGGTTTTTTTGCCTACCTCGTAGCAACTCATCACAACTTTCTGGTATTGGCGGTTATGCAGTGGGATATGTATGCTGAGTTGGAGGATTGGGTATGCGCCATCATCTACTCCTCCTCTTTTGGGTATTCTGTTAAAGGAATCTGGCGGTCGTGGATCCTGTCCGATGCCCTGCTGGTGGCTAGGGCCATGGCACGACCCCCGGTGATGTCATGGGAAGCTTCCAGTTGTATTTGCATCAAGAAGCTCCTCCCACTGGTTGCTAACCTGAAATGACTCCCTGCTGAGCAGGGTGGAGTCATGTATTGCTGTTTTATCCAATGCCTAAGCCAATACTAGGGACGCGGGTGGCGCTGTGGGTTAAATCACAGAGCCTAGGACTTGCCGATCAGAAGGTCAGCGGTTTGAATCCCTGTGACGGGGTGAGCTCCCGTTGCTCAGTTCCTGCTCCTGCCAACCTAGCAGTTTGAAAGCACGTCCAAGTGCAAGTAGATAAATAGGTACCGCTCCGGCGGGAAGGTAAACAGCGTTTCTGTGCGCTGCTCTGGTTCGCCAGAAGCGGCTTAGTCATGCTGGCCACATGGCCTGGAAGCTGTACACCGGATCTCTCGGCCAATAAAGCGAGATGAGCGCCACAACCCCAGAGTCGGCCACGACTGGACCTAATGGTGAAGGGTCCCTTTACCTTTACCTTTTAAGCCAATACTACTCACATGCTGTAACCAATAAAGTTGTGGCCTTATTTTGCCCATTAACTATAAATAATGTGTCTTTGTGTCTTATTATGCGGGTGGCGGGTCCTCAACTCACAACACCTTCAGCATTGAAGATGGAAGACTGTGGTCAGTAGCCACAGATAGGCTTATCCACCATGAATTTGTCTTATCCTCAAGTTTGACAGGGCTTCTTCCACATTTCAAACCAAGGTCTTTCCCACCTGGATATGTTGAACCTGGGACCTTCTACATGCAAAGCATTTGCTCTTCCATTGAGTTGCAGCCCTCCCTCATTGATCAAGGCAGGTTAATCCCTTCTAGACCCCAACTCTTGTCTGCCAGTATCCGTTCCTGATCCCGAGGAGTGAGCTTTCAAATCCACTGATTGAGAGCATCCAATCCGATAGCGCTGACCCATCACACTGTTTGCTGCCTCGCAGAAACAAAGGAGGTTGCTTTGAGAAGCAGGAATTAATTGCTGCTTTGATCAGCTCTGATAAACTTCTGAAGTGCTGTGTTTTAAGGCCTGGGTATCATTTTTGAGAAGGCAGGAATCCTGAGTATATGGCAATAGATTGTTGTTGTTTAGTCGTTTAGTTGTGTTCGACTCTTTATGACCCCATGGACCAGAGCACACCAGGCACTCCTATCTTCCACTGCCTCCCGCAGTTTGGTCAAACTCATGTTGGTAGCTTCGAGAACACTGTCCAACCATCTCGTCCTCTGTCGCCCCCTTCTCCTTCTGCCCTCCATCTTTCCCAACATCAGGGTCTTTTCCAGGGAGTCTTCTCTTCTCATGAGGTGGCCAAAGATAGCCCAGGCTTTCCACAACTTTATGCCCCCCAGATGTTTTGGGCAACAACTTCTATCAGCCTCAGTCAGCATGGAGCTGTCACCCCAAACATCTGATGAGCACAAGGTTGGGCAAGTTTGAGGAGGTCTGATGTGAGCAAAATTTGATCAGGTTGGAACCACAAAAAGCAATTCCTCCTCCATCTCTAACTGTAACTTGTAGCCACCGATAGCCTTGCACGCCACAGATTTGTCAAATCTCCCTTTACAGCCTCTTACATTTTTTTGTCCATAATCACATCTTGCAGTAGCTGCATTTATTATGGATGGTGTGTGCCTATATTTTTATTGTCATGATTTAGTTCTCAGAAGTATTAAAAATCCAAGGGATTTTCTGCATCCCAGATGATGTATTTATGACTTCGGCCAAATCAATCGATACATGATATTCACTTGCATTAGAGACCTGTTTCTCAACGCTGCATTAAAAAAATTAAAAGCTATCGAAACAATGCATCTAGGTAGCCATGATTACAATGTGGTCTCAGTAAGTTTATTTTGGGATGTCTATAATGAGCTGAGCCAAAAATGGACCGGAGCCCTACCTTGAAATGGATATTGATAAACAGGAGATTAGAAGGTAATGGTGAGTAGGTTAACAGACTGTCCTTCTTCCAGGGAAACTCTGAGATTTGTGGCTCTGGGAGAGGGGTTTCCTCACAATTCCCAGCACCCTTAACAAACTACAGCTCCCAGAATTCTTTGGGGGGGAGCCATGACTGTTTAAAGTGGTACCATAGTGCTTTAAATGTATGGGCAGAATGCAGCCTACATAAGAAACCTGTTCTCTGCAGAATCCTTTGCATATTGGTTAACATCTCCAGACTCATTCACAAAACCAATGCAATATATGCACAATCTCATATGGGCAGACTCAAGGCACGTTTTTCCCCCTTTTTAACCAACACAAGGCTACTTTTTCCTTCCAGACTTACTATTAGTGCCTTCATTTAATTCTCTCCCTTTCTCAGATCCTTCTCCCCACCCCCACCCCGCCGCTCATTACTTTACACTAAAAAATATAGAGCAATAACAAGTCCAGGCTGTTGAGTTCAACCTGATAGGCACTGTCAAAGCTGTCAGAGGGTGGTGACAATAAACATTTCAGCTGCCTATCAATTTTGCCGCAATAAAAAAAGTCTTGACCCTGAAAAAATCGGGTTCTGCCATAATGAATGCTTTGTCTCCAAATATTTGCATTTTAGCTGACAAGGCTCACTTTCTGCTTTTTCTTTTTTTTAAAAAAATACAGTCATAAACAATCTGCCTTAAAAACTAGATTGCTAAGAACTCAGACGAGGAATGAGTGTTATCTTTCATCCCTGCTACGTTTTCCTCCTCCAGCCGCTTCTCATCCAACTCTATATCCAGGATATTTCACACATTATTTCTTGTGATGCATATGACAGGATCATCCATGTATCTTTGGATGGATGGACGGATGGAGGGAGGGGATCTCCAGAGGCAATTGACTAAGTCCTCTCCCTTTCCCCGCCATCATTTTGCCAGACGTGCTGTTGCTGGGTGAGGTGCAGACTCTCCGATCTCTAATCGGAGGAGGGAGAAAGGTTGTTTTCTGCTGCTCCAGAGAAGCGGACACGGAGCAATGGATCCAAACTGCAGGAAAGAAGATTCCACCTAAACATTAGGAAGAACTTCCTGACAGTAAGAGCTGTTCAACAGTGGAATTTGCTGCCAAGGAGTGTGGTGGAGTCTCCTTCTTTGGAGGTCTTTAAGCAGAGGCTTGACAACCATATGTCAGGAGTGCTCTGATGGTGTTTCCTGCTTGGCAGGGGGTTGGACTCGATGGCCCTTGCGGTCTCTTCCAACTCTATGATTCTATGATAATCCCCGGAAATCTCATCCAGCTACTCCTCTGGCTTTTGAGATTCCACCTGGCTTTTCACACGTTCTTGCAAACATGAGGGCCGGAAGCTCTTCAAAAAGCTGGAAAATGCATGGCAGATGATGCTCTCCTGTTGTTTTGTGGCCAGTCTCTTTAATGTGGGTTCCTGTCTTTTGCCAATCACCCTAATTTCATTTAAGCAACAGTGCAGAGTAGGTGAAAGAGAATTCTAACACCCGGGACCAATCAGTCCAACAGGGAAACAGTCCTACTTGGCCTGAGAGCAACCGGTAACACCTACACTGTCATGGAATTCTACTCAATATTGATCCAGAGTAGATTCCAATGTATAGTTAGCAGAGTAAAAACTTAAACACATTGCAGGATTCAAAAAAAATAGACCAGAGGCAATTAATTTCATCCAGCAGAGCTTTACTGCTACTGAAGGCAAATGAGCATCATGGTCACAGATCCAATACATTCAGGATTGGCACTGTCCATAAGAAATCCAGTTACAGCAGACTTAAACTTACAATAACTTATAATAAGTCTAAACCTTAACACTAAGCATACTACAGTGGTACCTCTGGTTACGAACTTAATTCGTTCCAGAGGTCTGTTCTTAACCCGAACCCATTCTTACTCTGAGGCGCACTTTCGCTAATGGGGCCTCCCGCTGCAGTCGCATCACTGGCGCATGACTTCGGCTTGCATCCCGGGGCAAAGTTCGCAACCAGGAGACCTACTTCCGGGTTAGCGGAGCTCGTTACCTGAAGTGTTCATAAGGAGGACGGTACGTAACCCGAGGTTCCACTGTATGTACAGAACACCACACCAGAAGGAAAAGAAAGAGAAAGAGAAAGTGAAACCCAGGTTCCTTCTGGCCTTATTATGATAGTCAGCATGACCTTGACTGAAAAAGATAAGAGAACCAGTTTAAGCCAGCTGTACTCAGCTTCTCGGAAGGAATAACCCAAACATCATGAACCTTCTGCTTGTTTCTTTCACACAGAGAAGCTTCCAGAACCCTCTTGAATTAATTAGAACAGGAAAGATCTCTACACATCACATCAATACTTTCTGCACTAAGGAATGCAAACTGCCTCCTCTAGGATGGGAAGCTGGTAGTTGTGAAGATCTCCACCCCTTAGACCAGCTGGTATGCTGGTGTGGTGTGCACATGCAAGCTCTCTCTATCGCCTCCCACTGGAAATGGCCCCAGTGCCTCCCTCTTCCCCATCCCTCCTACTCAAGCTTGGGATGATGGGGAGTGTTTATTCCTGAAGAAAAGGATGGCAATTCATACACAAGCCCACACACAGTTGTCACACACACATGTGCACACACCAAGGACTCAGCTACACTAGTTGTTTTTTTGAAAAAGTGTTTTGACTGTATTACAACACTATGGCACAAGATGCCATAGTGTTAATAACAACAACAACAATGTCAGGCAATGGTGTGAAGATGAGGACTGGGGAATGCATTCTATACAGACCAGCTTCTCTCAGATGGAGAGCTGGAGGTGGAAGAGTCGCCCCCGCCCCGTGTCCACAGCGTGTTCAGAGAGAGAGAGGGAAGCTGAACAGCTTAGGGAGGAGTTACCCAGCTATGAAGCTTAGGGAGGAGTTACCCAGCTATGAGATAATGACAAGCGAACCAGAAGGGAAGGGGCAACTAATTGAGATGCCACTTGAGAGTGTGGGGGACGCCCCCTCACCACAGACTCGGAGGTCCGAATGTATCAGAGAGCAAAGGAGTCAGAGAGAGGAGGGAGTTGCCTAAAATGCTGCGGAAGTCAGAAGGAGGATTTAGAGTGGCCAACTAGCCACCCTTGCAGAGCGCTGTGTATTTGTGCTCGCAACATGATGCTGTAATAAAAGGCCTATAAATATATCAACTGCTCGTTAATTCTTATCTGTGAATTTACCAAAGGGAGAGTAGGACTCTCTATGCCTGACAAACAACAATAACAACAAAATTATTTGTACCCCACCCATCTGACTGGGTTGCCCCAGCCACTCTGGGCGGCTTCCAACATATATAAGAACATAAAGGTAAAGGTAAAGGGACCCCTGACCATTAGGTCCAGTTGTGTCCGACTCTGGGGTTGCGTCTCTCATCTCGCTTTATTGGCTGAGGGAGCCAGCTTCCGGGTCATGTGGCCAGCATGACAAAGCCGCTTCTGGCGAACCAGAGCAGCGCACGGAAATGCTGTTTACCTTCCCACTTGGAGCAGTACCTATTTATCTACTTGCACTTTGACGTGCTTTTGAACGGCTAGGTTGGCAGGAGCAGGGACCGAGCAACGGGAGCTCACTCTGTCGCGGGGATTCGAACTGCTGACCTTCTGATCGGCAAGTCCTAGGCTCTGTGGTTTAACCCACAGTGCCACCCGTGTCCCCCCAATATAAGAAGATAAGAAAACATTAAACATTAAAAAAAAACTTCCCTATACAGGGCTACCTTCAGATGTCTTCTAAAGGCTGTACAGTGGTACCTCAGGTTACATACGCTTCAGGTTACAGACTCCGCTAACCCAAACATAGTGCTTCAGGTTAAGAACTTTGCTTCAGAATGAGAACAGAAATTGTGCTCCGGCGGTGCGGCAGCAGCGGGAGGCCCCATTAGCTAAAGTGGTGCTTCAGGTTAAGAACAGTTTCAGGTTAAGAACGGACCTCCGGAACGAATTAAGTACTTAACCCGAGGTACCACTATATAGTAATAATAATAATATAATAATAATTTATTATATATACCACGCCCATCTGGCTGGGTTTCCCCAGCCACTCTGGGCGGCTTCCAACAAAGTATTAAAATACAGTAGTCTGTTAAACATTAAAAGCTTCCCTAAAGAGGGCTGCCTTCAGATGTCTTCTAAAAGTCTGGTAGTTGTTTTTCTCTTTGACATCTGGTGGGAGGGTATTCCACAGGGCAGGCGCCACTACTGAGAAGGCCCTCTGTCTGGTTCCCTCTAACCTCACTTCTCACAGTGAGGGAACCGCCAGAAGGCCCTCGGCACTGGACCTCAGTGTCTGGGTAGAACGATGGGGGTGGAGATGCTCCTTCAGGTATACTGGGCCGAGGCCATTTAGGGCTTTAATGGTCAGTACCAACACTTTGAATTGTGCTCAGAAACATACTGGGAGCCAGTACGGCCGCTCCCAGTCACCAGTCTAGCTGTTGCATAAGTATAGTTACTTATCTCCTTGTCTCAGGGGGTTGCATAACTCCATACCCTCCAACATTTCTCTGATGAAAATAGGAACGTCCTAAGGAAAAGCAGGACATTCTGGGATGGCTTCTGTAAATCTGGGACTGTCCCTGGAAAGGGTCTGCCCTGCTGCTCTGGTGTACAGGAGAACAGGACTAGATGGGCCTTGGTTCTTCTTATGTTCAGATGGTGATCAGTTGCTCCAGAAAACCTTCATTTTGACCTGAGCAAATGGGCACAAATAGTAAAACCTGTACCAAACCTGTAGTTTAATCACTGCGAAATCTGATTCAGTGGGAAAACCTTGTTTCCGGGCCAGGCATGGGGTGTGTGTGTGTGTGGAGAGAAGACGTGTCTCTCTTTTCACAGTTTCTGTCCCCTTCTTCCTCCTCCCACAAGGGGCAGAGTCAATGGCAGGAAATTGTCACTTTGCCTAGAAGAAACTCGCTATGTTGGCCAGTGGGTGGATTTTGCAGTTTTCATCTCTGAAAAGCTGTGCTTGCTGGCAGTCGTGGGGGAATAAATATCCCCCTTGACACACATCCACAAATGCTTAGGAAAATATCATGCTTTGTTCATGTGCCAGAAGAGGATGTTGTTATCAGAGTCATGGAAAGATTTTCCGCTCGCCCCTGTTTGAATTAGGATTAAAAGATATAGGAAATTGCTGGGGAAAGGAGGAGAAACCCAACCAGGCCTCTGAAAAAAAAAAGGCTAAGGAGAAAGAAAAGTAGTGACATGAAGAACTGAAAGAACAAGGAAAGAAATTACATCTTGGGTTTTTATCTTTTGTCAAAGTCAAAACGACATTTTCTTTAAAGGTTGGCATGTTCTTAAGTATAGCCTTAACGGGTGAAGGAAATGAGTGGTTTAGAAAGTTACGGAAGAAGCCAGATAGATCTGGATGAGTCAGGTCTAAGAAGTAATCCTTGCTTCCCAAAAAACTATGCTGTGTCATGTTAGTTGTACCTCATCATCCATCGGGACATCAGGATGACTCAAGGGACTTCACTGATGGTGGGGTTGAAGATGACTCACCCCTGAGCTACTCAGGTAATGCTAAAAGCTTTGGCAGTGGTGGCTAGTGCTGTTGGAACTGGTAGGGCGGAAGTCAGGGAGCCATTAGAAAGTCAGTGGGAATTCGCAAAATTCATGGTGATGGTCTGTCATGATGGCCATGGGCAACATTCACATTCAGAAGTCTTTTCAGCAGCGATTGAATTAGGGTGGTGCAGGCATTTCCTCCACACAAGGGGGCGCCGAGCAGAGGAGATGCAACATACAAGAAAGCAACAGTACCCAAGGGAATTATTGTGAAAATAAGAAATGATTTCCAAAGGTTTGTCATTGAAATTCTTCTCAATACTGATCCAGAGTAGATTCCAATGTATAGTTAGCAGAGCAGAAACTTAAACACATTGCAAGATTCCCCCCAAAATAGACCACATTTCGTCCAGCAGAGCTTTACTGCTACTGAAGGGAAATGAGCAGAATGGTCGCAAATCCAATACATTCAGGATTGGCACTGCCCATAAGAAATCCAGTTGCAGCAGACTTAACTTAAACTTATCTTATAATAAGTCTATAGCTTAACACCAAGCATACAGAACACCACACCAGAAGGAAGAGAGATAGAAAAAGAAAGTGAAAATCCAGGCTCCTTCTGGCCTGCCTCTTATAGTCAGCATGACCTTGACTGAGAGAGATAACAGAACCAGTTTAAACCAGCTGTACTCAGCTTCTCAGAAGGAACAACCCAAATGTCATGAAGATTTTTTTCCACACAGAGAAGCTTCCAGAACCGCCTTGAATTAAGTAGAACAGGAAAGATCTCTGCACATCAGATTAATACTTTCTGTACAGTGGTACCTTGGTTTCAAACGCCTTGGTGCTCAAACAACTTGGAACCCAAACACTGCAAACCCGGAAGTAAGTGTTCCAGTTTGTGAACTTTTTTTGGAAGCCGAACATGCTCCGTTTTTAGTGTTACGCTTCCGATTTGAGTGCCATACTTCCCTTTTGAGTGTTACGCTGAGGTCTATCTGTTTTTGCTGTTTATTTTGCGTTTTTGTGGCTTTTTTGTTTTGTTTTTGTAACTGTGTGGAACCCAGTTCAGCTACTGTATGTGTGGTGTGGTGTTGATTGTGTGACTGCAGTACATTGTTTATTGCTTTCATTTTATGGATCAATGGTCTTGTTAGATAGTAAAATTCATGTTAAGTTGCTGTTTTAGGGGTTGTTTTTAAAAGTCTGGAACTTATTAATCCATTTTGAATTACTTTTTATGGGAAAGCGCATCTTGGTTTTGTAACGCCTTGGTTTTGGAATGGACTTCTGGAACAGATTAAGTTTGAGAACCTGCTCTTAAGTACAAGTTGCTGGGGAGTGAAAAGGGGCTATTGTTCTCATGCTTTGCTTGTCAGCTTCTGACAGGCACCTGACAACTATATGTCTTTTTAATAGACAGAAGCACCAGGTCCCGTCCAACATTGTGGGGGCCTGGTGTGTGCGTGTGACATCACACATCACTGCTGCAGTGGGAGGGCCCTGCGGACCGCCCCGCAACAGTGTGCAACATGTTGGATCGCCTGGCTGGGCACCCACAGTGAAAACTTTGTGGATGCCTAGACACCCAGGGCCTCCTTGAGATGGCACCTATGTTAATAGATCATATGTGTGTGTTTTCTTAAATGATTGTTCCCCCATTCCCATGTCTTTAGCTGCTCTTATTTTATCTGGCAAATAGAAGGGGAAGAAATGGAGGCAGTGAGAGATTTTACTTTCTTGGGTTCCATGATCACTGCTGATGGTGACAGCAGTTACGAAATTAAAAGACACCTGCTTCTTGGGAGAAGGGCAATGACAAACCTAGACAGCATCTTAAAAAGCAGAGACATCACTTTGCTGACAAAGGTCCGTATCGTTAAAGCTGTGATTTTCCCAGTAGTGATGTATGGAAGTGAGAGCTGGACTATAAAGAAGGCTGGTCGCTGAAGAATTGATGCTTTTGAATTATGGTGCTGGAGGAGTTGGAGGAGACTCTTGAGAGACCCATGGACTGTAAGAGGATCAAACCCATCCATTCTGAAGGAAATCAACCCTGAGTTCTCACTGGAAGGACAGATTGTGAAGCTGAGGCTCCAAGACTTTGGCCACCTCATGAGAAGAGAAGACTCCCTGGAAAAGACCCTGATGTTGGGAAAGATGGAGGGCACAAGGAGAAGGGGACGACAGAGGACGAGATGGTTGGACAGTGTTCTCAAAGCTACCAGCATAAGTTTGACCAAATTGCGGGAGGCAGTGGAAGACAGGAGTGCCTGGCATGCTCTGGTCCAGGGGGTCACGAAGAGTCGGACACAACTAAATGACTAAACAACAACAACATTTTATCTGTAAGCTGTCTTGAGTCCCTGTCAGGGAAGAAGGCGGGTTTTAAATAAATATAATAATAATATTTTAGGCAATAGGATGCTGAGCTAGATAGGTTCAGGAGCACTTGTCTTTTCTTATGTTCTTACCATACTGCTGAGCTTCCAGATGAAGGACATGTTGCTGCAAGAAGCAGAATAGTTGAGACCAATCTGGGGTCCTTCTGGGAGTTGTTCAGCCAGTCAGATGACTTAAGACTTGGGTTCAGTCATTCTTTGCTTGAGTTGCTGTCTAAGCTCTGCTTTTTCTTGCTGTGAATGAACCCTGCAGGGAAACCCAAGGAGTGCAAAGAGGGAGAGATAATAACCAGTCTCAGGGGTGAGCCGATAATTAATACTCCGGTAAAAAAGTGCTGGTGGGATGTCAGGGGATGCCACAGGAGCAATGGAAGGGACAGGAATCCCCTCAAATAATGAATTTTCTCTTAGTTCATGAAGGGGGGGAGCAGAAACAAGAGAAGGGAGGGCAGCAGTGGAGTGGGAAACCCTGTGTTTGAATTAATAAATCAATTAAGAATTAAGGTGAAATTTCACATCACTCCCACACTTCCCAGTTTGTATTAAAAAACACTGCTGTGTCACTTTCTTAGCCAGGTTCTGCTCCAATCCATTATAATTCACTATTTACACCGAAACCAGGAAGCATTCAGAAATGTTGAACAAACCCTTTTACAACCACCATAACTTTTAAAAAAGGGACTGTGGGTGGTGCTGTGGGTTAAACCACAGAGCCTAGGACTTGCCGATCAGAAGGTCGGCGGTTCGAATCTCCATGATGGGGTGAGCTCCTGTTGCTCGGTCCCTGCTCCTGTCAACCTAGCAGTTCAAAAGCACGTCAAAGTGCAAGTAGATAAATAGGTACCGCTCCTGCGGGAAGGTAAACGGTGTTCCCGTGTGCTGCTCTGGTTTGCCAGAAGCGGCTTAGTCATGCTGGTCACATGACCCGGAAGCTGTACGCCGGCTCCCTCAGCCAATAAAGCGAGATGAGTGCCGCAACCCCAGAGTCGGCCACAACTGGACCTAATAGTCAGGGGTCCCTTTACTTTACCTTGGGTTACTGACGCTTCAGGTTACAGATGCTTCAGGTTGCAGACTCCGCTAACCCAGAATTAGCACCTCGGGTCAAGAACTTTGCTTCAGGATGAGATCAGAAATCGTGCTCCGGCGGCACGGTGGCAGCAGGAGGCCCCATTAGCTAAAATGGTGCTTCAGGTTAAGAACAGTTTCAGGCTAAGAACGGACCTCCAGAATGAATTAAGTACTTAACCCGAGGTACCACTGTAATTCGCTATTTACACCGAAACCAGGAAGGATTCAGAAATGTTGAACAAACCCTTTTACAACCACCATAACTTTTAAAAGTAGAAGCCAAGGCGGGCAGGACAAAAAGTAAGGAGGTGACAGGGAGGAGGAGATGCATGGAGACAAAGCGGGAATTAGTTGGCTCTGCCTGTCATCTGCTCTGGCGCCACCTACTGTTGGGCTCCCTGCCTTATGTCCCATCAGGACCAGTGGGCACTGGTCCCCACTCTCTCGATGAACACATTGGAGCTTGGTAGGGCTTCTCTGCCACTGGAGGCCAGCAGAGCTGAGCTGGTGTGGGCAGAGGGAAGCTGAACTCCCCTCCGTCATGGTGGATCAGGGGTTTGGATTAGTCTGTGAGTTTTAAGCGAAGTGGAAAACCCCCACCACTGAATCCATACTTTCCAGGGTGCTGTGGTTGGTAATGAAAACACACCACTCCATTCATTCTTTTCAAGGTGTTCGGTCGATGAACAAAATTATGGCACCAACATTGGCAACCAAACCATAGCAACACTGATAAGAGCACAAAAACAACAGCTGTTAGATAAATGAAACATCAGAAAGAAACCATTCTTTCAGAAACGCGCTCGCAAATGTGCTTTTCAGCATTCTGTGTAAACAATATTCTGCGAAGAATGTGATGTTAGAAAATAATTCTGGAAATGACAAGGTACTTGATAAATGCAGTGAATTGTGGTGGAGGAAGAGGAAATGAATCACAGAGCTATTTAATAGAAGGCTTGGGAATGAAATGGCAGAAAGTCTGAGCACAACCCAGGCTAAATTAAAGCACTTTTGGGGGGAAAGGAGACGCTAACCAAGGACCTGGGACAGCTCCCTGCCTCTTCCTCTACTCTCCAAAGTAGGGATGGATCTGCTGGTTTGGGTACTTTCTTTTCTCATTTGTCTAGTCTTAAATTCACTTCTCCACATTCATACAGCAATTTGTGTTATTTTTAAAAAACAAACGAAAACAAAAACAAAACAAAACAAAACAAAAAGCCTTATAAAAATTCATTAGCATTTTAGAGTGAATTTCTCTGAAGGAACTTATTTTTGCATGCCCTATTTATTAGTTAGTTAGGGACGCGGGTGGCGCTGTGGGTTAAACCACAGAGCCTAGGACTTGCCGATCAGAAGGTCGGCGGTTCAAATCCCTGTGACGGGGTGAGCTCCCGTTGCTCGGTCCCTGCTCCTGTCAACCTAGCAGTTCGAAAGCACGTCAAAGTGCAAGTAGATAAATAGGTACCACTTCGGCGGGAAGGTAAACAGCGTTTTCATGCGCTGCTCTGGTTCGCCAGAAGCGGCTTAGTCATTCTGGCCACATGACCTGGAAGCTGTACGCCGGCTCCCTCGGCCAATAAAGCAAGATGAGTGCCGCAACCCCAGAGTCGGCCACGACTGGACCTAAATGGTCAGGGGTCCCTTTACTTTTACCTTATTTATTAGTTATGAAAATATTTTTAGACCACTCTGTCATAAACATATATCAAAGTGGTTTATGGCAATAAAAATACAGCCATACAATGAGAGCCACAAGAAGTTGAAAAATAGACATTGATTAACCATTGTGGAATAATAATAATAATAATAATAATAATAATAATAATAATAATTTCAATTTATATACCACCCTTTATCAAAAGATCCCAGGGTGGTGTACAACTCTAGGAACATATTTTATGGAGCATGATAAAAAATAATAATATAATTAGATAGATCAGTTGGTTAGAGCATGGTGCTGATAATGCCAGGATTGCAGGTTCAATCCCTGCATGGGACAGCTGCATATTCCTGCATTGCAGGGTGTCAGGGAACTGCCATCGGAGCCTAGGGTGGAGGTAACGATGCAGGAGAAGGAACCAGCAGGGAGAGAGAGAGAGCTTCCTTGGAGGAAGGAAATAGGAGGGACACCAGGAAGAAAGAGGAGGCTGTGGAGGGAGGGCTCCGAGACTCTTCCACAGAGAGCAGCAGGGAGAGCCCAGGACCTCCGTTGGGCATGCCCACTCTGCGCAGGAGACTTCCACGCAGAGAGGCTAGGCGGAGACTTGGAGTGAAGGAATTTTTATGTTGGAAGAAGTTCAGAAAACGCCCACTAACGGATTCTGCCAGTGACTGAGACAGTCATGGAGAAAGGGCTGTCCAGCCAGGGAAAGGTTTATCCAGGCAACGCTGTCTAGAGCTGCAGCACCCTTTACGCACAAGCAACCCCAATTCCCTTTACACAGGGGGTTGGTCTAGATGATCCTCAGGGTCCCTTCCAACTCTGTAATTCTGCGATTCTATTCTATGATTCTATGAAAGCATAATAACAGAGAGCATCATAGCAGCCCCTCCTCACATATTTAACAGGCCATATATTGTTTAATGGCCAAAGGCCTGGGTAAAGAGTAATGTTTTCACCTGGTGCTCAAAGATATGTAGTGACAGTGCCAGGCAAGCCTCTCTGGGGAGAGCATTCCACAAACTGGGATGGGGGAGAGAATCACAGAAAAGGATGTATTATTAAGCCCATCTCCCCATCATTTCCCTCTTACAGCATGTGCAGAAACTAGGATTGCCATATTTCAAAAAATGAAAATCCAGACACAAAGAATGTTGGGCTTTTTCTGCAAAACCTAAAAAAAAAAAGAAGTTTCTGTACTATCTTTAAGGAAATTTGCCAAAATCTATACTTTCCACCCAGACACTGTTTCCGATGGCCAAATCCTGGCTATGTCTGGACCAGGGCCGGATTTAGGTTTGATGAGGCCCTAAGCTCCTGAAGGTAATGGGGCCCTTTATATGTCCAGCTGTCCTTTGTCCACAACAAATTGTCGCTGTTTTTTTGTGCTGAATATATGCTATATATATGGTAATTTATGGACCTAATAGGTATCTAAAGCCATCTGCACATACCAAAATATGTATTTTATCAAAGTATACTGTTGCTGTATGTAGGTTTTATTTTATTTTTTTTTTATCTTATATTTTGGAAATGTACATCCAGTTTTCCTTTAATTTTTTTGGGGCCCCCAAGAGAGTGGGGCCCTAAGCTATAGCTTGTTTAACTTATACGTAAATCCGGCACTGGTCCAGATGTATGGCAACCCTAACAGAAACCACTTTCTTGACACTTCGCACCACTATTGGTCTCGTCTTCTCAATCCACCAGAGCCTGTCTTCGCATGCAGGGAATAGACAAGTCCCTATCTCACTGAGGGTTTGAGACTCATCGGTTACCCTCAATTAGTTTAGCCAGCCAGCCAAAGCCATTTGCTGGGTGTGGCCCCTGTCTCACACTGACAGCTTCCTGGAGCAGGGCTGGATTTAGGTTTGATGTGGCCCTAAGCTACTGAAGGTAATGGGGCCCTTTATATGTCCAGCTGTCCTTTGTCAACAACAAACTGTAGCTGTTCTTCTGTGTTGAATATATGCTATACAGTCATACCTCGTGTTACATTTGTTTTTCAGGTTACGAATGTGGCAAACCCGGAAGTGTTTACTTCTGGGTTTGCCGCTCGTGCACACGCAGAAGCGATCTGCACGCTTTGTGCATGTGCAGAAGTGCTCTATCGCACTTTGCGCACGCGAAGTAGCGGCGCTCTACTTACAGACTTATGAGCGGATCACGTTCATAAGTAGAGGTACCACTGTATGGTAATTCATGTTCCAAAAAGCATGGGGAAAATGCAGAGAATACTTCGCAAAACGGTGCCCTAAAATACATACCTGGACTTGTTTCGATTAATGTCTGCAGGAGACTTTGTGGATATTTAAGTTATAATTAGAAAAATCTTAATAATTATTCATAAAGGAAACAGCTTGTAAGAAGTAAATAAGGAGGCCAGATACAGGATAAAGAAAGTCTTTTATTTGGTTGTTTGTATTGTTGTATGTTATGTTCACATTTAATGAGGGTGGATTTCTGTATTGGGGGGGGTTTATGTTATGTCGTAAATAAAATTCCCAATAAAAAATATTATATTTTTTGAAAGGTAATTTATGGACCTAATAGGTATCTAAAGCCATTTGTACATGTTGCCATGCAACCAGTCCATGCAGAATGTAGGCACCCTATATATAGAAAGGAGCAAACCAGTGATATTTTAGGGAGCAGGCTAGCAGGCGGGGCCCATTACTTACCTCATAGGAGCCTACACAACATACAAACACTGTTGCTGTATGTAGGTTTTATTTTATTTGTTTTTTATCTTATATTTTGGAAATGTACATCCAGTTTTTTTCCTTCAAATTTCTTTTGTGGGCCCCAAGAGAGTGGGGCCCTAAGCTATAACTTGTTTAGCTTATATGTAAATTCAGCACTGCCCAGGAGCCACAGATCAGAGCTGCCTGCAGTGTGGGGAGCTATGGCAGACAAGCTACTCAGAAGGAGCACGGTGTGTTGCAAAGGAAATAGCTGACTTTATTTATAAATTATTGAAGGAATGACTTTAATGTGTTGTTAACTGTGTCCATTTACAGTGAGGAAGGTGGGCCATATAAGTCACGGTACAGGGAGTAAAATGATTTGATGGGATGTGTCTTCTTTGTTCCAGTAAGGCTCTGTTGTTGTGAGAGAGGAATGATGAATCACTCGCTCTTTATGAGACATCTCTTCCAGAAAGATGTTTGAAAAATGAATGTTTTAAAAAACCCCACAACATTTATGGTAACCAAGTTTATGTGTGTACTCTGTGCTTTGCACGTGGGAATTTTGTACTCAGTCAATCCAAACTTTTGTGTCCAAAGGGAAGAACAACAACAACAACAAAAAGAGCTGAATTCTGCAGCCTGTAAAAATTATGCAGAATGTCCAAATGAGCATAATTATTCTTACTTTGCATAATTTAATTTACACACTCTCACCCTCCAAAATTACACACTCCAACCACTGCAGATCTTCTCACTGACTTTTAAGATTTTGACAGACACTGTCCATGATTTAACTTTTAAGCCTATTGTTTGTCTGTCTGTCCATCTATTTATCTATCAGTCCTGCTTCACAAGCTGGAACAATGGGTGATATGAATACCATGATTCTGAAAAACATGACATGTTACATGAATACTACAGAGAGTTTACATGATCTAAAAATCTTAAAACATGATACAGGATCTAGCATAAACCCAAGTTGGCCGTTAAAAAGATATTTATATACTTTTCATGTAACTTATATTTTAAAGATAAGTTACACTAAGGTACACTAAGGCTTTCCTCTGTTTCTGCCTGTAGCTCCCGAAGAAAAAGTTCTGAACTCTGAAACATGCAGAGCTACAGTGAATAATTTTGCTTACTGAGTGTCAGGGAACTGCCATCGGAGCCTAGAGTGGTGGTAAGGCTCCCCAACGATGCAGGAGAAGGGACCAGCAGGGAGAGAGAGCAAACTTCCTTTGAGGAAGGAAATAGGAGTGACACCAGGAAGCAAGGGGGGACTGCGGAGAGAGGGCTCCAAGACTCTTCCACAGAGGCCAGCGGGGAGAGCCCAGGACCTCCGTTGGGCACGCCCACTCTGCGCAGGAGACTTCCACGCAGGGAGGCTAGGAGGAGACTTGGCGTCAAAGAGCTTCTATGTTGGAAGAAGTTCAGAAAATGCCCACTGACGGATTCTGCCAGCGACTGACACAGCCATGGAGAAAGGGCTGTCCAGACAGGGAAAGGTTTAGCCAGGCAACGTTGCCTAGAGCTGCAGCACTCTTTACGCACAAGCAACCCCCAATTCCCTTTACACTGAGCACCAAAATTGCTCTCTGTTTTACGACCTGCTGGTCTGTTTAGCCAGCATTGTCTCAAACTCTTTTGGGCCTTTCCTCTTAGTTGTGATACATTTAGCTTGGTATGTTTCCATCCCAGGGATCAACCCTGGGACCTTCTGCTTATACAGCACACAGCCTGTCAAAGAAGCATGGTCCCCCTCGCATCTGATATCACTATGAATTTTTATAACAATATCTTAGTATGTAGAGCTCAAAGGCACTCTATGATGTACTTGAAGACATCCCTAAGAGTGACAGTTCAGAAGCCCCACATTCAAATCTAACCTCAGTCACCAGCACATGGGATGACTTGAGGCAAGTCCATATTGCCACAACCTCTGTCATGTCATAGAATCATAGAAACGTCTTCTTCTTCTTCTTTGGTGATCCCTTGTAGCCGAGTAAGATTGTCTTCCATAAACAGGGTTTTAACAATGAGTCCGTAAGTGAATGTGGAGGCCAATTCTGGATCCACACGTCCTTCCACAGTGGGGACATAGGTTTCCGGTTGGGAGTTGATCATGGTGAGGGTTTGCCAAGCATGCCTTCCTCTTAAGTCGCAAGGGAGAAACATGCTGAGTTTGAGTGTCTTCAAAGCCCACAACACCTTTGATAAAGGCTGTTCTCCAACTGGGGCACTCGCAGGCCCGTGTTTCCCAATTGTTGGTGTTTACAGTGGTTCCTCGGGTTAAGTACTTAATTCATTCCGGAGGTCCGTACTTAACCTGAAACTGTTCTTAACCTGAAGCACAACTTTAGCTAATGGGGCCTCCTGCTGCTGCCGCGCCGCCGGAGCACGATTTCTGTTCTCATCCTGAAGCAAAGTTCTTAACCTGAAGCACTATTTCTGGGTTAGCGGAGTCTGTAACCTGAAGCGTCTTTAACCTGAAGCGTATGTAACCTGAGGTACCACTGTAAACTACATTTTTCAAAATGTGCCTTGAGACAGTCTTTAAACCTCTTTTGTTGGCCACCAGCATGACACTTTCCATTTTTAAGCTCAGAATAGAGTACCATAGAACTGTAGAGTTGGAAGGGACCCAGGGGTCATCTGTTCCAACCCCCTGAAATGTAGCAACCTCAGCTAAAACATCCATGACAGATGGCCATTCAGCCTCTGCTTAAAAACCTCCAAGGAAGGAGAGCCTATTACCTTCTGAGGGAGTCCATTTCACTGTTGAACAGCTCTTGCTGTCAGAAAGTTCTTCCTGATGCTTAGCTGGAATCTCCTTTATTGTAACTTGAATCCATTGGTTCCAGTTCTAACCTCCTGAGAAGGAGAAAACAAGCTTGCTCCACCTTCCATGCAGCCTAGCCTTTGAGATATTTGAAGATGGCTATCATATCTCCTCTCACTCTCCCTGTTTTTCAGGCTAAACATACCTAATTCCTGAAGCTTGGCTCTGCCCTCACCGGTCCTGGAAGGATCCTTTAAAAATGTCCCATATGCTCAGAGACTTTGCGCCTGGTCATTGGGGGATATAGAAAGCCCAGAGCACTTGTTCTTTAGATGTCCCTTTTATGAAGAGGCACGTAGTGAGACCATTGATCCCCTGTAAGTGAGGCTCACTGACCTCCCGGAAAAGCAAAAATTCGACCTTTTCCTGTTAGGCATAGATCATAAGATGACCCGGATCTATAGGCGCAGACCATCCCCCGACTCAAACTAGTTTGTTAAGAAAATCCCCAAACTCGGTTCCATGGGTGACTGTGGGTCATCTCTCTGTGGTAGCTCATCTTAAAGTTTTAAGTGTCTATACACTTATCACATTTATAAATTTTAAATTTATTGTTAAATTTATTGTTGTACATTGTTTTATTTTTTTTAAATAATCTTTATTAAAGTTTCAAAGAGATTACAAAAATAGAAAAAAGGAAAAGAAAAAATAAAAAGAAACAAAAAAATACAAAATACAGAACAATAAAAAACAATTAAAAACAAATCAGTCTTTCCATGTCTTATCTTTCATTTGCTTATTTCCTTGACCTCCTCACACCTCCCTTTTTTGTATTCTAGTTCAATAGTTGTTTCAGCAAGTCCTTACCCTTTTTACTTTTATCTTAATATTTTATCTTAATATATTATAACTTTACATTTTCACCTATTATCAATCCACTTTTACATACTCCTTTATGACATTATTGCTAAAATACATTGTTTTAAATGTTTGGTTTCCTTCTGGGATTGTACCCCCAAGTGTGTTTTATAAGCTGGTCTCTGACTGTAATAAATTACCGGTATCTATCTATCTACCTAACTCTCTCAACTGTTCCTCATAAGGCCTGCTTTCCATACCATTGATCATCTTGGCTGCCTTCCTCTGCACAAGTTCTAGTTTGTCAATAGCCTTCTTACATTGTGGTACCCAGACTGGACATAATCAGCTTGCAATATGAAGATAACAGCACATCCTTACCTTAAAGCATTGTTGTAAGGCAGGGATGAAGAACCAATGCTCCTTTGGATGGTGGTATATACATTTAATAAATAATAATAATAACCTACACTGGCTCCAAATACGTTTCCGAGCACAATTCAAAGTGTTGGTGCTGACCTTTAAAGCCCTAAACGGCCTCGGTCCAGTATACCTGAAGGAGCATCTCCACCCCCATCGTTCTACCCGGACACTGAGGTCCAGCACCAAGGGCCTTCTGGCAGTTCCCTCGCTGTGAGAAGCCAAGTTACAGGGAACCAGGCAGAGGGCCTTCTCAGTAGTGGCACCTGCCCTGTGGAACGCCCTCCCACCAGATGTCAAAGAGAACAACAACTACCTGACATTTAGAAGACATCTGAAGGCAGCCCTCTTTAGGGAAGCTTTTAATGTTTGACGCATTACTGTATTTTAAGATTCTGTTGGAAGCCTCCCAGTGTGGCTGGGGAAACCCAGCCTGAAGGGCAGGGTATAAATATATATATATATATATATATATAAAATATGTGGTTAAGCTACAACTCCCATCAACCCTGTCAATTGGCCATGCTGCCTGGGGCTGATGGGAATCAGAGTCCAACAACATCTGACTCCTTTCCATTTCACCCAGCAAGGTCACTGGTTAGGGATGATGGGAGGTGCAAGCCAGCAACACCTTTTTTCAACGATTGCCAAGTCTGTTGAGCAGTTTGCACACCCAGAAAGTGCAAAATCAATGCTCAGTGTTGTTGCTGCATGTTATTTGTTCCCTTTTGGGTGCAGGGCAGGAGGCTTCATTCCAGCAAATCTTACAATCTCATTTCCTCGCCGTTCTGCATTCCCTAAAGTTTAAACCACAACATGAGTAAAACGGTGCGATGCTCTGCTGGAGCCTGGTTGCGAATCTTGGACGGAGCGGCCGTCATATTTCAGACCAGCTCTATTTAAATGAGTTTGGAACTGTGGCTCTCCACAGCAGATGGCTTTGGAAATAATGAAGGCTAAGCAATGCACGCCGTCCCCCTTCCTCCTCTATACATCACCCCCCCTCCAGTGCTCTCTGTTGCCATGGCAGACCATGAGGCTGAAATGGATTCTTGCTTATTAAATTTGCAAGCTCTTGTGTACTCAGAATAAATGGGGCTCAGTCATAAAGAGGCCCAGCCTCCTCACGACACCGGGGTAGTTTTTTATCTTAGAAAACCAGGCACTCAAACAAAGGCATGCGGAGGTCTCATTAACCTATTAACAGCGACCTCAGAGAGTTCAACCGCAGGGGCTTTTTAACGCTGAGTGCAAGGTGTTTTCCAGGAACACTCGTAAAAGGCAATGCTCCTGACGAGAGGTGCTAATAAACGGTTGTTTATTGGCTCACGGAGGAAGCAAAAAATAAAAAAAAAATAAAAAATGGCCGTGCTTCCCCCAGGTGATATGAGCAAAAAAATTCCCCCTTCTCTCTGTTTTTTCAGAAATGTGTCAAGATCCGCAACCTTCTCGTGGAAACCAGAGGAGGGGTGAAAGAAAGATTTTGGGATTAGGGCCAGGCAGAGATGATACATCACATTTCAAGTGCCTGAAACAGCTAATTCAAGATATATTCCCACCCTGCATACACTGGTAAAACATATTATCAAAGTATCAATTGCATACAGGAGTTTCCAGCCTCACTCCTTGGCATCTCCAGGAACAGCTTGGTAGGAGAATCTGCCTAAAACCCTGAGTGGCTGCTGCCATTCAGCATAGACAATGCTGAGCTGGTGGACCAATATATTTATTGTTGTTTAGTCGTTTAGTCGTGTCCGCCTCTTCGTGGCCCCCTGGACCAGAGCAGGCCAGGCACTCCTGTCTTCCACTGCCTCCCTCAGTTTGGTCAAACTCATGCAAGTACCTTCGAGAACACTATCCAGCCATCTCGCCCTCTGTCATCCCCTTCTCCTTGTGCCCTCCATCTTTCCCAACATCAGGGTCTTTTCCAGGGAGTCTTCTCTTCTCATGAGGTGACCAAAGTATTGGAGCCTCAGCTTCAGGATCTGTCCTTCCAGTAAGCACTCAGGGCTGATTTCCTTAAGAATGGAGAGGTTTGATCTTCTTGCAGTCCATGGGACTCTCAAGACAATGCTGAGCTGGTGGACCAATGGTCCAACTCAATATAAAGCACCTTGTTGAGTTAAATCATGGAACGCAAAGCAGCACATAGGTAATTTTCACGTGGTCACCCATCCAGGCAAAGGCCAGACCCAAACATGCTTCGCTTCAGCAAAATGGCAGCCTCATGTGTCTTCACCACCATCACCATTTATTACTTATACCCCACCCATCTGGCTGGGCCTCCCCAGCCACTCTGGGCAGCTTCCAACAGGATTATTCAAAACACAAAACATCAAAAATTAAAAACTTCCCTAAACAGGGCCACCTTCAGATGTCTTCTAGAAGTCAGATAGTTGTTTATTTCCTTGACATCTGGTGGGAGGGCGTTCCACAGGGCGGGTGCCACCACAAGAAGGCCCTCCGCCTGGTTCCCTGTAACCTCACTTCTCGCAGGGAGGGAACCAGCAGAAGACCCTTGGAGGAGGACATCAGTGTCTGGGCTGAACGATGGGGGTGAAGACGCTCCTTCAGTATACTAAGACGCTTGGTATACTAGGCCGAGGGCCTTTGGGGCTTTAAAGATCAGCACCAACACTTTGAATTGTGCTTCAGGCAGAATATCCATAGCAGCACTGGATTTAGGGTGGTGTGGGTGGTTCCCCTGCACACGGTGCTGAGCTGAGGGGGTGCAAACTGATAAGATCCATAATTGAGAAGATCCATTTGGGGTCACCAAATTTTGGGCTCACACAGTATGCCATATTATGAAAGATTGCCAAAATCTGCCCTTGTCCCTAGCATAGAGGTGTCAATTTCACTTTCTAATTTTTTCCACATTCTTATTTTTGGTTCTCCATATTTCCACATCTGTTTGTATTCTTATTTTTTAAATCAATATGAAATTTCAGCAGCACTTTAGGGTACATTTCTCCTAGTATACACATGCTTTTGTATGCAGTTTTGCACAATACAGTGATACCTTGGTTCCCAAACGGCTTGGCTCTCGAACGCTGCAAACCCGGAAGTAAGTGTTCCAGTTTCTGAACATTTTTTGGAAGCTGAACGTCTGATGGGGCTTCCGCTTGAGTGCAGGAAGCTCCTGTAGCCAATCAGAAGCCATGCCTTGGTTTTCAAACATTCGAGAGTTGAACAGACTCCTGGTATGGATTAAGTTCGAGAACCAAGGTTCCACTTGTACACACATTCTTGAAAAGCGATTTCCCCTAGGCGCTGTGGTCTAAAGCCCAGAGCCTAAGGCATAGGTAGGTAAACTAAGGCCCAGGGGCCGGATCCGGCCCAATTGCCTTCTAAATCCAGCCCGCAGATGGTCCGGGAATCAGCATATTTTCACATGAGTAGAGTGTGTCCCTTTATTTAAAATGCATCTCTGGGTTATTTGTGGGGCCTGCCTGGTGTTTTTACATGAGTAGAATGTGTGCTTTTATTTAGAATGCATCTCTGGGTTATTTGTGGGGCATAGGAATTCGTTCATATATTTTTTTCAAAATCTAGTCCGGCCCCCCACAAGGTCTGAGGTACAATGGACTGGCCCCCTGCTGCAAAAGTTTGCTGATCACTGGCCTAGGGCTTGCCAATCAGAAGATCAGCGGTTCGAATCTCCATGATGGGGTGAGCTCACGTTGTTCGGTCCCAGCTGCTGCCCACTTAGCAGTTCAAAAGCACGTCAAGTGCAAGTAGATAAATAGGTACCGCTCTGGCGGGAAGGTAAACAGAGTTTCTGTGCGCTGCTCTGGTTCGCCAGAAGCGACTTAGTCATGCTGGCTACATGACCCGGAAGCTGTACGCTGGCTCCCTTGGCCTATAGAGCGAGGTGAACGTGCAACCCCAGAGTCTTCTGCAACTGGACCTAATGGTCAGGGGTCCCTTTACCTTTACCTTTAACTGCAGGTAAGGCGGTGTCACATCCAGTAATGGCAAGCAAACACAGGGGCAACAGGATCTGGCTTAGACAAGGCAGAAGTGTCCAGGACCTTGGACAGAGCATTGTTGGAAAGTTGACTGGGGTAGTCTCACCAATGGGTGGTGTATTCCTCCTCCTTCTGAATAGTTTGGCTTCTTTAGGTTCAGATTCAGGCCATGGAGGTAAGCTGCCCAGAAAGGGCCAGGTTGGCTATGCCACAGGAAGGATGCTACCTCCATTTCCAATGGGACTCTGACTTTGCTGAGAGGCATCTCATAAGTAGCAGGCCCTGTTGATCTTCAACAATCTCATGATGACATGACACTTTGCTAGTTCCCAAAAATATTTAAAAAATAACGGACGGTGACTCTGATGGCATTAATTTCATTTGCTCATTTTATTTTCCCTCTGGGACACCTTGGCCGTGATCCAGCACAGAGTTAGGCACACTTAAGTGCATTGGAATCAATGGGCTTAAGTGCACTCAACTCCGTGTTGGATTCCATGCTCTACCTTGCGCCCTCTGGAACTACAGCGCTTAACAGAGTAATTGAGTGTCACTCTAATATTTCCCTAATTTCCCATATATACCATCTCATTAACATGCTTCATATTGCCATGAGTCAAGGTCAATTTTGGACCACAATTTCTATCAGCCCCAACCAGCATGGCTCATGGACAGGGGTGATGAGAATTGCAGAAGGCAGCAGGTTCAGAAGGCTAAATGACCCAGCCCATCATGGTTTGTTCTATGCAGAAGTCCCCAGGAAAAACGACTAAGGGCACCACCTGTTGCGTTTCAGTGTCACTGCTTTGCCAGAAAGCCAGTCTTTTAAATTCTCTGCAACGTAGAAAGCTGATATGGGACACTGGTCACAGGTCTACAGTTGGTGTTGTGGTCAGATTGTTGGAATCTTCTTCTTCTTCTTTGGCGATCACTCGTAGCCGAGTAAGATTGTCTTCCATAAACATGGTTTTAACAATGAGTCTGTAGGTGACTGTGGAGGCCAATTCTGGATCCACACATTCTTCCCCAGTGGGGACAGTGGTTTCTGGGTGGGAGTTGATCACGGTGTGGATCTGCCAAGCGTGCCTTCCTCTTAGCACATTTCTCCCTTGTGTCCTGAGTTCGAGTGTCTTCAAAGCCCATGACACCTTTGGTAAAGACTGTTCTCCAATTGCTTGTTGGTATTTATACTACATCTTTTTAGGTTTGCCTTGAGACAGTCTTTAAACCTCTTTTGTTGACCACCAGCATTACGCTTTCCATTTTAAAGTTTGCAACAGAGTCGTTGCTTTGGAAGACAATATTCAGGCATCCACACAACATGACCAGTCCAACGAAGTTGGAGAGCGTGCTCACTTATGGCTTATGTGTGTGGTACGGAAGCTGTACTACCCAGGACAGGATGGGGTTGTGCAGAGTTGTTAAGGCAGCAGAGAGCATTGTTGGCTGCCCACTCTCCACCTTAGAGCAGATTTATGCCACAAGGTGCCATAGGAAGGCACTGGACATAGTAAAAGATCCATCGCATCCTGGTCACTGTCTCTTCGAGCTCCTGCCGTCGGGACGGAGATACAGGACGATGAAGACAAGAATGAGCCGTCTTAAGAACAGCTTCTTCTCCAGAGCGATCTCAGCCCTGAATGGGAAGCCTGGACTTTGAAAGTCATCTAATCTTCCTTGCTGTATTATACTGTATTGTTTTAATTAGTGTTTTTATGGAGCAGTCAAGTAATTTCGTTGTCCCTGAGAGGGGGCAATGACAATAAAGATATTTCTATTTCTATTTCTAAGTTGATGTAGAAGACTCATTGCTTCAACACTGGTAATGTTTGCTTCTTCCTGTCTTCTCAAGTGGTGTGTAAACTTTTTCGGAGACAACATTGATGGAATCTTTTGAGGAGTTGGAGATGGCATTCATATGTGGTCCATGTTTCACAAGCATGCAGTAAGGTTGGTAGTAAAGTAGCTTTGTAAACAAGCATTTTGGTTTCCCTGCGAATTTCCCAGTCCTCAAACACTCTGTGATTCAATCGTGAGAAAGCTGCGCTCGCACAGCTCAGGCGATGCTGGATTTCAGCATCAGTGTGGGCCCTTGTGGATAAATGCCCAGGTAGGAGATGTGATCAACATTTTCCAACATTACAGCATTGAGTTGAATTTGTGGCGCTGCAGAGGGGTTATTTTATAAGAGTGTTGGAATAGGACCTGAGAGACCAGGGTTCAAATCCCCCACTTGGCCATGAGGCTAACTGGGTGACCTTGGGCCAGACACAAGTTCTCAGCCTAACCTACCTTATAGGGTTGTTGTGGGGATTAATGTAGAGGGGATATTAACAACTGACCATGACATTCAACATTCAGATTTTGGATTACAGCTTTGCCATTGAAACCCAACTGTTTAGACTGGCTGAGTGCAATGAAATAAGTTAATGTGAAATGTTTCTAAAGCCAGTATGCAATAGTGATGAAGATGTTGGGTGGGAACAGAGAGTGGCCTGGGGTGAGCAAATACGCCTCCAGCCATTTAGCCTACTGGATTGCCTTGCTGTGCCTGTCACCTTTGGAGATGACGACTTGCCTTCTTCCTCCTTGGAAAAGTCTCCAAGCGGTTGCAGATCAGATTCCAGGTCTGGCAGAGTCATGGGTTTTTTTTCCTGGGCAGATGGCCTTGGCCCTGGTTCAGGATCATAGTGGTGTCTAAAAGAGGAGCCTGGAGGTTGACCCACTGAATGTTATGGCTGTCACCATCTCCTCCACATTGCTTTCACCAGGCATGCCCTCCAGCTTGTGGCGTGGTTGGCTGAATGGGTGATAATGCGATGGCGGAAGCTAACAATGATGTGAGCCTGGGCAATGTGCTCTTGTCAGTCTTGTGGGGTCCTGGTCCTCAACACCATGAGCAAATTTGTGGCCTGTGTGTGGATCTCTGTGGCTGCTGACTGTGTACACACACACACACACACACACACACACATGCAAACACATCGCCTCCAACTTGGCACCAACTTGACACAGCTCTGCCTTTGTTCTGTAAGTCAATGGAGAAGCCTGGCTGTCAGGAGCGGCGTGAGCCAATGGCAGCGTTCCATAAACCCAAACCCCATTAAAATAACAAAGGACCCTGCCACACTTCTGGGAGGAGATGTGTTTTTTTCCTCTTCCTCTCTGCACCCCACCCCTTCGAGACTGCAGGCGTCATTAAACAAGTAGGCACAGCTAATGGGCTTTAGACACTCAAAGGCTCAGCTTTTCTAAGCCCAGCTGTCATGGAAGGGAGTGCTAAGAGCCCCCTCCCTCCGCAAATAACTAAAAAGTGCCCAGGCTCAAGCGACAATTCCCCCTTCCTCTCTCCCCTTTCAAAAAAAAATAAAATTCAAAAGGGAGGTGGGGCGGAGCCAGTCTGTGCAAAATAGTGAGCAATTAATGTGAAACAAAAGCAAATGAATCAAGAGGGCTAATTATATGGGGTATAAATCCAAATAAGAGGAGTTGAAGAGAGAGAGAGAGAGGATGCCGGAGGGTGTTTTCTTTTTTGGGGGGTGGGTGGGGAAATGGGGGGAAGCAGCCTATGATGCTGAAGAAAGAGATCAGTTGGTGAGACAAATATGCATAAATTTCTTGGAGCGACATAAAGAAGCCGAGAAGTAGTGGGAGGTTTTGGGAATGTCCCCAAGTGAGTCATTCTTTGGACGTCTGTCGGCTTGCGCAACCCTTGACGCCTTGCGCTTTCTTTTCAGGGCCTCCTGCACAAATAGTGAGCCAAGATGAGAAAGGGAGAAGCCATTCTCTTCTCTTCTCTCTCTCTCTCTGTTCAGAGAGAAGATCTAAATCTGCTCCAGTCCTTTGTCCCTCTACCCTGGGTGCACAATTGGAACCTAAAGAAGAAGCTAGAAAGTTAAAAAGTCCTGTCCATCTATCATCTATCATGTTGTTGTTTAGTCATTTAGTTGTGTCCGACTCTTTGTGACCCCATGGACCAGAGCACGCCAGGCACTCCTGTCTTCCACTGCCTCCCGCAGTTTGGTCAAACTCATGCTGGTACCTTCGAGAACACTATCCAACTATCTTGTCCTCTGTCATCCGCTTCTCCTTGTGCCCTCCATCTTTCCCAACATCAGGGTCTTTTCCAGGGAGTCTTCTCTTCTTATGAGGTGGCCAAAGTATTGGAGTCTCAGCGTCAGGATCTGTCCTTCCAGTGAGCACTCAGGGCTGATTTCCTTCAGAATGGAGAGGTTTGATCATCTATCATAGCATCTCACAATCAGGAAAACTCAGCTTTATAATGGAAAAATAGAATCCAGTCCTCTTCAAGTTCTCTCCATTGTTCTCTGTTGACTGCTTCTTGCACCCACATAAGCCCTGATGTTAGGTTTAGATCGTCCACCCATTGCATAATGGGTCTTCCCCTTGGTCTTTTGTGGTCTAAACCATGGAGCCTCTTGGGCTTGTTGATCAGAAACTTGGCAGTTTGAATCTCCGCGACGGGGTGAGCTCCTGTTGCTCTGTCCCAGCTCTTGCCAACCTAGCAGTTTGAAAGCACACCAGTGCAAGTAGATAAATAGGTACCACTGTGGCGGGAAGGTAAACGGCGTTTCCGTGTGCTCTGGTTTCTGTCACGGTGTTCCATTGCACCAGAAGTGGTTTAGTCCTGCTGGCCACATGACCCAGAAAGCTATCTGTGGACAAACGCCAGCTCCCTTGGCCTGAAAGTGAGATGAGTGCCGCAACCCCATAGTCGGACTTAACCCTCCAGTGGTCCTTTACCTATTTTACCTTTATCTTCCCCTTGGTCTTTTGCAATGGTGGGGTCTCCAAAGTAGCACTGCTTTATTCCATTGGGCTGAGTCCTCTCTCTTGCCACATGTCCTGCCTATGTCCATTTTTATCTGGGGCTCTTCTCACTATGCCCATAACTTTTGATCGTTGTCGTATCCAATTATTAGTTTCCCCACCTTTCCATGATATTCCTAACATGATGTCTTCCATGGCAGGCTGTGCTGTTTTAAGCTGTTCATGTTTCTCTGCGTCATAGTCCAGTTCTCCGCTTCACAACACATCACAGGTAATATGCACATATTCAACATTTTAGCTTTCACGTCTAAGGAAATATTTCTATTTTTCCATTATAAAGCTGAGTTTTCCTATGATCATAGAATCATAGAGTTGGAATAGACCACAAGGACCATCGAGTCCAACCCCCTGCCAAGCAGGAAACACCATCAGAGCACTCCTGACATATGGTTGTCAAGCCTCTGCTTAAAGACCTCCAAAGAAGGAGACTCCACCACACTCCTTGGCAGCAAATTCCACTGTCGAACAGCTCTTACTGTCAGGAAGTTCTTCCTAATGTTTAGGTGGAATCTTCTTTCTTGTAGTTTGGATCCATTGCTCCGTGTCTGCTTCTCTGGAGCAGCAGAAAACAACCTTTCTCCCTCCTCTATATGACATCCTTTTATATATTTGAACATGGCTATCATATCACCCCTTAACCTCCTCTTCTCCAGGCTAAACATGCCCAGCTCCCTTAGCCATTCCTCATAAGGCATCGTTTCCAGGCCTTTGACCAGTTTGGTTGCCCTCCTCTGGACACGTTCCAGTTTGTCAGTGTCCTTCTTGAACTGTGGTGCCCAGAACTGGACACAGTACTCCAGGTGAGGTCTGACCAGAACAGAATACAGTGGCACTATTACTTCCCTTGATCTAGATGCTATACTCCTATTGATGCAGCCCAGAATTGCATTGGCTTTTTTACCTGCAGCGTCACACTGTTGGCTCATGTCAAGTTTGTGGTCAACCAAGACTCCTAGATCCTTTTCACATGTACTGCTCTCAAGCCAGGTGTCACCCATCTTGTATTTGTGCCTCTCATTTTTTTTGCCCCCAAAAAATCTAAGGATTTTTTTCACATCTAAGGAAATATTTCTATTTTTCCATTATAAAGCTGAGTTTTCCTGATTGCTTCATTCTCCTCTCTATTTCCACTGTTTGATTTTCTCTTCCCAATATTATTATTTTGTCCTAAATAGATGTGTTCTTCAACTTGCTTGGTTTCTTTACTTTCCATTTGTATATCATTCTCTTCTTTAAACATCTCTCTCTCTCCCTCTCCCTCTCCAACATTTATAAGTCACATCATTTACATTATTCTTCCAACTTCTGACTGTCTTTGCTGATTATTAAAGATTTTCTTGGTTTACAAAAGTATGTGCAATGTCTCTGTAGTATTGTTTAAGCAGGCCTCCTCAGACACACACATTTGACATGTATTCTAACATGCAACTTTTTTTTATAATCTATACTTTTCAATCTACTCATTTCATTCTGAAAACATTTATGCTAACTTGTTTTAAAATTATTATGATTAATGATAACCATTTGCCTTCCACATATATGTCTCAAGGCAATGTACACAATATAATGAAAACAGCTTTTAAAAACCCAGTTAAAAACAACCCAAAAATAACAGCAAATGAACTGTACATGTTACAAGGGAACATCTGTGGCAGAGACCCCATTCATCCAGCTGGGAAAGTCTGTCAGAACAAAAATGTCTTCAAATGTTCCTAGAAATTGCAGATAGTGGGCATCTGTCATATCTTGACAGGAAAACTATTCCACAGAACAGGGGTAGCTACACTGAAAGCCCTGCTCTGAGTTACTGTGGAGCAAGCGTCTGATTTTATCAGTAATTATAATGTACAGTTTACATCTGATTTTATTGGTCATTTTAATGTATATTTTATGTAAACCACTTAGAGGTTTTGATGATTAAGCAGCGTAGAAATCCTGCTAAGTCAGGGTTGCCTTATTTCTAGAAGTAAAATTCAAGACACAAAAGTTGTTGAGGTTTTTTGGGAATGAAACTCAACATTGTCATGCAATCAACCTCAACATCCCAGACATTTCTGGGTCATTGTGCGCTTGCATGAAATCATGTGCAAATGATTCTCCCTGTGACCACTCCTCATTGCTCCACCACCACTCCTGGGGTTCAGAGCCGTTTTTCCTTGGTAGTTCCCCAGCTGCTTCCTCCCACCATTCCTCAGTGTCCAACCAGTTCAAGAGAGCTACAGAAGGATAGATTTGGGCTGAACACCAGGAAAAGCAGAGACATCACCTTGCCAACAAAGGTCCGTATAGTTAAAGCCATGGTTTTCCCAGTAGTGATGTATGGAAGTGAGAGCTGGACCATAAAGAAGGCTGATCGCCGAAGAATTGATGCTTTTGAATTATGGTGCTGGAGGAGACTCTTGAGAGTCCCATGGACTGCAAGAAGATCAAACCTCTCCATTCTGAAGGAAATCAGCCCTGAGTGCTCACTGGAAGGACAGATCCTGAAGCTGAGGCTCCAATACTTTGGCCACCTCATGAGAAGAGAAGACTCCCTGGAAAAGACCCTAATGTTGGGAAAGATGGAGGGCACAAGGAGAAGCGGATGACAGAGGACGAGATGGTTGGACAGTGTTATCGAAGCTACCAGCATGAGTTTGGCCAAACTGCGGGAGGCAGTGGAAGACAGAAGTGTCTGGCGTGCTCTGGTCCATGGGGTCACGAAGAATCAGACACAACTAAACGACTAAACAACAACAACAAGAAGAAGGACAATTTGGCAATGGAACCAATGACCTAGAAGGTATCTCCTTCCTGGAGATCTTCATTCAGAGGTTGGACAGCCACCTGCTTTACTTCTAGATTTCTTGCACTGAGCAGGTGGTTGGTCTCTAGATGGCTGTAGAAGCTCCTGAGTCCATCAAAGCAAGTATTGACTTCTGGGACATTTATTTTCTCAGAGGCATAAAGCACTACACTTGTACAGTGAAATCAGTGTGATTAAACACCAACTGAAGTGGGGCATTGCATTTATTGAGTGAATGATGCCAAGGCTCCTGTGATAAGAGGTGGGGACGACCGTTCCCCGAGTCTATGCTTTCAAGATCATTGAATACATGAAAAAGTACTAGATTTCAAGAAAACGGAAACAAAACATTTTATTTTTAACGAGGAAATAAAACATTGGGGAGGGTGTTATTCATTCTGCTCTGCCCATAATTAACATGCATTCGTCTGATTCTTTTATTAATGTTCAAGAGAGAAAGAGTCAATGCCAGGGGGTCATACACCTTCCTGCACTTTGCCGAATTTTCAATTTGCAAGACAAAGGCACCGCACGACAAGGATGCGATGTTGCACTATTGAATGTGGATAGAGAATTCTCTCTCTGCAAAGCAAAGACCCAATTCAAAGTCGGATCTGCACTCGAAGGACACCATCCTTTCTCCTTGTCCATGGCATGGAGGCTGTGTAGGAGCTCCACTCGCAGCCAAATGTAACACTCGCTGCTGCAGGTGTGTCATGCCAACTCAAGTTCTCTTGTGTGTGTTCAATGGCAGATCAGAGGAGTCTTTCTCCACTTCACAAAGGGATGATCTCGCCGCCTTTGCTCCTCCTTGGCTTCAATCATAACGGGAGACACTCTTGTCATTTTCCAAGGCTATGCTATCGAGAAGAATGTAATAATAAAAAAGAGGGGTCAGAATTGGAAAAAAAAACACACATTCAGAAGCAGGGACATTGTCTTTGGGGCCTTTTATAAGCAAATTAAATGTGGAGCCTTCATTATTTCTGGTGCTTTTCTCACCGTATGGGAAGCAAGTACCAAGCCACAATCAGAAGTGCATGGAGAAGAAGTTAAATCAATAAATTAATCAGGGGAGACAGCGTTCTGCAGTGGTTAGAGCATTGGACTAGAACTCAGGAGACCTAAGTTCAAATTCTCATTCAGCCCAAAAGCTCATTGGGTGACCTTGGATCATTCGCTGACACTCAGCTTAACCTGCTTCAGATCTGTCAGATTTGGGTCTACTTATTTTCAGGTATAGAGATGATTGATTGAATAATAATAATAATAATAATAATAATAATAATAATAATAATATATTTGTACCCCGCCCATCTGACTGGGTTTCCCCAGCCACTCTGGGCGGCTTCCAACAAAAGCTTAAAAATACATTAAAACATCAGTCATTAAAAACTTCCCTAAACAGGGCTGCCTTCAAATGTCTTCTAAAAGTCTGATAGTTGTTTATTTCCTTGACATCTGATGGGAGGGTGTTCCACGGGGCGGGTGCCACTACTGAGAAGGCCCTCTGCCTGGTTCCCTGTAACTTCACTTCTTGCAGTGAGGGAACTGCCAAAAGGCCCTTGGCACTGGACCTCAGTATCCGGGCTGAACGATGGGGGTGGAGATGCTCCTTCAGGTTTACTGAGCCAAGGCCATTTAGGGCTTTAAAGGTCAGTGCCAACACTTTGAATTGTGCTCGGAAATGTACTGGGAGCCAATGTAGGTCTTCAGGACCGGTGTTATATGTTCTTGGTGGCTGCTCCCAGCCACCAGTCTAGCTGCAGCATTCTGGATTAGTTGTAGTTTCCAGGTCACCTTCAAAGGTAGCCCCACGTAGAGCGCATTGCAGTAATCCAAGTGGGAGATAACTAGAGCATGCACCACTCTGGCAAGACAGTCCGCGGGCAGGTAGGGTCTCAGCCTGCGTACCAGGTGGAGCTGGTAGACAGCTGCCCTGGACACAGAATTGACATGTTTGCTGTATTGAGACTGCAAAATAGCAGCAGTGGAAGGTAGAAGCATCTAACATGCTGGTGGATGAGTGGACAAGTGAGTTGGTGACAGAATTAGGGAAGAAGCAGAGGTATTATGTACTGTCTAACAGCTTTTACTTGGGATCGTGTGTTTCGGCTCTTGTGTTACTCAACCTCTTCCCACCCATTTTGGCTTGAGCGTAATCTGAATATTGTATACCCTCCAACATTTCTCCAATGAAAATAGGGATCTCCTATTTAATAATAATAATAATAATACCCTGCCCATCTGACTGGGTTGCCCCAACCAATCTGGGCAGCTTCCAACATATAGAAAAACATAATAAAACATTAATCATTAAAAACTTCCCTATTTCAGGGCTGCCTTCAGAAGGTTGCATAGTTACTTATCTCCTTGGCTCAGGGGTCGCATAACCCCATAACTTCCAATATTTCTCCAATGAAAATAGGGACATCTTGTGCTATTTTTCTAGAAAAATAGGTGCCAGAACTCACCATGAACACCTCCCTTGTTCTGTTAGAATGGCAATTGTGCCCACCTGAGAGGTGCCAGAATTGAGTTCCTGTGAGTTCCAGCAGGGAAAAACACCCGGGGGACATTCCAGGATCAAAACAGAAACCAGTACAGCTTCTGTAAATCTGGCACTGTCCCTAGAAAACAGGGACACTTGGAGGGTCTGAGATTGGCATGATGTTTGTGCAAAAAAAGTATTTCCTACTCTCTTCCCCCGGGACGTGGGTGGCGCTGTGGGTTAAACCACAGAGCCTAGGACTTGCCGATCAGAAGGTCGGTGGTTTGAATCCCCGCAACAGGGTGAGCTCCCATTGCTCGGTCCCTGCTCCTGCCAACCTAGCAGTTTGAAAGCACGTCAAAGTGCAAGCAGTTAAATAGGTACCGCTCCGGCAGGAAGGTAAACAGCGTTTCCGTGCGCTGCTCTGGTTCACCAGAAGCGGCTTAGTCATGCTGGCCACATGACCCGGAAGCTGTACACCGGCTCCCTCGGCCAATAAAGCGAGATGAGTGCCACAACCCCAAAGTCAGTCAAGACTGGACCTAATGGTCAGGGGTCCCTTTACCTTTGCTCTCTTCTCCTCATCACAGCCCAGTCTGCTCCCTTATGTACCACCAAAAACAATTTTTGAAAACAATCAGAAGCCACCTCGTCATCCCAGTTGAGTTTTTAAGATAGAATTTGAAACTGAGTCATGCAGCAAAATCAGGGGAAGGACAGGACAGAGAAATGCATGATGCAGAGTGTTCCCTTTCAAGTTGTGGAAACTTAATAGGCATTCTGCAGAAAACAAATGAAGCATAAAGGACAATTAAAGACATTGCCAAATGTGTCCCGTTTGTTAAAAGCACAAAGAGTTTCGGGGCTGTGTTAATTGGGATGAAGAGAAATCAAACTGGGGGGGAAACATCTTCATTTGTGTGTGACTAGGATAGGGATTAATGGGGCTTGTATAAGGTTTCTACCTTGAACATTTCACACGCTGGCACAATAGAAATCTGCTTGTTTGTGCTGGAGCCTGGAGCCTTATCCTTGTCTCTGTAATTTACTTGTCATTTGCAGGTGGGGAAGAAGTAACTTGGCGCTCAGGTGAGCAGTCCTTGACTTCACGCAGCCTCTGCCCCTGAAAGCCACTGCTTTCAAGTAAGTTTTACTCAGAGTAGACCCATTGACACCAATGACCATGATCAAGTTAGGCCACTTCATTTCAATGGGTGAAACTTAGTTGAATACCACCCATGCATTTGAGCCCAAAGTGTTGGTCTTATTCATCAGGACTTTCTCCAGCCAAAGGTGAAATGTTAGACCACCCACATTGAAAAGGGTTTGCATAAGTACAAGGGATGGTGGACTCTTTTGAAAAATCTAAGCTCAGACCAACATTTGCTTTCCCTAGTCTGCTCTTCAGAGATCCAGCATTGCCCTTCAACTGGAAGGCCAGAGGTTAAAGGCTACCACCTCGCTCATGGGTTCTTGTCTCCTAGTTTCCTCCCACCCTCTTTCTCTGTTGACCTTTGTATCTATTACTTCATGATCTGGTTTCCCTTTTAAAAGCCACCCCCCCAATAAAAGTTCCCTCTTAATGAATAGGGTCCTTCACTGGAAGATAATTTATAGTATGCAACAGCTGCAAGTTGCAGAGAACTTTCACACTAAGATTTCATGATTGAACTTCTCAGGGTTGTTGTTTTTAAAATGAAACCCCAAGTAGTTCAATTCATTTCTCTGCATCTGTGTGTTTTAAAAGGGAGTTTACTTTTAAAGCTCAGGTACTGTATTAAAAATGTCTACAGCAGGCTATGATCTGAAAGAGGAAGATCTAATTAGAATCCACAAATTTTGCGTTAAGAATCTGTTTCTTAATGCAAAGGTCACATTTATTTGACTATTATTTATTTCACTATTTATTTATTATTTTTATTTATTTATCACTATTTATTTATTTAATTGACTGTTATTTATTTCACATTTATTTGAAGCTCACATTTATTTGACTATTTTAACTTATGTTTTTTAATAATAGTAGTAGTAATAATTTATTATTATTATTATTATTATTATTATTATTATTATTATTATTATTTATAACCCGCCCATCTGGCTGAGTTTCCCCAGCCACTCTGGGTGGTTCCCAATCGAGTGTTCAAAACAACACAGCATTAAATATTAAAAACTTCCCAAAACAGGGCTGCCTTCAGATGTCTTTTAAAAATAGGATAGCTGCTTATTTTCTTGACATCTGATGGGAGGGCGTTCCACAGGGCGGGCGCCACTACCGAGAAGGCCCTATGCCTGGTTCCCTGGAACCTCTCTTCTCGCAATGAGGAAACTGCCAGAAGGCCCTTGGCACTGGAACTCAGTGTCCGGGCTGAATAATGGGGGTGGTTTTTTCAGACCGGCCTAGTTCCAAAGCTCTCAAGGCAGCATGAATGGTCTTTTTTCTACTGCCTCCATTTCTTAAGCTCACTGCAACTGCTAGATGGGTTAGTAGTCCCCATCTAAAGGTAAAGGGTAAAGGGACCTCTGACCATTAGGTCCAGTCGTGACCGACTCTGGGGTTGCGGTGCTCCTCTCACTTTATTGGTCGAGGGAGCCGGCCTACAGCTTCCGGGTCATGTGGCCAGAATGACTAAGCCGCTTCTGGCGAACCAGAGCAGCACACGGAAACGCCGTTTACCTTCTCGCCGGAGTGGTACCTATTTATCTACTTGTACTTTGACGTGCTTTCGAACTGCTAGGTTGGGAGGAGCAGGGACCGAGCAATGGGAGCTCACCCCATCGCGGGGATTCGAACCACTGACCTTCTGATCGGCAAGTCCTAGGCTCTGTGGTTTAACCCACAGCGCCACCCACGTCCCATGTACAAAACGCTTACGGTTTGCAAAATGTGTGCATATGTCTGTATGTGTGCATGGTTGAGCCAAGTGCCTGCGGAGGGACCACAGAGTTTCTAATGCGCTTAGCTCACTGTCTGTTTTATTTTCCCTGCACAATTCATGCATACTTACTTGGGAATAAACTCATTGTCATTGCCATACATTTAACTTACATGGCTGCCCCCCTGCCCCAGAATTGCAGTTTACTCTGCATAGAATTACAGTTCCTGGCACCCTTAACAAACTACAACTCCAGAATTCTTGCTTGGGGAGGCAGGAAGCCATGGTGTGGTTGTGACTACACTAGGTATGCACAGAACTGGGATGACAGCACATTTGCCTGTCTTAAAAGGGTTTCTTCCTCAGTTAGGATAGGGTGGCATCCTGACAAAATTGGGGCAGGTGGTCTTTCGGAAGGCCCACTTCGCTCCCACATTGGGGAGGCGTGGAAGGGGAACCAAGAGCAATTTTTTAAAAAATAAAATAAAATAATGGCACAAAGACGTTTTCATGGACGGATCTAGATGATAAATGAGACTGTATGTTCAGCACATTACAGTAAAATTGAAATTCTGCCTTATGGGGGAGGCCCCTCCTGTACTCTGTGGCTTGTGTGCAAAGAGAGTACATTTGCATATGTTCCCCTGAATCTGCCTAATACATTCTGTCATTATTTTATTATTTTGCATAATTTATGTTGCTTTTCCTGGTCACAGGGAGTTTTTCAGGTCAGGGATGCACTGACTCCTGAAACCTGGAAATTGGCCACTTCTTAGCTGCTAAGAGCCTGACAGGCACGTCCCCCAAATACATAAGGGCTAGAAACTTGTCTGGAGTTAAATTTTATTTTTGCATACTAGCCGAGATTCCCAAGAAGCTGCACTGTGCATTCAGTTAGACATCCTTGTCTGGTGGTTTCTCACAGTCCTATGGAATTACTCCTGCTACACAACATAATGAGCCTGTACGCTTTCCATAGGATGCCTATAATGTATCACAATTGTTTTAAATCATGTGTGTGCGTGTTTTCTTAACTTCGCCTCTTTTGCCTCGTGCTTGAATGTATGAGTGAGTCAAATTAGCCTATATGCTGGGTTCAGGGAACATCAAATGCAGACATGTCCATCTCTGCTTCCCTAATGGACTTTCGGGGCCAGGGCTGTTATTTCCTTGTAATGGTGTGTGTTTTATTCTGCACTCTTTCCCTCCTTCCTTCGGAGACCCTCTTTTAAAATGCACATCATAACTTTGGTGGCAGTGCTGGGGAGGAGGGTGGGGGAAGTGTTGTTGTGGTGGAAATTGCAGCAATCAGAAAGGCCTCCACTATTAGCAGCATCTGGGCCCTGTTCTTCATAAGAGTGGACACTTCTCCCTTTTTTTGTGAAACAATTACAGCTAATAATGAGCTAGGAGAGACTGGCCTCTAAAAGCACTTCAGAACAGCAATTCAGAGACTGTCACCACTACAGTTTGCTCCCCGCTCCCTCCCCCTCCCCCACTAGGAGACAAGAGCCTCAGAAGGCTACGCTGAACTCCGTTCGAATCTCGTTTAAAAGAGAAGGGTTCTTTTGCACCACTGGAGGCCAATGATTTACTGGAGAGATCCTGAAATCTTTTGTTCCTGGGATTTCTTCTTGATGCAAATGCTCTGGCGTTCTTTGGAGCTGAAATGGAGGAGAGCACACAGAGAGGGAAAATCCAAAAGCTGGGCTTGCAAATGTTTGAGTTTCCCTTCTCCTAATATGATATTTCCCCATTGCTAACCATAATGGATACTCTTTTTTTATATACAGTGGTACCTCGGGTTACAGATGCTTCAGGTTACAGACTCCGCTAACCCAGAAATAGTACCTCAGGTTAAGAACTTTGCTTCAGGATGAGAATAGAAATCGAGCAGCAGCAGCGCGGTGGCAGCAGGAGGCCCCATTAGCTAAAGTAGTACCTCAGGTTAAGAACAGTTTCAGGTTAAGAACGGACCTCCAGAATGATTTAAGTTCTTAACCCGAGATACCACTGTACAGCAACAAAAGTGAAGGATACAATCCATCTCCTCAACCTTAATGAGTAGTTTTGTTGCAGGCAGTGTATGTCACTACTTATGCATCAAACTTTTAAATTTATTTATCTAGGACTTGCTGATCAGAAGGTCGGCAGTTTGAATCCTCACAACGGGGTGAGCTCCCGTTGCTCGGTCCCTGCTCCTGCCAAGCTAGCAGTTTGAAAGCACGTCAAAGTGCAAGCAGATAAATAGGTACCGCTCTGGCGGGAAGGTAAACGGTGTTTCCGTGCGCTGGTCTGGTTCGCCAGAAGTGGCTTAGTCATGCTGGCCACATGACCCGGAAGCTGTACGCCTGCTCCCCCGGCCAATAAAGTGAGATGAGTGCTGCAACCCCAGAGTCGGCCACGACTGGACCTAATGGTCAGGGGTGGAACACATCCAAAAGCTCTTTCTTTCTTTCTTTCTTTCTTTCTTTCTTTCTTTCTTTCAGCTTTCTAAAACAGTTACAATGAATAACATTCTAAAAGAGTCACAATGAAGAAGAAAAAAACATTATTCCATGCAGTGTCTGAAGCGAGAGGAAGAACAAGCAAATGGTACGTCCTCTGCATGGAGAAGACGAAGAAATGCTATTGGGTGACAGAGACAAGGCAGAACTACTCAACACCTATTTTGCCTCTGTCTTCACCCAAAAAGAAGGCGATGTCCAACCTGGTGATAACAGAATAAATGATGTAAGGAGGGAGCTGGAGCCCCAGATAGGAAAATAGGTATTAAGGGAACACCTAGCTGCTTTAAATGAATTCAAATCTCCAGGACCTGATGAGCTGCATCCAAGGGTACTAAAGGAGTTTGTGGATGTAGCCTCAGAGCCTTTGTCTATGATCTTTGAGAATTCTTGAACAGCAGGTGAAGTCCCTGCAGACTGGAGGTGGGAAAATGTTGTCTCCATCTTCAAAAAGGGGGGGAAAGAAGACCCAGGTAACTACCAACCAGTGAGCATGACGCTGATAACAGGAAACGTCCTAGGACAAAATTCAAGAGTTGGTCTGTGAACACTTAGAAAGGTAAAGGTAAAGGGTCCCCTGACCATTAGGTCCATTCGTGACCGACTCTGGGGTTGCAGTGCTCATCTCGCTTTATTGGCCAAGTAAGCTGGCGTACAGCTTCTGGGTCATGTGGCCAGCATGACTAAGCCGCTTCTGGCAAACCAGAGCAGCGCATGGAAACGCCGTTTACCTTCCCGCAGGAGCGGTCCCTATTTATCTACTTGCACTTTGACGTGCTTTCGAACTGCTAGGTTGGCAGGAGCAAGGACCGAGCAATGGGAGCTCACCCCGTCATGGGGATTCGAACTGCCGACCTTCTGATCGGCAAGTCCTAGGCTCTGTGGTGTAACCCATAGTGCCAACCGCAACCCTATAGAAAACTTAGAAAAGGATGCTGTAATTACTAAGACTCAGCATGGGTTTCTCAAAAATAAGTCGTGTTAGATGAACCTCATTTTCTTTTTTGATGGAGTTAGAAGCTTGGTGGATTAGGGGAATGCTGTGGACATAGTATATCTTTGCATCTGTTTTTATTTTATTTTTGCAATCAAGAGGCGTATAAATTTTATGAAATGTGGTGCTTACTCTGGCATAGCTTGGCTTCACCAGAAATCAGCTGGCTGAGCTGGAGATCCACTGGATCTTTACTCACTCATCCTAGCAGTGGACCTTGGCTTTGGAATGCTCCCTTAGAGAAAGGCACGGATGGTCCATGTGTATAGGATGGGGCTTTTGTTATGAGCTGAAACATCTTTAGCATTGGGGAAAGAAGAAGAGGATCGTATTTCCTGCAGTGGAGATGCCTGGAGACTGGGACCAGACCAAAGGTCCATCTGGCCCATCATCTTGATGCCTCTGGGAAGCCTCCAAGCAGGGTCTGGGGGCAATTGTTTACTGCCTCCAGCAAGTGATATTCAGGGGCTCTGAACATGGAAGCCAATGGATAAATTATTAATCAAAGAGCTCTCTAAGCGGAGCACATATGAAAACTCTAGAGACAGCATAGCTAAAAACTATGGAAACATTTTATTTTTTAAAACACACACAAATATACATAAAATGATTATCATTAAAACACAGATGAAATCAGTAAAACTTTAAAAATGGTTATCTCTATTTAACATGGTTCATCATCAAAACCCTCTAAGTGGTTTACTTAAACAATGTAAAGTATGCATAATAAGATACCAATGGAATATGGAAACAAGTTGACTCCTGCCCCCCTATTAATTAAAAATAGTGATTTAAAAATATCTACATCATACAATAAAATTACATGTTCTAATTACCTGTCAGAATTAGATGCCTGGGTTGGCTTGCCCATGAAAAGACATTTTTAGCACTAGCTGAATGGAATGCAGTGAAAGCCATTACCTAATATCAGGGGTCCTCAAACTATGGACCGTGGGCCGGATCCTGTCCGCCAGGGTCCTGAACCCACCCCGCCCTCCGCTGTCTTACTTTTTTTATAGCCATAAAACCAACTCACCGGCTCAATGGGGAAGCCCCACATTGCAAGCGCCCAACCTAAAATGGAGGTCCCTTTGAGGCGCGCAAACCAAGCAAAACCAAATAATAAAATAAAATAAAGATGCAACAGCAATGGCAGGATTGAAATGCACGCGGCGATGGCGAGGTGTCTTTCGCCTGCCTTGGCCGCCCTCTTCCTCCCGGCCGACGAGACCCTGAGATGCTGCGCACACCACCGGGAGAGGCGGGGCTTGTGTTAGGATTTTTATCTATCTGAGCTGCTCCAGCGAGTGGTACTGTTGTACTATGTTTTTGTGTACATCATGTGAGTGTCTGAGAGAGTGTGAGACAGGAAGTCTGAGTACTGATGGAGTACTGTTGGAAGTTAGTTTCACTTCTGAAAGTGTTGCTGTTCTGTACTAGTGCTCAGAGATCACAGACATGCTGATGGAGTCTTTGTATTATAGACTGTAAATAAAGTAGTTTTAGAGCTACTGATCGAGTCTTTCTTCTGCAGTGATATGCCAGAAGACGAGTGTGCTCCTCTCAGGAGAGAGGGGTCGCTTATCACCGGTCTCTCTAGACTGAGGGAGATTTAAAGCCTAGTGGCGCTGTGGGTTAAACCACAAAGCCTAGGACTTGCCGATCAGAAGGTCGGCGGTTCAAATCCCCGCAATGGGGTGAGCTCCTGTTGCTCAGTCCCTGCTCCTGCCAACCTAGCAGTTCAAAAGCACGTCAAAGTGCAAGTAGATAAATAGGGACCACTCCGGCGGGAAGGTAAACAGTGTTTCCGTGCACTGCTCTAGTTCGCCAGAAGCGGCTTAGTCATGCTGGCCACATGACCCAGAAGCTGTACGCCGGCTCCCTCGGCCAATAAAGCGAGATGAGCGCCGCAACCCCAGAGTCGGTCACAACTGGACCTAATGGTCAGGGGTCCCTTTACCTTTACCTAAGACCACCGGAGGGACGCCCTGATGACTTTGGAGCTGGCAGCCTTCCCGGGCATGTTTCCTGAGAGCCTTCTAGTTCCGACTTTGGCCACAGCTGGGCTCTGCTGGAGGGCCTGGTAAGTGGTGCACCGCCAGGCAGCAAAGGCCGAGTGCTTCCCAGGAGAGAGGGGCTCTGATGGGGGTTCTTGCTCCTTCCCTGCCCCCCCAGACAGGCTCTTCTTGGCATGCCTTTCCCCCCTCTTGCCCCTCTGAAATCTCACGGGGGTGGGAAGCAGCTGGTGCAGACCTAGTTTAAGTAATGGTGTAATATTCTGAGGTCTTGCTCCTGTCTCCTCCAGCCTTTGTTGGAGCTAAGTGGCTCCCTTGGAGCTATCCATGGTGCTGTAACTATCAGCCTGCCTTGCTCCTATGGGTACCTTGTGTAGATGGGTCAGAACATGCCAGTGCACAGGCTACAGTTGACATGTGGTAGCACCCCCGCATAGCCTCTGTGTGGTAAATCACCAAAACACAACCATAACATGCATGTGCACCATACAAGGAGCCTTCAATGTCTCTGCTGTAACTGTCAGGGGCCATGGAAACTTACACTGCTGAAGGCACCAGTTCACGTGATGGGTATTTATGGTTGAGATGGAGAATCAAACAAAGCAAATAAAAGTGGAAGGGGGGGGGAGAGAGACTCTGGAGCTTGCAGGTACAAAGACTCTTTCCTGGGCCTCAGTGTGTTTTGGAGTACAAGGACTCTTGCAGCAACAGCTTGTGATACTTGAGAGTTCTGCAAATTCAAATAGCAATTCTTCAAATCTAATCAACTCTAGATGCACCTTGAAGAAACATACGAGCAAAATAAAAGGATCTTTTCTCTCTCAACATCTCTGTTGACATGGAGAATCTACATCATAAATGGATAATAACATTGGAAATACCTGGAATAGTAACCTTGGAAAATTAGCAGGGTTGTATCCCAGTAGTGATGTATGGAAGTGAAAGCTGGAGCATAAAGAAGGCTGATCGCTGAAGAATTGATGCTTTTGAATTATGGTGCTGGAGGAGACTCTTGAGAGTCCCATGGACTGCAAGAAGATCAAACCTCTCCATTCTGAAGGAAATCAGCCCTGAGTGCTCACTGGAAGGACAGACCGTGAAGCTGAGGCTCCAATACTTTGGCCACCTCATGAGAAGAGAAGACTCCCTGGAAAAGACCCTGATGTTGGGAAAGATGGAGGGCACAAGGAGAAGGGGACGACAGAGGATGAGATGGTTGGACAGTGTTCTCGAAACTACCAGCATGAGTTTGACCAAACTGCGGGAGGCAGTGGAAGACGGAAGTGCCTGGCGTGCTCTGGTCCATGGGGTCACGAAGAGTAAGACATGACTAAACGACTAAACAACAACATCTTGATAAATGGAATTATGAAGCCCCTTATTTATATATACAGTGGTACCTTGGGTTAAGAACTTAATTTGTTCTGGAGGTCTGTTCTTAACCTGAAACTGTTCTTAACCTGAGGTACGACTTTAGCTAATGGGGTCTCCTGCTGCTGCCGCACTGCTGCTGCGCAATTTCTGTTCTCATCCTGAAGCAAAGTTCTTAACCTGAGGTACTATTTCTGGGTTAGCTGAGTCTGTAACCTGAAGCGTCTGTAACCTGAGGTACCACTGTAGATGTTTGAGCATTTACAGCAGAGTTGGAAAGCCTGCAAGCCTCCAGATGTTGTTGGTCTCCAATAACCATCAGCTCCAGCCAGCATTAGAAGTGGACAGGGATGATGAGAGCTGCATTTCAGCAGCATCTGAATGGCCATAGGTCATAGCTGTCAACAGATTTGAAAATAAGGGACCAGCAGCCTTGAAAACAAGGGATCAGCAGCCAAAATAAGGGATTTTGCCAGCACAGGTATGTTCAACTTCTGAGCCCCTCCGAGCCAAAGGCAGAAAGCCCAGCCAGCAGCCAAAGGAAGCCTCAAGCGGTGGTTCCCACAGCGCAGCAACCCGGCAAAGGGGATGCAGCAAGGGAAACCACCATCACCTCTCTGCTGGGAAGTGCTGAGCAAAGGCGAGTCTCCAGGCAATGCGGCCGATTTGATCGGCACAAGGCATGCAAGCTCCACCCCCCAGTCGTTCTTAGACTCCTTATTGGGTGAGCAACGCAGCCAAGCAACACAGTTGGAGCCTCCCTCCTCCCTGGCTGGTAGGGAGGGAGGGAGGGAGAGGAGCTGCTTCCATTGAAACCTGGGAAATTTAAGGGACATCATCAATAAGGGACAGCAGTGGGATACAGCGCTGGGATAAGGGACTTTCCTGCCAAATAAGGGACCGTTGACAGCTATGCCATAGGTTTTCCACTCCTGCTTTATAGGCCTTGCCCTCAGAACCACACTTCCCAGAATGTTTAGGCATCCACCTGCAACTTGATGCCCTTCAGATGTTGCTGGACTACAACTCGCATCATCCTGGATGGTTGGCCATGCTGATTGGGGTTGATGGAAGATGGAGTCCAACAAAATGTGGAGGGCACCAAGTTGTGGAAGGCTAGCTTAGGGATGATGGAGAGGAGGAAAACAAGAATGACGCAGGCAGGAGAACATAAGAAGAGCTTGCTGGATCAGGCCAAGGGCCCATGTAGTCCAGCATCTTGTTCTCACAGTGGCCGACCAGATGCCTCTATCAGAAACGCTTAAGCAGAACCCAAGTGTTAGGATTTCAAGCTCCCCGATGCTGATTTTATGTTTGGTATATTTCACATGCCTGTCTGAATGGAGCCTGAGAAAGGAAGACTGTCTTATCTCTCTTCCAGTGTGAGAGTCTGTGAAACTGTACTTTCACTTTTACGCTGTTCTGTTTGTTCTTGGAGCTGGAAAGAACAGATGCCATAATGCTGTTGTCTGTAAATATTCTGTAAATAAATACAGTGGTACCTCAGGTTACATACGCTTCAGGTTACATACGCTTCAGGTTACAGACTCTGCTAACCCAGAAATAGTGCTTTGGGTTAAGAACTTTGCTTCAGGATGAGAACAGAAATTGTGCTCCGGCGGAACGGCGGCAGCAGGAGGCCCCATTAGCTAAAGTGGTGCTTCAGGTTAAGAACAGTTTCAGGTTAAGAACGGACCTCCGGAACTAATTAAGTACTTAACCTGAGGTACCACTGTAGTAGTTTAGAACTATGATTCCTCTTTCTTATGCTGTGTCAAGAGAGAAGGCTAGTGTGCATAAATCAAGTTGATATACAGTGATATACAGATATACAGTGGTGCCCCGCAAGACGAATGCCTCGCAAGACAAAAAACCCGCTAGACAAAAGGGTTCTCCGTTTTCGAGCTGCTTCACAAGACGAATTTCCCTATGGGCTTGCTTTTTTTTGCTCCCCCCCTTTTTCTAAGCCGCTAAGCCGCTAAACCGCTAATAGCGCTAATCCGCTAATCCGCTAATAGGGTTGCTTCGCAAGACAAAAACAATCCGTTCCGCGAGTCTCTTCGTTTAGCGGTTTTTACGTCTTGCGAGGCACCACTGTATGTCACTGAAGAGCCTTGGAGAAGAAGGGGGTGCCTTTTCCAGAGCTATACTCACCAGAGGACGCGCGGAGATCTGGGGAGGCTGCAGATAGCCGGGAGCGTTATCCTAACACCAAGCACAAGAGCATTCTCCCCTCCTGGGGTTTGCAGTTACTGGTGTTCAAAAGTATTACGACCTTCAACTGTGGAGGCAAGAGCATAGCCATCATAGCTAGAATCCATTGGTAGCTCTTTCCACCATGAATTTGCCCAATCCTCTTTCGAAGATGTCCAAGTAAGTGGGAGTGAGTTCCATAGCTGAACTATACGCTGCATGAGGAAGTACCTTATTTTTTTATCTGCCCTGATTCTAAAGAAGGGTGGGGTCAAGGATCTGTAGAAAAGGGAATGATAAGCAAGGTTTGTGTTTCAAGCTGGCATCGTGAGTTCTCTTTGCAGGCAGTAAGTCACAAAATGTCCTTAGCCATTTGTGTTTGCAGCTGAGGACCTATATAGCCGCAGGTGAACTTTGCTCCACACAAGATTTTCTTTTACAGGAGCACCTGTTATGAGGCATGCTTGGCTTGGAGGACCGTGTGGTCTACACCAGCTGTCACTCAGCCTTCGCCTTGTCGTGTCTTTGGCTTTGCCTGGGCAAACAAGTATGTTTGCATTTGCGCGATAACATAACCCTGCCAGCATCTCTCTCCAAATAGATTTGTCATTAGAAAGGTAATCTCGGGTATGGAGTGGCTGCCTGCATCCTCAGCTATGATTGCCAGGTCCTCTTTCTTCTTCTTTGGTGATCACTCGTAGATGAGTAAGAATGTCTTCCATGAGCACGGTCTTAGCGGTGTGTCCCTAAGTGACTTTTGGAGGCCGATTCTGGATTCCACAGTGGGGACATAGGCTTCTGGGTGGGAGTTGATCACGGTGAGGACTTACCAAACGTGCCTTCCTCTTAGCTTGTTTCTCCCTTTTGCCCTGAGTCCTTGCTTCTTCAAAGTCCATGACACCTTATTCAAAGGCTATTTTCCAATTGGACCGCTCACAGGGCAGTGTTTCCCAATTTTTCCATGCTTATACTGCATTTTTTTAAAAGATAATAATAATAATTTATTATTTATACCCCACCCATCTGGCTGAGTTTCCCCAGCCACTCTGGGCGGCTCCCAATCAAGTGTTAAAAACAGTACAGCGTTAAATATTAAAAACTTCCCTGAACAGGGCTGCCTTCAGATGTCTTTTAAAGATAGGATAGCTGCTTATTTCCTTCACATCTGAAGGGAGGGTGTTCCACAGGGTGGGTGCCACTACCGAGAAGGCCCTCTGTCTGGTTCCCTGTAACCTCACTTCTCGCAATGAGGGAACTGCCAGAAGGCCCTTGGCACTGGATCTCAGTGTCCGGGCTGAACGATGGGGGTGGAGACGCTCCTTCAGGTATACAGGACCGATTAGCTTTGAGATACCCTTTTGAGAATCAGAATTGCAAGAAACTTGCTGGAAACCTTTACAAGGATGGAGTGCGGCCAGCAGCACATCTCATAACCAATCCCATAGGAGCCAACTCCTAGAGGCTGATGTCCCCTCGCCCCCCCCATAGAATATTTGAGGGGCCCAGCCCTGACCAGTTCACACAAACAACTTCTGTTACATGCTTTCCCATTTGCAGTTGAGAAAATAAACAGTTAAGCTTTGCTTGCATAGCATAAAAAGAACCCTGGTGGATCAAGCCCATAGCTGTCAACGTTTCCCGTTTTTTAAGGGAAATTCCCTTATTCCGAATAGGATTCCTCACAAGGAAAGAGAAAAGTTGACAGCTATGATCAAGCCAGCAACAGCAACTCTTTCCCCATTTGTGATTTCCAGCAACTGTTATTCAAAGGCGTATTGCCTCCAACACTAAAACATAGTCATTGTGGCTTGTTTTGCTAGGTATTATTTTGCTTGATTATATTCTACCTCGTCACTACTCACCACAAGGCAATTCATGATGCAGGGAAGGCATTCATGATGCAGGGAAGGCATAGAATTATAAATTCTATAATTAATAATCAATAGGTTTAGAAAAGGGACCATTGCTTAATCGCAGAGCACATGCGTTCCACACGCTCTCTCTCACACATGCACCTCTGTGTGCGTGAAATCGTTATTTGAGATGGAGTTCTTTACAGTGCTAAATGAAATACATAAACACACCAAATCAATGGCGCAGGATCATTCTGCCAGGGACTGGGCAGAGGAGGAATGGTGGAGACCACCTCCCTATCCTGACCCTCCCAGGGAGGAGGAAGAGGAAGGCAGTATAGATTTACAACAGGGGTTTGCGGGAGGTCACAGCTCAGAGGCAGATGAGGGGAAATATTGGGAAATCATGGGAGAGCCAGAACAACACCTGGCTGACACGTTGTCATTAGACAGCATTCCAGACCCACAATCTCCCAGAACCTGGCGAGCCTTAAAAGTAGGAGAGCAAAGAGCTCAAAGACAGAGGGCATGCAGCAGCACCCATAGAGGAGACGATGAGAATGACAAATGAGGGAGAGGGAAAGGGAGAGAAGGAGGGTGGAGATTCACTTGGTACAATGCCATTATTCAAGAGGCTAAGTTCTATGGCCTCTCTCTGTAAAGATTGAAATGAAAAAGGATGGTAAGAAACTTTCCCTTGTCTTTATACTTTCCTGAGCTACCAGGTGGGAGCCGCTGGCAGCATCCTGACACATTCTGACCGTCACTTAGCGATGGCAATTCAGACAGAAGACATGTACACCGCTGTGAAAGTTACATGCTTAAGACAAGCATTCAGTTACGTATTTTATGGATTTCACACAACATTTGCTGGAGAATAATAATAATAATAATAAATTTTATTTATATTCCACCCTCCCCAGCCGAAGCAGGGCTCAGGGCGGCTAACAACAATAAACCAGTACAAAAGTACAACACAAACAAGACTCTAAAATCATTCATTATAAAATTAATTAAATTCAAGCCACTGGCCACCATTGGGCCAGAGCTCTGCAAAGATTGCCGAGGGAAGGAGTCAGGCTGTGCCCTGGCCAAAGGCCTGGTGGAACAGCTCTGTCTTGCAGGCCCTGCGGAAAGATGTCAAGTCCCGCAGGGCCCTAGTCTCTTGTGACAGAGTGTTCCACCAGATCGGAGCCACAGCCGAAAAAGCCCTGGCTCTAGTTGAGGCCAGCCTAACCTCTCTGTGGCCTGGGACCTTCAAGATGTTTTTATTTGAAGACCATAAGTTTCTCTGTGGGGCATACCAGGAGAGGCAGTCCCGTAGGTATTTCAAGGCTAATTTGCTGGAGAACAGTGGAAAATGGTGGAGCACAATGTGTGGACGTTGCAGGACAGGAGTGCAGCCTTGCTCCTGGTTCTTGATTTCTCATTAGCTTTTAACACCACTCTTGGACTAGCTATGGTGAATGGAAATGGCAGGGACTGTATAGTGCCAATCCTACCTTCAGGACTGAGTCTAGAGAGTAGCATTGGGACGGTGCTTTCTGGCCCCTTGTGGCTATTTTATGGTGTGCCACATGGCACTATTTTATCTTCAATGCTATTTACGGTAATATCTATATGAACTGGCTGGGAGTGGTCATTAGGAGTTATGGGGCAAGATGCCATCAGTATGCCATTGACACTCAACTCTATTTCTCTATAATATCTGAATCAGAAGAGGCTGTGGATTCCCTCGACCAATGCTTGGATGCAGGGGTGATTTGAGCCCTGGTTCCTCAGGTCCTTGTGTGATCATCTAACCATGGCACATAAGTTTAGATAGATTTGCCTATCAATTCCAAATGAATCTCCTTCCCCTCATCCTGAGTCACATCACTAACTCTGATGTAATAACTACATCACGACTGGTACCCAAGAGGCAGGTGGGTTCAGATTCCTACATGGCCTTGAAGCTAACTGGGCGACCTAGGGCCAGTCGCTGCCTCTTCTACCTCACAGGGCTGTTGTGAGGATTGAATGAGGAGATGGAGAACCATGCTCACTACCTTGAGCGTAATGGAAAAAAGGTGGAATCTGAACGCAATGAATAAATTAACCCACA